>NC_058082.1:414279488-414586486 GCF_014858855.1 Bufo gargarizans
GGCACCAGGCAGAGGAGAGAGGTCCCATACAGAGGATTCAGGCTTCATTGTTAGCAGAGAATCAGTCTTCATGTCATAGCAGAGAATCATGCTTCACGTCCCACAAACTGGAAACGTCCATTGTCCGATATTTAGGCCCCGGCACCCAGGCAGAGGAGAGAGGTCCCATAACAGAGGATTTCAGGCGTTCATGTCAGCAGAGAATCAGTCTTTAGGTCCATAGCCAGAGGAAGCATGCTTCACGTCACCCACACTGGAACAGTCCATTGTCATATATTTAGGCCCCGGCACCAGGCAGAGAGAGAGGTACATAACAGAGATTCAGCTTCATGTCAGCAGAGAATCAGTCTTCATGTCATAGCAGAGAATCAGCTTCACGTCACCCAAACACTGGAACAGTCCATTGTCAGATATTTAGGCCCCGGCACCCAGGCAGAGGAGAGAGGTCCCTAACAGAGATTCAGGCTTCATGTCAGCAGAGAATCATTCTTCATGTCATAGCAGAGAATCAGGCTGCACGTCACCCAACACTGGAACAGTCCAGTGTCAGATATTTAGGCCCCGGCACCCAGGCAGAGGAGAGAGGTCCCATAACAGAGATTCAGGCTTCATGTCAGCAGAGAATCAGTCTTCATGTCATAGCAGAGAATCAGGCTTCACGTCACCCAACACTGGAACAGTCCATTGTCAGATATTTAGGCCCCGGCACCCAGGCAGAGGAGAGAGGTCCCATAACAGAGATTCAGGCTTCATGTCAGCAGAGAATCAGTCTTCATGTCATAGCAGAGAATCATGCTTCACGTCACCCAACACTGGAACAGTCCATTGTCAGATATTTAGGCCCCGGCACCCAGAGCAGAGGAGAGAGGTCCCATAACAGAGATTCAGGCTTCATGTCAGCAGAGAATCAGTCTTCATGTCATAGCAGAGAATCAGCTTCACGTCACCCAACACTGGAACAGTCCATTGTCAGATATTTAGGCCCCGGCACCCAGGCAGAGGAGAGAGGTCCCATAACAGAGATTCAGGCTTCATGTCAGCAGAGAATCAGTCTTCATGTCATAGCAGAGAATCAAGCTTCACGTCACCCAACACTGGAACAGTCCATTGTCAGATATTTAGGCCCCGGCACCCAGGCAGAGGAGAGAGGTCCCATAACAGAGATTCAGGCTTCATGTCAGCAGAGAATCAGTCTTCATGTCATAGCAGAGAATCAGGCTTCACGTCACCCAACACTGGAACAGTCCATTGTCATATAGTTAGGCCCCGGCACCCAGGCAGAGGAAGAGAGGTCCCATAACAGAGATTCAGGCTTCATGTCAGCAGAGAATCAGTCTTCATGTCATAGCAGAGAATCATGCTTCACGTCACCCAACACTGGAACAGTCCATTGTCAGATATTTAGGCCCCGGCACCCAGGCAGAGGAGAGAGGTCCCATAACAGAGATTCAGGCTTCATGTCAGCAGAGAATCAGTCTTCATGTCATAGCAGAGAATCAGGCTTCACGTCACCCAACACTGGAACAGTCCATTGTCAGATATTTAGGCCCCAGCACCCAGACAGAGGAGAGAGGTCCCATAACAGAGATTCAGGCTTCATGTCAGCAGAGAATCAGTCTTCATGTCATAGCAGAGAATCAGGCTTCACGTCACCCAACACTGGAACAGTCCATTGTCATATAGTTAGGCCCCGGCACCCAGGCAGAGGAGAGAGGTCCCATAACAGAGATTCAGGCTTCATGTCAGCAGAGAATCAGTCTTCATGTCATAGCAGAGAATCAAGCTTCACGTCACCCAACACTGGAACAGTCCATTGTCAGATATTTAGGCCCCGGCACCCAGGCAGAGGAGAGAGGTCCCATAACAGAGATTCAGGCTTCATGTCAGCAGAGAATCAGTCTTCATGTCATAGCAGAGAATCAGGCTTCACGTCACCCAACACTGGAACAGTCCATTGTCAGATATTTAGGCCCCGGCACCCAGGCAGAGGAGAGAGGTCCCATAACAGAGATTCAGGCTTCATGTCAGCAGAGAATCAGTCTTCATGTCATAGCAGAGAATCAGGCTTCACGTCACCCAACACTGGAACAGTCCATTGTCAGATATTTAGGCCCGGCACCCAGGCAGAGGAGAGAGGTCCCATAACAGAGATTCAGGCTTCATGTCAGCAGAGAATCAGTCTTCATGTCATAGCAGAGAATCAGGCTTCACGTCACCCAACACTGGAACAGTCCATTGTCAGATATTTAGGCCCCGGCACCCAGGCAGAGGAAGAGAGGTCCCATAACAGAGATTCAGGCTTCATGTCAGCAGAGAATCAGTCTTCATGTCATAGCAGAGAATCATGCTTCACGTCACCCAACACTGGAACAGTCCATTGTCAGATATTTAGGCCCCAGCACCCAGACAGAGGAGAGAGGTCCCATAACAGAGATTCAGGCTTCATGTCAGCAGAGAATCAGTCTTCATGTCATAGCAGAGAATCAGGCTTCACGTCACCCAACACTGGAACAGTCCATTGTCATATATTTAGGCCCCGGCACCCAGGCAGAGGAGAGAGGTCCCATAACAGAGATTCAGGCTTCATGTCAGCAGAGAATCAGTCTTCATGTCATAGCAGAGAATCATGCTTCACGTCACCCAACACTGGAACAGTCCATTGTCAGATATTTAGGCCCCGGCACCCAGGCAGAGGAGAGAGGTCCCATAACAGAGATTCAGGCTTCATGTCAGCAGAGAATCAGTCTTCATGTCATAGCAGAGAATCAAGCTTCACGTCACCCAACACTGGAACAGTCCATTGTCAGATATTTAGGCCCCGGCACCCAGGCAGAGGAGAGAGGTCCCATAACAGAGATTCAGGCTTCATGTCAGCAGAGAATCAGTCTTCATGTCATAGCAGAGAATCAGGCTTCACGTCACCCAACACTGGAACAGTCCATTGTCAGATATTTAGGCCCCGGCACCCAGGCAGAGGAGAGAGGTCCCATAACAGAGATTCAGGCTTCATGTCAGCAGAGAATCAGTCTTCATGTCATAGCAGAGAATCAGGCTTCACGTCACCCAACACTGGAACAGTCCATTGTCAGATATTTAGGCCCCGGCACCCAGGCAGAGGAGAGAGGTCCCATAACAGAGATTCAGGCTTCATGTCAGCAGAGAATCAGTCTTCATGTCATAGCAGAGAATCAGGCTTCACGTCACCCAACACTGGAACAGTCCATTGTCATATAGTTAGGCCCCGGCACCCAGGCAGAGGAAGAGAGGTCCCATAACAGAGATTCAGGCTTCATGTCAGCAGAGAATCAGTCTTCATGTCATAGCAGAGAATCATGCTTCACGTCACCCAACACTGGAACAGTCCATTGTCAGATATTTAGGCCCCGGCACCCAGGCAGAGGAGAGAGGTCCCATAACAGAGATTCAGGCTTCATGTCAGCAGAGAATCAGTCTTCATGTCATAGCAGAGAATCATGCTTCACGTCACCCAACACTGGAACAGTCCATTGTCAGATATTTAGGCCCCGGCACCCAGGCAGAGGAGAGAGGTCCCATAACAGAGATTCAGGCTTCATGTCAGCAGAGAATCAGTCTTCATGTCATAGCAGAGAATCAGGCTTCACGTCACCCAACACTGGAAACAGTCCATTGTCAGATATTTAGGCCCCGGCACCCAGGCAGAGGAGAGAGGTCCCATAACAGAGATTCAGGCTTCATGTCAGCAGAGAATCAGTCTTCATGTCATAGCAGAGAATCAGGCTTCACGTCACCCAACACTGGAACAGTCCATTGTCATATATTTAGGCCCCGGCACCCAGGCAGAGGAGAGAGGTCCCATAACAGAGATTCAGGCTTCATGTCAGCAGAGAATCAGTCTTCATGTCATAGCAGAGAATCATGCTTCACGTCACCCAACACTGGAACAGTCCATTGTCAGATATTTAGGCCCCGGCACCCAGGCAGAGGAGAGAGGTCCCATAACAGAGATTCAGGCTTCATGTCAGCAGAGAATCAGTCTTCATGTCATAGCAGAGGAATCAGGCTTCACGTCACCCAACACTGGAACAGTCCATTGTCAGATATTTAGGCCCCGGCACCCAGGCAGAGGAGAGAGGTCCCATAACAGAGATTCAGGCTTCATGTCAGCAGAGAATCAGTCTTCATGTCATAGCAGAGAATCATGCTTCACGTCACCCAACACTGGAACAGTCCATTGTCAGATATTTAGGCCCGGCACCCAGGCAGAGGAGAGAGGTCCCATAACAGAGATTCAGGCTTCATGTCAGCAGAGAATCAGTCTTCATGTCATAGCAGAGAATCAAGCTTCACGTCACCCAACACTGGAACAGTCCATTGTCAGATATTTAGGCCCCGGCACCCAGGCAGAGGAGAGAGGTCCCATAACAGAGATTCAGGCTTCATGTCAGCAGAGAATCAGTCTTCATGTCATAGCAGAGAATCAGGCTTCACGTCAACCAACACTGGAACAGTCCATTGTCAGATATTTAGGCCCCGGCACCCAGGCAGAGGAGAGAGGTCCCATAACAGAGATTCAGGCTTCATGTCAGCAGAGAATCAGTCTTCATGTCATAGCAGAGAATCAGGCTTCACGTCACCCAACACTGGAACAGTCCATTGTCATATAGTTAGGCCCCGGCACCCAGGCAGAGGAAGAGAGGTCCCATAACAGAGATTCAGGCTTCATGTCAGCAGAGAATCAGTCTTCATGTCATAGCAGAGAATCATGCTTCACGTCACCCAACACTGGAACAGTCCATTGTCAGATATTTAGGCCCCGGCACCCAGGCAGAGGAGAGAGGTCCCATAACAGAGATTCAGGCTTCATGTCAGCAGAGAATCAGTCTTCATGTCATAGCAGAGAATCAAGCTTCACGTCACCCAACACTGGAACAGTCCATTGTCAGATATTTAGGCCCCGGCACTCAGGCAGAGGAGAGAGGTCCCATAACAGAGATTCAGGCTTCATGTCAGCAGAGAATCAGTCTTCATGTTATAGCAGAGTATCAAGCTTCACGTCACCCAACACTGGAACAGTCCATTGTCAGATATTTAGGCCCCGGCACCCAGGCAGAGGAGAGAGGTCCCATAACAGAGATTCAGGCTTCATGTCAGCAGAGAATCAGTCTTCATGTCATAGCAGAGAATCAGGCTACACGTCATCCAACACTGGAACAGTCCATTGTCAGATATTTAGGCCCCAGCACCCAGACAGATGAGAGAGGTCCCATAACAGAGATTCAGGCTTCATGTCAGCAGAGAATCAGTCTTCATGTCATAGCAGAGAATCAGGCTTCACGTCACCCAACACTGGAACAGTCCATTGTCAGATATTTAGGCCCCGGCACCCAGGCAGAGGAGAGAGGTCCCATAACAGAGATTCAGGCTTCATGTCAGCAGAGAATCAGTCTTCATGTCATAGCAGAGAATCAGCTTCACGTCACCCAACACTGGAACAGTCCATTGTCAGATATTTAGGCCCCGGCACCCAGGCAGAGGAGAGAGGTCCCATAACAGAGATTCAGGCTTCATGTCAGCAGAGAATCAGTCTTCATGTCATAGCAGAGAATCAGGCTTCACGTCACCCAACACTGGAACAGTCCATTGTCAGATATTTAGGCCCCGGCACCCAGTCAGAGGAGAGAGGTCCCATAACAGAGATTCAGGCTTCATGTCAGCAGAGAATCAGTCTTCATGTCATAGCAGAGAATCAGGCTTCACGTCGCCCAACACTCGAACAGTCCATTGTCAGATATTTAGGCCCCGGCACCCAGGCAGAGAAGAGAGGTCCCATAACAGAGATTCAGGCTTCATGTCAGCAGAGAATCAGTCTTCATGTCATAGCAGAGAATCAGGCTTCACGTCACCCAACACTGGAACAGTCCATTGTCAGATATTTAGGCCCCGGCACCCAGGCAGAGGAGAGAGGTCCCATAACAGAGATTCAGGCTTCATGTCAGCAGAGAATCAGTCTTCATGTCATAGCAGAGAATCAGGCTTCACGTCACCCAACACTGGAACAGTCCATTGTCAGATATTTAGGCCCCGGCACCCAGGCAGAGGAGAGAGGTCCCATAACAGAGATTCAGGCTTCATGTCAGCAGAGAATCAGTCTTCATGTCATAGCAGAGAATCAGGCTTCACGTCACCCAACACTGGAACAGTCCATTGTCATATAGTTAGGCCCCGGCACCCAGGCAGAGAAGAGAGGTCCCATAACAGAGATTCAGGCTTCATGTCATAGCAGAGAATCATGCTTCACGTCACCCAACACTGGAACAGTCCATTGTCAGATATTTAGGCCCCGGCACCCAGGCAGAGGAGAGAGGTCCCATAACAGAGATTCAGGCTTCATGTCAGCAGAGAATCAGTCTTCATGTCATAGCAGAGAATCAGGCTTCACGTCACCAACACTGGAACAGTCCATTGTCAGATATTTAGGCCCCGGCACCCAGGCAGAGGAGAGAGGTCCCATAACAGAGATTCAGGCTTCATGTCAGCAGAGAATCAGTCTTCATGTCATAGCAGAGAATCAGGCTTCACGTCAGCCAACACTGGAACAGTCCATTGTCATATATTTAGGCCCCGGCACCCAGGCAGAGGAAGAGAGGTCCCATAACAGAGATTCAGGCTTCATGTCAGCAGAGAATCAGTCTTCATGTCATAGCAGAGAATCAGCTTCACGTCACCCAACACTGGAACAGTCCATTGTCAGATATTTAGGCCCCGGCACCCAGACAGAGGAGAGAGGTCCCATAACAGAGATTCAGGCTTCATGTCAGCAGAGAATCAGTCTTCATGTCATAGCAGAGAATCAGGCTTCACGTCACCCAACACTGGAACAGTCCATTGTCAGATATTTAGGCCCCGGCACCCAGGCAGAGGAGAGAGGTCCCATAACAGAGATTCAGGCTTCATGTCAGCAGAGAATCAGTCTTCATGTCATAGCAGAGAATCAGGCTTCACGTCACCCAACACTGGAACAGTCCATTGTCAGATATTTAGGCCCCGGCACCCAGGCAGAGGAGAGAGGTCCCATAACAGAGATTCAGGCTTCATGTCAGCAGAGAATCAGTCTTCATGTCATAGCAGAGAATCAGGCTTCACGTCACCCAACACTGGAACAGTCCATTGTCATATATTTAGGCCCCGGCACCCAGGCAGAGAGAGAGGTCCCATAACAGAGATTCAGGCTTCATGTCAGCAGAGAATCAGTCTTCATGTCATAGCAGAGAATCATGCTTCACGTCACCCACCACTGGAACAGTCCATTGTCATATATTTAGGCCCCGGCACCCAGGCAGAGGAGAGAGGTCCCATAACAGAGATTCAGGCTTCATGTCAGCAGAGAATCAGTCTTCATGTCATAGCAGAGAATCAGGCTTCACGTCACCCAACACTGGAACAGTCCATTGTCATATATTTAGGCCCCGGCACCCAGGCAGAGAAGAGAGGTCCCATAACAGAGATTCAGGCTTCATGTCAGCAGAGAATCAGTCTTCATGTCATAGCAGAGAATCATGCTTCACGTCACCCAACACTGGAACAGTCCATTGTCAGATATTTAGGCCCCGGCACCCAGGCAGAGGAGAGAGGTCCCATAACAGAGATTCAGGCTTCATGTCAGCAGAGAATCAGTCTTCATGTCATAGCAGAGAATCAGGCTTCACGTCACCCAACACTGGAACAGTCCATTGTCAGATATTTAGGCCCCGGCACCCAGGCAGAGGAGAGAGGTCCCATAACAGAGATTCAGGCTTCATGTCAGCAGAGAATCAGTCTTCATGTCATAGCAGAGAATCAGGCTTCACGTCACCCAACACTGGAACAGTCCATTGTCAGATATTTAGGCCCCGGCACCCAGGCAGAGGAGAGAGGTCCCATAACAGAGATTCAGGCTTCATGTCAGCAGAGAATCAGTCTTCATGTCATAGCAGAGAATCAGGCTTCACGTCACCCATCACTGGAACAGTCCATTGTCATATAGTTAGGCCCCGGCACCCAGGCAGAGGAAGAGTGGTCCCATAACAGAGATTCAGGCTTCATGTCAGCAGAGAATCAGTCTTCATGTCATAGCAGAGAATCATGCTTCACGTCACCCAACACTGGAACAGTCCATTGTCAGATATTTAGGCCCCGGCACCCAGGCAGAGGAGAGAGGTCCCATAACAGAGATTCAGGCTTCATGTCAGCAGAGAATCAGTCTTCATGTCATAGCAGAGAATCATGCTTCACGTCACCCAACACTGGAACAGTCCATTGTCAGATATTTAGGCCCCGGCACCCAGGCAGAGGAGAGAGGTCCCATAACAGAGATTCAGGCTTCATGTCAGCAGAGAATCAGTCTTCATGTCATAGCAGAGAATCAGGCTTCACGTCACCCAACACTGGAACAGTCCATTGTCATATATTTAGGCCCCGGCACCCAGGCAGAGGAGAGAGGTCCCATAACAGAGATTCAGGCTTCATGTCAGCAGAGAATCAGTCTTCATGTCATAGCAGAGAATCATGCTTCACGTCACCCAACACTGGAACAGTCCATTGTCAGATATTTAGGCCCCGGCACCCAGGCAGAGGAGAGAGGTCCCATAACAGAGATTCAGGCTTCATGTCAGCAGAGAATCAGTCTTCATGTCATAGCAGAGAATCAAGCTTCACGTCACCCAACACTGGAACAGTCCATTGTCAGATATTTAGGCCCCGGCACCCAGGCAGAGGAGAGAGGTCCCATAACAGAGATTCAGGCTTCATGTCAGCAGAGAATCAGTCTTCATGTCATAGCAGAGAATCAAGCTTCACGTCACCCAACACTGGAACAGTCCATTGTCAGATATTTAGGCCCCGGCACCCAGGCAGAGGAGAGAGGTCCCATAACAGAGATTCAGGCTTCATGTCAGCAGAGAATCAGTCTTCATGTCATAGCAGAGAATCAAGCTTCACGTCACCCAACACTGGAACAGTCCATTGTCAGATATTTAGGCCCCGGCACCCAGGCAGAGGAGAGAGGTCCCATAACAGAGATTCAGGCTTCATGTCAGCAGAGAATCAGTCTTCATGTCATAGCAGAGAATCAGGCTTCACGTCACCCAACACTGGAACAGTCCATTGTCAGATATTTAGGCCCCAGCACCCAGACAGATGAGAGAGGTCCCATAACAGAGATTCAGGCTTCATGTCAGCAGAGAATCAGTCTTCATGTCATAGCAGAGAATCAGGCTTCACGTCACCCAACACTGGAACAGTCCATTGTCATATAGTTAGGCCCCGGCACCCAGGCAGAGAAGAGAGGTCCCATAACAGAGATTCAGGCTTCATGTCAGCAGAGAATCAGTCTTCATGTCATAGCAGAGAATCAAGCTTCACGTCACCCAACACTGGAACAGTCCATTGTCAGATATTTAGGCCCCGGCACCCAGGCAGAGGAGAGAGGTCCCATAACAGAGATTCAGGCTTCATGTCAGCAGAGAATCAGTCTTCATGTCATAGCAGAGAATCAAGCTTCACGTCACCCAACACTGGAACAGTCCATTGTCAGATATTTAGGCCCCGGCACCCAGGCAGAGGAGAGAGGTCCCATAACAGAGATTCAGGCTTCATGTCAGCAGAGAATCAGTCTTCATGTCATAGCAGAGAATCAGGCTTCACGTCATCCAATACTGGAACAGTCCATTGTCAAATATTTAGGCCTCAGCACCCAGACAGATGAGAGAGGTCCCATAACAGAGATTCAGGCTTCATGTCAGCAGAGAATCAGTCTTCATGTCATAGCAGAGAATCAGGCTTCACGTCACCCAACACTGGAACAGTCCATTGTCATATAGTTAGGCCCCGGCACCCAGGCAGAGAAGAGAGGTCCCATAACAGAGATTCAGGCTTCATGTCAGCAGAGAATCAGTCTTCATGTCATAGCAGAGAATCAAGCTTCACGTCACCCAACACTGGAACAGTCCATTGTCAGATATTTAGGCCCCGGCACCCAGGCAGAGGAGAGAGGTCCCATAACAGAGATTCAGGCTTCATGTCAGCAGAGAATCAGTCTTCATGTCATAGCAGAGAATCAGGCTTCACGTCAACCAACACTGGAACAGTCCATTGTCAGATATTTAGGCCCGGCACCCAGGCAGAGGAGAGAGGTCCCATAACAGAGATTTAGGCTTCATGTCAGCAGAGAATCAGTCTTTATGTCATAGCATAGAATCAAGCTTCACGTCACCCAACACTGGAACAGTCCATTGTCAGATATTTAGACCCCGGCACCCAGACAGAGGAGAGAGGTCCCATAACAGAGATTCAGGCTTCATGTCAGCAGAGAATCAGTCTTCATATCATAGCAGAGAATCAGGCTTCACGTCACCCAACACTGGAACAGTCCATTGTCAGATATTTTTAGGCCCCGGCACCCAGGCAGAGGAGAGAGGTCCCATAACAGAGAAGGTGGGCACATTGTCTTTGTACCGTGGATCCAGCAGGGTGGCAACCCAGTAGTCCACACACGCTAAAATGTGGGCAACTCTGCTGTCGTTGCGCAGGCACTGCAACATGTAGTCGCTCATGTGTGCCAGGCTGCCCAGAGGTAAGGACAAGCTGTCCTCTGTGGGAGGCGTATCGTCATCGTCCTGCGTTTCCCCCAAGCCACACACCAGTGATGGGCCCGAGCTGCGTCTGGTGCCACCCCACTGTGACCATGCTTCATCCTCTTCCTCCTCCACCTCCTCCTCATCCTCGTCCTCCTCGTCCTACAGTAGTGGGCCCTGGCTGGCCACATTTGTACCTGGCCTCTGCTGTTGCAAAAACCCTCCCTCTGAGTCACTTCGAAGAGAGTGACCTGAAAGTGCTAAAAATGACCCCTCTTCCTCCTCCTCCTCCTCCTCCTGGGCCACCTCCTCTTCCATCATGGCCCTAAGTGTTTTCTCAAGGAGACATAGAAGTGGTATTGTAACGCTGATAACGGCGTCATCGCCACTGGCCATGTTGGTGGAGTACTCGAAACAGCGCAACAGGGCACACAGGTCTCGCATGGAGGCCCAGTCATTGGTGGTGAAGTGGTGCTGTTCCGCAGTGCGACTGACCCGTGCGTGCTGCAGCTGAAACTCCACTATGGCCTGCTGCTGCTCGCACAGTCTGTCCAGCATGTGCAAGGTGGAGTACCACCTGGTGGGCACGTCGCATATGAGGCGGTGAGCGGGAAGGCCGAAGTTACACTGTAGCGCAGACAGGCGAGCAGCGGCAGGATGTGAACGCCGAAAGCGCGAACAGACAGCCCGCACTTTATGTAGCAGCTCTGACATGTTGGGGCAGTTGTGAATGAACTTCTGCACCACCAAATTCAGCACATGCGCCAGGCAAGGCATGTGCGTCAAACTGGCTAGTCCCAGAGCTGCAACGAGATTTCGCCCATTATCGCACACCACCAGGCCGGGCTTGAGGCTCACCGGCAGCAACCACTCGTCGGTCTGTTGTTCTATACCCCGCCACAACTCCTGTGCGGTGTGGGGCCTGTCCCCCAAACATATGAGTTTCAGAATGGCCTGCTGACGTTTACCCCGGGCTGTGCTGAAGTTCGCGGTGAAGGTGTGTGGCTGACTGGATGAGCAGGTGGAAGAAGAGGAGGAGGAAGCCGAGTATCAGGAGGAGGCAACAGGAGGCAAAGAATGTTGCCCTGCGATCCTTGGCGGCAGAAGGACGTGCGCCAAACAGCTCTTCGCCTGGGGCCCAGCCGCCACTACATTTATCCAGTGTGCAGTTAGGGAGATATAGCGTCCCTGGCCATGCTTACTGGTCCACGTATCTGTGGTTAGGTGGACCTAGCCACAGATGGCGTTGCGCAGTGCACACTTGATTTTATCAGATACTTGGTTGTGCAGGGAAGGCACGGCTCTCTTGGAGAAGTAGTGGCGGCTGGGAACAACATACTGTGGGACAGCAAGCGACATGAGCTGTTTGAAGCTGTCTGTGTCCACCAGCCTAAATGACAGCATTTCATAGGCCAGTAGTTTAGAAATGCTGGCATTCAGGGCCAGGGATCGAGGGTGGCTAGGTGGGAATTTACGCTTTCTCTCAAATGTTTGTGAGATGGAGAGCTGAACGCTGCCGTGTGACATGGTTGAGATGCTTGGTGACGGAGGTGGTGGTGTTGGTGGTACATCCCCTGTTTGCTGGGCGGCAGATGCCAACGTTCCTCCAGAGGCGGAGGAAGAGGCCGAGGCGGCAGCAGCAGAAGAGGTAGCAGGGGGAGCCTGAGTGACTTCCTTGTTTTTAAGGTGTTTACCCCACTGCAGTTTATGCTTTTCATGCAGGTGCCTGGTCATGCAGGTTGTGCTAAGGTTCAGAACGTTAATGCCTCGCTTCAGGCTCTGATGGCACATTGTGCAAACCACTCGGGTCTTGTTGTCAGCACATTGTTTGAATAAGTGCCATGCCAGGGAACTCCTTGAAGCTGCCTTTGGGGTGCTAGGTCCCAGATGGTGGCGGTCAGTAGCAGGCGGAGTCTCTTGGCGGCGGGTGTTCTGCTTTTGCCCACTGCTCCCTCTTTTGCTACGCTGTTGGCTCGGTCTCACCACTGCCTCTTCCTCCGAACTGTGAAAGTCAGTGGCACGACCTTCATTCCATGTGGGGTCTAGGACCTTATCGTCCCCTGCATCGTCTTCCACCCAGTCTTCCTCCCTGACCTCCTGTTCAGTCTGCACACTGCAGAAAGAAGCAGCAGTTGGCACCTGTGTTTCGTCATCATCAGAGACGTGCTGAGGTGGTATTCCCATGTCCTCATCATCAGGAAACATAAGTGGTTGTGCGTCAGTGCATTCTATGTCTTCCACCGCTGGGGAAGGGCTAGGTGGATGCCCTTGGGAAACCCTGCCAGCAGAGTCTTCAAACAGCATAAGAGACTGCTGCATAACTTGAGGCTCAGATAGTTTCCCTGATAAGCATGGGGGTGATGTGACAGACTGATGGGCTTGGTTTTCAGGCGCCATCTGTGCGCTTTCTGCAGAAGACTGGGTGTGAGATAATGTGAACGTGCTGGATCCACTGTCGGCCACCCAATTGACTAATGCCTGTACCTGCTCAGGCCTTACCATCCTTAGAACGGCATTGGGCCCAACCAAATATCGCTGTAAATGCTGGCGGCTACTGGGACCTGAGGTAGTTTGTACACTAGGACGTGTGGCTGTGGCAGAACGGCCACGTCCTCTCCCAGCACCAGAGGGTCCACTAACACCACCACAACCATGTCCGTGTCCGCGTCCCTTACTAGATGTTTTCCTCATTGTTACCGTTCACCACAATAAGAAAAAAAATATTTGGCCCAATGTATTGAATTCAAATTCAGGCCTTTTTTTACAGACACCTAACCTATCTATTTAGGTACCGTATTACACTAATACAGGCACAGCAGTAACGACAGATTTAGCTGACTATAAATGTGAGGCATATTATTTAGGCGCCGGGTGACAGGTATACGTTTACGGACAGAATTAGACTTGGAAATGCATGGTAGCGTGTGTATCAAGTTATTGAGAATGACCCTATCTGCACCTTCAATCTAATATACCCTTTTATGGATAGATTTAAAGTAGGGCTGATACAGCAGAAGCAACTGATTTATGGAATTGCTAAGTTGGGAATTGTATTTCAGCCCAGAACAAAAACTGTGCTTTGGCGGACACTAAATGAATTGGCCAGCCTCAGCAATAAACACAGATTTAGCTGAATATAAATTTGAGGCCTATTATTTAGGCGCTGGGTGACAGGTATATTTTTACGGACAGAATTAGACTTCGAAATGCACGGTAGCGTGTGTGTGAAATTATTGAGAATGACCCTATCTGCACCTTCAATCTAATATACCCTTTTATGGATAGATTTAAAGTAGGCCTGATACAGCTGAAACAACAGATTTAAGGAATTGCTAAGTTGGGAATTGTATTTCAACCCAGAACAAAAACTGTGCTTTGGCGGACACTAAATAATTTGACCAGCCTCAGCAATAAACACAGATTTAGCTGAATATAAATTTGAGGCCTATTATTTAGGCGCTGGGTGACAGGTATACGTTTACGGACAGAATTAGACTTGGAAATGCACGGTAGCGTGTGTGTGAAGTTATTGAGAATGACCCTATCTGCACCTTCAATCTAATATACCCTTTTATGGATAGATTTAAAGTAGGCCTGATACAGCTGAAACAACTGATTTAGGGAATTGCTAAGTTGGGAATTGTATTTCAACCCAGAACAAAAACTGTGCTTTGGCGGACACTAAATAACTTGACCAGCTACAGCAATAACCACAGATTTAACTGACTATAAATTTGAGGCCTATTATTTAGGCGCTGGGTGACAGGTATACGTTTACGGACAGAATTAGACTTGGAAATGCATGGTAGCGTGTGAAGTTATTGAGAATGACCCTATCTGCACCTTCAATCTAATATACCCTTTTATGGATAGATTTAAAGTAGGCCTGATACAGCAGAAACAACAGATTTAAGGAATTGCTAAGTTGGGAATTGTATTTCAACCCAGAATTAAAACTGTGCTTTGGCGGACACCAAATAACTTGACCAGCTACAGCAATAACCACAGATTTAGCTGACTCTAAATATGAAGTCTATTATTTAGGTGCTGGGTGACAGGTATACGTTTACGGACAGAATTAGACTTGAAAATGCACAGTAGCGTGTGTGTGAAGTTATTGAGAATGACACTATCTGCACCTTCAATCTAATATACCCTTTTAAGGATAGATTTAAAGTAGGCCTGATACAGCAGAAACAACTGATTTAGGGAATTGCTAAGTTGGGAATTGTATTTCAACCCAGAACAAAAACTGTGCTTTGGCGGACACTAAATGAATTGACCAGCCTCATCAATAAACACAGATTTAGCTGAATATAAATTTGAGGCCTATTATTTAGGCGCTGGGTGACAGGTATATGTTTACGGACAGAATTAGAGTTGGAAATGCACGGTAGCGTGTGTGTGAAGTTATTGAGAATGACCCTATCTGCACCTTCAATCTAATATACCCTTTTATGGATAGATTTAAAGTAGGCCTGATACAGCAGAAACAACTGATTTAGGGAATTGCTAATTTGGGAATTGTATTTCAACCCAGAACAAAAACTGTGTTTTGGCGGAAACTAAATGAATTGACCAGCCTCAGCAATAAACACAGATTTAGCTGAATATAAATTTGAGGCCTATTATTTAGGCGCTGGGTGACAGGTATATGTTTACGGACAGAATTAGACTTGGAAATGCACGGTAGCGTGTGTGTGAAGTTATTGAGAATGACACTATCTACACCTTCAATCTAATATACCCTTTTAAGGATAGATTTAAAGTAGGCCTAAAACAGCAGAAACAACTGATTTAGGGAATTGCTAAGTTGGGAATTGTATTTCAACCCAGAACAAAAACTGTGCTTTGACGGACACTAAATAACTTGACCAGCTACAGCAATAACCACAGATTTAGCTGACTATAAATTTGAGGCCTATTACTTAGGCGCTGGGTGACAGGTATACGTTTACGGACAGAATTAGACTTGGAAATGCATGGTAGCGTGTGTGTGAAGTTATTGAGAATGACCCTATCTGCACCTTCAATCTAATATACCCTTTTATGGATAGATTTAAAGTAGGCCTGATACCGCAGAAACAACTGATTTAGGGAATTGCTAAGTTGGGAATTGTATTTCAACCCAGAACAAAAACTGTGCTTTGGCGGACACTAAATGAATTGACCCGCCTCAGCAATAAACACAGATTTAGCTGAATATAAATTTGAGGCCTATTATTTAGGCGCTGGGTGACAGGTATACGTTTACGGACAGAATTAGAGTTGGAAATGCACGGTAGCGTGTGTGTGAAGTTATTGAGAATGACCCTATCTGCACCTTCAATCTAATATACCCTTTTATGGATAGATTTAAAGTAGGCCTGATACAGCAGAAACAACTGATTTAGGGAATTGCTAAGTTGGGAATTGTATTTCAACCCAGAACAAAAATATATCCTTTGCCAGGCAGCAGACTGTATTACAATTGGCTGGCCACAGCTGAAACACCAGATTTAGGGTACTGCTATTTTGGCAATTGTATTTCACCCCTCAATGAAATAGCACGCACAGGATATAGCAAAAAAATAACCACACTATTGATGGTTAAATGGACTTGGTGGCAGCTTGTGCTGGCGCACCACAAGACACAAAATGGCCGCCGATCACCCCAGAAAAAAGGGACTGAAAAACGCTCTGGGCAGCCTAAAAACAGTGAGCAATTAAATAGCAGCAGTTCAATGATCCACAGCTGTAGATCGATCACTGAATTAAGTGTTTTTGAGGAGTTAATCACTGCCTAATCTCACCCTAACAGTCGCAGCTGCAACCTCTCCCTACACTGATCAGAGCAGAGTGACGTGCGGCGCTACTTGACTCCAGCTTAAATAGAGGCTGGGTCACATGCTGCACTGGCCAATCACAGCCATGCCAATAGTAGGCATGGCTGTGACGGCCTCTTGGGGCAAGTAGTATGACGCTTGTTGATTGGCTGCTTTGCAGCCTTTCAAAAAGCGCCAAGAAAGCGACAAACACCGAACCCGGACTTTAACGAAAATGTTCGGGTCCGTGTCACGGACACCCCAAAATTCGGTACGAACACGAACTATACAGTTCGGGTTCGCTCATCCCTAGTACTGATGCAACCTCTTGGCTCCTGACCTCTGCTTGTATTGACTTCGATCTTGAATTGCCCCTTTGTGCCCTTGTTACCTCCTGGGTCTAGACCTTGGCTTCCATTGGTTTCAGTTGTGGTTTTACCCAGCCTGGGAAGCTTGTTGCTTCAGTGTTTATTGTCCTTGTAGCTAAACCTGACTCCTCAGCATTGAGAGTCAAAGTGGAGGATCGTATAGAAGAACCCATGTAGCTCGGAATGACCATGAGGAATGAAAGACATCAGAGGGGTGCCTGCTTTTATTGCGGAGAATCAGATCACTGGTTACGGCAATGTCCTAAAATTCCTCCCTTCAGGAGATCTCCGCGCCCTGACACCGAGAAGGATAAGGTACTCCCCAAGGTGATTAAAGAGAAAGCACAAAGTATAAAAGTTCCGTAGGCAGCGCTCACCTGGTCAGTCTTGCAGTGGAAGCACGGACGGTGCTTGGAAGGGGCACCAATTGCAAACTGTATGAAAATAAGACGGGATGTCCAGCTTTCCAAAAAAGACGTTGTTCTTTATTCCAAAAATAACACAGGATAAAAGACAATCCAACACGCCAAGCAGGTCTACATGTTTCGGATGCTCTTAATACTGATCCTTATTCATGACACCATGGTGTCATGAGTAAGGATCAGTATTAGAGCATCCGAAACATGTAGACCTACTTGCCGTGTTGGATTGTCTTTTATCCTGTGTTATTTTGGAATAAAGAACAACGTCTATTTTGGAAAGCTGGACATCCCGTCTTATTTTCATACTGATTAAAGAGAATTTCATACTGATTAAAGAGAAAGTATTGTTACCTGTGGTTATTTATTTTGGCACCTGTAAGGATTCTGGGAAGGCATTTATTGATTCTGGGTCCGCCTCTAATTTTATTGACCACAATTTTGCTCTTTCCCTTGGCATTAATGCCACCAAGGAACTAGTTTACAGGTTTTAGTGGTGGCCAACCTTGTCTAGAGATATCCAGTCATATGTATCCTCTTTTGAGGTTTGTGTCAGGTCCAAGACTCCTAGGTCCCATCCAGTGGGTGAGTTGCGACCACTGCCTATCCCTAGTAGGCCTTGGTCCCATATTTCCATGGATTTTATTACCAACCTACCGGTTTTGGAGGGTAAGTCGGTTCTGTGGGTAAACAGGTTTAGCAAAATGGTTGATTTCATCCCTCTGTCAAAATTGCCTAATTCTAAAACTTTTGCTTCCCTTTTCGTGGACCATGTAATATGTCTACACGGAATTCCGGAAAATGTGGTTTCGGATAGAGGCGTTCAATTCGTCATAAAATTTTGTAGGGCTTTTGTCATAAATTTAATATTTCTCTGTCTTTTTCTTGGGCCTTTCATGCCAAAACCAACAGTCAAACTGAACGTATAAACTGTTCTCTGGAACAGTATTTGAGGTGTTAAGTCTCCGACAACCAACATCTTTGGGTGAAAAATTTGTCCTTGGCTGAATTCACCATTAATAATCAAGTGAACTTGTCTACTGGTATATCTCCCTTCTTTTGTAATCTTGGATTTCATCTGCGATTTAGCTCATTCTTGCCGTCTTCCTCTCAGATTCCTGAAGCTGATGTAGTAGTTAAAGAACTGTGCACAGTCTGGGCCCAGTTTCAACCTGAAAAAAGCCCAGGAGGTTCAAAAGGTTAATGCTGACAAAAGGCACTCTAGAGGGGTGGATTTTGTGTTGGGAGACAAGGTGTGGTTATCCACCAAGAATTTCGTCTTAAGATACCTTTGGGTAAATTTGCACCTCGATTTTTTTGGTCCTTATGATATTATTGACATCATTAACCCTGTGTCTTTTAAGTTACTGTTACCTACAATTCTAATAGACATCAATCAAACAAAACAGGAAGAAAAAGGAAAAAAAAAAAAAAAAAAAAAAAACACCCCAACCTGCAAGGTGGGTTCCCAACCCCGCCCCCACCCTCCCATCCCCCCTCTCCGTTGATCCGCCCGATCTAGTCAGCGAACCTCTAACCTCCGGCCGTTCTCCCCCAGCCTAACCCCGCCTCCCAGCCATCCCTTCAAACATAATAATATACAATTTCAAATGCCCGTTTGATCAATCCAGTCTGACGCTTGTTGTGGTGTCTCAAAAAACAGGGAAGTCCCATTGTAGATCACTCTTAATTTCGCTGGATACTGTAGAGAATATTTGATATCTTTTAGCGCCAGGCGCTTCTTTATCTCTATAAAATTGCGTCGCCTTTCCTGAGTCTGCCGCGCAAAGTCAGGAAAAAAGAGCAACCTAGAGCCCTGATATTCAATGGGAGTGCATTCTCTAGCTCTTCTTAATATCATATCTCTATCAGCGGACAGTAATAATTTCATTAAAATTGTGCGCGGCGGCCTCCCTGGAATAGATTTTCCTCCTGGTATTCGGTGGGCTCTTTCTATTAAGAACATAGAAGAAAAATTATCGCTGCCTAGATTGTGCATGACCACATCTTTGAGTTGCTCCTCTAGCTGCCGGCCCTCAGCCCCTTCTGGGAACCCAATTATACGAACCTAACTTATGTTGTAGCACTTGATTTTCTGAAGCGAGAAGCAGAGTTTTAGATTTTAGGGTGGCAATATCGGTTTGCAGGGAAACAGCAGATTTTTCCACATTGAGGACTCGGTCACGGATCTTTACTAAGTCTTCTCTAATTAAAGAGATATCGCTCTGCACTGAGCCCAATTGAGTGGACATCCCCTGCACCAAAGAGCCGTTGTTTTCCACGGCACAAAGAATCTTATCCAAAACAGATGAATCATATTCTGTTCGCGTTTGTACAGGGAGACCCTCCTCTGCCGCCTCCTGATCTGCCTCCATTGATCCATCCTCAGAGGGTTCCTCAAACTGGGATATTTTAGCATTTTTCTTCACGTTAGCAGAGAGTTTAGTTTTAGATGGATTTTTTTCATTAAGGAAGGGTGATTTCAAGAACTTATCGATCTTGTTTTCTGGTGTTTTGGACCCTAATTTAGTTGCCGAGGAGTCCACTGATCGTCGCTTTGGGGCCATTCTCTTCCCTTTTTTCCCCTTCGTTTTCTCCCTTTTTCATGAATTTTTTGCGTTCTTTATGTTCCCCCTTTTTTTTTTTTTTTTTTCTCCCCCTTCTCTTTTTAAAAAGTTTTTTTCCTTTTTTTTTCCCCCTCTCCCCCCTCCCCCGGCTCTCCGCACCTCACTCTTTCTTTCCTTTTTCCAACTTATATTCTCCTTTATATCTCCTTATAACTTCTTTCTCGCCTTGTTTTACCCCCTTTTAGCCCCTTCCTCTCCTATTCCTCTCTTCCCCTAACCCCACAAAAGGAAAAAAGGAAAAAATCTGAGCAAAAGATACGTCCTCCCGGCAAGCACAGAAACCAGCACTATATATAAAGATATAGTCAATAAAGGCTATGATCTCACGTGTCCAAGAGTGACAAGGAATCCAAATTACAGGGAGACAGCAGAGGAGGAGCAGCAGGCAAAACAGCAAAGCCACCGAATCCAAAGGCAAGGAGAGGAGGAGAAGCGATCCAGCCAGCCGGCGAGAGAGGCAGAGAGGAGGTCCCTGGAACAACGAGGCAGCCGAAGCCCGGAGCAGACGAGAGACGAGCAGTCAAAGCCAAACACAAAGCAGGAGAGAGGACCGACGGCAGGAGAAGAACAGCGGAGGGTCCCATGCAGAGCGTCCAACAACCAGGCACCCCCGAGCGGCAGGTAAGGCAATCCAGGATCCAGGAGCCAGCGCAGAGACGCCGCTCAATACATCAGCACTTCGGCGTCAGCTGCGCAGCATCAGCTGATCGGATGTGCTGGGAGCTTGGAGGGAGGAGGCCGGCGAGGGAGAGCGAGACGTGCTGTGCTCACGTCATCACGCCGGAATGTCAGAGGGCTCGGGGAAAGGGTTAAAAGGCAAGCTATTATGGATGCAGTAAAAAGATACCTTCCAGCAATTATTTGTATAGTAGAAACTCATCTTACTAAAGAAACCCTGCGCCGTCTGGCAACGGGATGGCATTCCCAATCCTATCATTCCACCTTCAGCGGATCTTCCAGGGGTGTTTCAGTCCTGATTCATAATTCTGTAGACTTCATCCTTATAAAATCCCATATAGATGATCAGGGTAGATTTATTTTCCTACATGGTAAGCTGTATGGCCACAGTTACATTTTGGCTTTCTTCTATATACCCCCTCCATTTTCAATGTACCCATTGACTCAGCTATTGCTCTTTGCTGAAAATAGATCAGAATGTCGGTTAATCCTGATGGGGGACTTTAATGCGGTTATGGACCCCAATAAGGACAGATTCACTTTAGATACAGAGCGGGGGAGGAACCCTTGCAACTCCTTGTTGCCCCAGTTTTGTTTAGAGGTAGGAGTGGTAGATATATGGAAACACCTCGGCGAAGGTAAGAGAGTATACTCCTGCGTCAGTAGGGGGGGGGAGAGCAATGTCTCGGATTGATCTCGCACTCACCAATGAGAGCAACTTGAATAATATCAGTAAGATTCGATACGGAGTAAGAACCGTTTCGGACCACTCACCCGTACTGGTTGAGGTTCGCACTGGGGAGAATAAGGATAGAAGGGGGTTAGGATTTAAGTTGAACCCATATTGGCTCACCATTATGGAGAATCCTCAGTCTATCAAGCTACTGATATCCTCCTTTTGGGAGGTGAATTTTCCCTCTGCTAACATCAACATAGTATGGGACGCCCTGAAAGCATATATAAGAGGGGTTTTTGTAAGTGAGATCGCTGCAGCAAGGAGAACATTTAGGGGAAGAGAGGAGGAACTGGTTAAGATCGCTGTATCTACAACTGCGCGTTTTACCAGCCAACCCACTGAACACAATAGGGAAGAGATGCAGAAGGCTAGCTGCTGCTTGGAGAAGTATTTGGCAGAGAAAGCAAATCACAGAGTATTCTTTAAGGGGCTTAAATATTTTTCGGAGTCCGGACTTCCTGGTAAGCTCTTAGCAAGAATAATCACACAACAAGATAGGAAAAACCAATCTATCACTTCAATCCGTAACTTAGAGGGGGAAATTATAACAAATCCAGAGGGGATCAGGGATACCTTTCTACAATATTTTGCTCAGATATACAGACCCCCTCTTGGCACGACACCCGAACTAGCGATGCGGTTCTTGGAGAGGATTCCACTTTCTATTTTGAATGAAGCTCAAATAGAATTTTTGGAAGAGGAGCTGTCTCTCTCTGAGCTGAAGGAGGCTCTGGGGTCTATCTCGGGGAGCTCATCGCCAGGATTGGATGGCCTTCCATATGAAGTTTATCGTAAGTATGGTGAGACGCTCCTCCCCCGGCTGCTTGAGGTGTTTTCCCAAGCAATACAGGGAGGGGGTTTACCATGCTCTATGATGGAGGCTCTTATTGTTTTAATTCCGAAAAAGGATAAAGACCCGGTAGAATTGAGCTCCTATAGACCAATTTCTTTATTAAATACTGACGTTAAGTTACTATCAAAAATTTTGGCTAGGAGGCTCTCGCGGGTTATATCCACTATTATCCACTCAGATCAAAATGGTTTTATGCCAGGAAGGGGCACCCATCATAATTTACATAGGCTATTCATGAATATTCAGGCCCCGGGGAGCGGTGCCCGCTCCATCCTGTCGTTGGATGCTACCAAAGCCTTCGACAGGGTGGAGTGGACCTTTCTCTGGGAGGTGATGAAAAAAATGGGCTTTGGCCCAAGATTCTTGGCGATGGTACAGCTCCTATATAGCTCCCCAGTTGCTAGGATAAGGATTAATGATTACAGAGAGCTTTATATTAGGAAGAGGTACCCGTCAGGGCTGCCCTCTTTCCCCCCTGTTGTTCAATATTTACATTGAACCCTTAGCGGCTAGTATTAGGCAAGATCCGAGGGTGGCTGGCTTTGGCACAATGGGGGATTACGATCGAGTATCACTTTATGCAGATGACATTTTGATTTTTATGCATCAAACAGACACCACTCTTCCTCGTATAATGGACCTGGTTGGTCTCTTTTCCGGTCCTTCCGGTCTGGAGATCAACTGGGAGAAGACCGTTGTTCTCCCTATAGACGAACTGCGGGCCGAACGGTATAACCAGCTAACGATCTCAGACTCAATAAAGTACCTGGGGATAACAGTTTCTGCCAAACCACAGGAATATCTACAACTCAATCTGCTTCCTCTGTTGATAAAGCTGAGGGCTAAAATTAAGATATGGCAAAAAATCCTGTCAGCGAGAGCCGACAGAATCTCACTAATAAAAATGGTAGTGCTGCCCCAGGTTCTTTATATCCTGCGCAACTCGCCTGTATGGATTGTGGATAAGTACTTCAGATTGATAGAGCGGATGCTTAATGATCTAATATGGGGGAGGAAGCGTGTGAGACTGAAGGTACTTTATTTTTCTATGCCCTATAATCGGGGAGGTCTCAACCTCCCCTATTTTAGGGGCTATTTTGTGGCCTCTCAGCTTTGCTTGTTTAATGAGTGGGAAAATAGCCAGTTCTGCAGTAAGGTGGTGAAAGACTCAGGCTTTGCAGATTTTTTTTACAGTACTTGAGTCTGATTATTTATCAAATGCATTAAATGGGTATACACTTTTCTGCAGAATGGCTACAAAGTCTTGGCGAAATATAAGGAACTGGTGTGGAGTTGGGGCGTCACTTATTTGCACTCCACTATGGCATAATCCAAAGCTTTTGAACTTAAATGACCTGAGCTGCAGTCAGTATTGGAGGACCAAGAATGTTCAGTACCTGCATCAAGTGGTCATTGGTGGACACATTTTGCCCCTTGCGGAATTAAAGCAAGGGGCAAATTTAGGTGAGGTGGCTTGGTATGCATATTTTCAATTAAGGTCAGCACTTTCTAGCACTGTGAATCGTTATCTTCTTACTATAGATACTCCTGAATTTTTACATGATTTAATTTGCAAGAAATTTGCCACGAGAATTAAAGTATCTCACTGTTATAGACACTTAATGAAAAAGTTTTTTTCGGATGTTTTTTCACCAGGACAGAGAGCCTGGCCATCTTTGCTTTCAGAGACAAGCTCTCCAAACTGGGAGAATATAGGGGAAAGTTTAAAATTGGTTTCGCATAATTTTAACCACACTGTTGTACAATTTAATATTTTGCACAAAATATATGTGACACCTATATGGTTATATAGGAGAGGACTTAGAACCTCCTCTGACTGCCCACGCTGTGGTGAATCCGAGGCAGATCATTTACATCTGTTCTGGGATTGCCCAATGGTGAGCAGGTACTAGAGATCGGTTCAAACCAATCTGGCTTGCAAACTCAACATTGTTGTTCCTCTTACTCCCAGGATATGGGTCCTGGGAGATCTATCGGAGGTCAATTACCAACCCACAAATGGTCGACTGTTGATTAAGGTGATGTTTCTGGCTAGGCTTCTCATCTCTAGAGCATGGTTTTGCTCCTCCGCTCCAGACTGTAATAATTGGTTGGGTTTGGTTGAGAAGGTGAAAAGCTACGAGAAGATCTTTTACAAACAATGGGGATCTTACTTAAAGTGGAATAAACTGTGGAAAGATTGGGACATGATTAACTAACTAGGGTTTTTTTTTTTTCTCTGCAAGGTGGGGGGGGAGGGGGGATGGTGGGGGGATTTTGGGGAAGATCCAATTAGTCCGCCTTTCTTTTTAATGCAATGTATTAGTGCAGAATATGAGGTTATAGTGGAGCACTGGAGTGTCTTTAGAAGGGTTGGGGGTTGGCGGGACCCACCGGCATCAGATATTGGTTAATTTTTGATCTACTTAAAATATTGAGTAAATACTTGGGTGAGGGTTCAGGGCTCGGGACCTTGGGGGGTCCGGGCATCGGGTGCGACCCGGGATGCGGCTTTCTCTATTGGACGTGAGTTTCAACCACGGGCAGTGATCTGACACAGGTGTGGTTTGGGTTCTAACATCTGTCTTTTCTTAATGAACTGGAGTCGGTGTTGGGCTCTGTTCTCTTAATGAGACAGTGACGGTTGGCTTTGTTATTCTCTTCAATTGTCGGAGATTGCTGAGCAACATTTGACACGAGTTCTCTTTTCACGAGACATCGTGGTAGACCTATGCGAGTTATGCTTAAACAGGGCATCAACATTCAATCTAACTATACGGGGATGAGGCAGTAAAATCCGTGAGTGGGTTTTTATACCACTGCGATAGAAGACTGCTGGACCCCCCTCTGTTCTCCTTTGGTTCTACGGAAGTGTGCGATTAAAGATCGCTGTGAGTCTGCCCCGCACGGTGTATGTGAGCACAAGATGATTCGTCACACGAGTGTTGAACCTGTCGGTGGTGCCTACTTATGTCTGAGGGAGGCCGTATGGGGTGCGTGGCCGCTGCTCGACGGTCCGCCCGGGCCGCGGGCCTCTGTTCCCTCCCCGTACAGAGATAATAATTTTAAATAAGATGTCTTTCTTTATCTGCATTGTTAAAGCTCTTGATGCCGGGTGGGCCCTGCTTTCTTCCCAGGTAGTGAGACCTCTATTGGATTTAGTTAATATGCATATAATTAAGGGTACTGGCATGAAATTATATTTAACCTTGGTTAAAAAACTAGAATTGACGGACTTTTGGATCTTATTGTAAATGGAATATTGGTATGTATATTTTGTATAATAATAAAAAAAATAAAAGTTTAAAATAAAATAAAATAAAAAGAATTACTCCTGAAAAAGAAAAAAAAAAATTACTGTTACCTGACTCCTTTAGCATTCATAATGTTTTTCACAAAGCTTTACTCAAAAAGTAGTAAACTCAAAAAGTATGTGTCGCCGTGTAGAGGTTGCACAGGAATCTCCGCCGCCAGTAGAGGTTGCCAGTTAACTAGAATACAAGGTTTCTAGAATTCTTGATGTGAGGAAATATCGTAATTCTTTGCTAGTTCACTGGAAGGGTTTTGGTCCGGAAGAGAGGTCTTGGGTGCCAGCAAGTAAAATGTATGCTATGAGGTTGGTGAGGAGATTCCATTTAGTCCACCCGGAAAAACCTACTCTAGTGATTATGGGTCCAGTGGCCCCTCATTCAAGGGGGGTACTGTAACAGGAAGCCGGCCGGCGTCCTAGTCTCCATGGTAACAAGGGGCGGAGAGGACCCAGCCGTACGCGCCTCTTCAGCGTGGCCGGCGTCCTTCGTCCCCTAGACAACGAGCAGGGGGGGGGGGGGAATGAGTGCAGATGTCAATGAGTCGGCGCTCAGGTGTATTGATGTGCTGGACATGGGTCACGTGACACTGGCCACGTCATGTGACTCATCAATTAGACCTATTTGAACAGGTAATCTGCTGGTCACAGGTTGGCTGTGATTGGTATTGTTACCTCACTAGCGTTTTCTGCATGTGTGACTACTTTTGTTTGACCGCGGCTTGTATTTGACTTCGATGTTGTGTTACCCCTTGTACAGACGCGACCTCGTGGCTCCTGACCTCGGCTTGTATTGACTTCAAACTTGAATTACCAATTTGTACCCTTGTTACCTCCTGGGTTTAGACCTTGGCTTACATTGGTTTCAGTTGTGGTTTTACCCAGCCTGGGAAGCTTGTTGCTTCTGTGTTTTCTGTCCTTGTCTTTTGTTTTCTCCCCTTGTTGTTTCCTCCCTTTAGGCCCCTGCAAGTACGTAACCTAAGGACTGCCACCCAGTTGTACCCCGTCGGTTAGGAGGTAGGGATAGGGGAGTGGGTGGAGTTTAGGGCTGCACTTATCCCTACCTTTTCGTGACACAGTGCGAGTGTAGTGAAGCCACCCTGACGCCGTATATGAATTCATCCCTACTTCTAAATTCATAGGAATATACAGCTAGATCTCTCTCAAGACAGAAGTGCAGAAGTTAGTTGGGATGGGCATTGAACACAATAGAGCTAATTAGAAGTGGAATTTGCTGGGGCGGTATGTGAGATATGATTTTCTATGCAGGCCAGGAAGGGGTTAACAAGAGCTAACTGCAAGGCACCTCTGGAAATAGGTGGTCACTAATGTGAGATGCTGATCACTAATAGAAATGAAAGAGCCAAGTCCTCCAGTGTAAAAATTCAAAAAGAGGCGAAAATTACACCAGAGAACCAAATTTTTACAAAATCAAACATTCTCAGTCTATGTTTCCTTCCCACAACTGCGACAATACCCACTGGATTTTTCACAATTTTCTAATGTCTCTAACTAGTTTAGGCTAAATTCGCATATCTAGCAGGTAAATTCTGCAGTCTGTTGTGGCAGAGGAACAGACTACCGGTGTTACCTTATCCAGCATAGATGGACACTGATGCGCACCACCCTATCCTTGTTGACTACCGGATTTACCTGCCAAAGATGTGGTCATAGCCTAAGGTCTTTTCCCGGTGGAGCGCATGGACTATAAATCCGACCCGGCAGGGATCTGCCTGTTTCTAGCATTCCCAATCCCATCACTAATGCCAGAAACAGGTCGAGTCCCAGTATAGTCAATGGGGCTCAACGGTGCACTGGATGTTTCCAGCTATGCCGGATACAGTGAATGGTTTTAACACTAGTGTGAAACTAGCCTAAGGCCAATTTCACACAAGCGTATTCAGTGTAATAAATATACTCTGTGTCTGAGGTATTTCCCATCCCGCTTGCTCTCCTGCCTTTTTGCTTTTTATCCTCCTGCCCTTTGTATGCACAATATAGACTAAATAAAGAAAGACACTTTATGGTGAGTACCATGTATCTTTTTTCTATTTGTGCATTGACATATGGACTTTTCTTTATACATTGAGCACTACCGGACTTTTATATGGCCCTGTCTGTTTAAAATGCAATATGTGATTAGTCTCCGTGGTGGATAGTGTGGACTATATTTTTTTCCTTGATTGATAGCTTCATCTGGTGACCTGCCTATCATACAGCTTTTACTTCCACAACAAGGGTTATTCTGTCAATAGAGGGACAAACCAGGCAGTTGATGCGAAAACCAGTATAATTGCTTTTGGGTAAAAAGTAAAACTGTATTACAAAGACCAAATCGATTAACAGAATTCAATGTATTATACTAGGAGGCACCACATCTCTTTCCTTTTTCTCTCCATCTACTTCTGCTTGCTCGTTGAGCCAATTTATCTATGACCCACTCTTTTACACTGGAGAATTTAACCACCATTTGATGGATTCTTTTATCTTTGGTGTTTTCTTATTTACGATGGCAATAAGTAATAACTATTACTATGGCTATAGGACAAGAAGAAAGTATAAACTGTTTTGTCCCCTATATTGTCGGAAACTTTATTAAAATATTTTATTGAAATTGTTAAAATCCATCAATTATTACCTGTAAGCAAAATAACTAATTGTTTCTCTTTAAATTTTTTCAGCTATTTACTGGTTTGCATGTAGCCATTTGTCCCATACATTCTCATATTGACTGTTAGATAATTGACTTAAAGGGGTTGTGCCATGAAAAATATTCTACAGTTTTCAAACCAGTACCTGGATCTTAATACTTTTGTAATGTAATTAAACATTTAGCATAGCCACTGATTTATTCAATAAAATGTATCTGTATAGTGCCAGTTAGATTTTTTCTTATTTTTTTGTCCTGCTCACTGAGATGGCCGCACATGCTCAGTTTTATTCTCCAACTGCCTCCTGCGCTGTGATAGGTAGAGAGCTCCAGCAGATAAGACCCTCCTCCCAAGCTGCAGCAGAAAAGACCCTCCCCTTGAGCTGCCAGCTTGATATAAATCAGGCAGTGTAATGAATGAGGAGATCTCTGGATCCAAGTGAGGCACAGGGCTGGTTCTAGCTTTGTTAGAAGGAGGTTGTCATGTATTATATGATGTCTGATTTGTTTTTATTACATTAGTCATGGGATAACCCCTTTAATATTTGCCATAGTTTACAGGATTAATTAAACCATAAATGTTTAATTTATTGACCAAAAACATATTCCTGTGTCAGTAGCATTTCACTTATTTCTCTGGGTTTAATGAGGTGACCTGCTGGCCTTGTTATTCTGTAGACTTATGGGAATCCATTTGACCTTTATGAGTTCAGCAGAGAGAATAACACATGATAGTCTCATACATTCTCATTACTGACAGATTACTGCAGTAAGACAAGGCAGTTAAAAACATGGAGAATATAAAGTGGACAGTGCTACTTTGCTCTAATCATCTGCTTGGTAGAACACCATGGGTATTTTCAAATTTGACATTTTGTATGTTCTGATGCTGAACACATCTTTCTTATGTATTTCAGCTGTAAATCTAAATGTTTTACAGTAGTGTATTGACAGAATTCACTTTCTGTGGGTCTACATCACTCTGTGCCGAATAGAAAAGAGATGTAAATATAACTTTAATAGCATTAACATTAAAAGGCTATATAGCTGTTAAACCAGCCAGAAAAACTAAAAACATCTCTAAAAATTGTATGTTCATTAAGTCAGAAAGTATATGTATTTGATGCCTGGAGATAGGTTGTTGATGCAGAGATTCATTCTGATCCACATTTGGATTCTAAATATAAATTTCCATTTTCACATAAGGAAAATTAGCTTCTACCTTGTTAGTTTTTCTGCATCAACATTGCAGGAGAATATTGAATTGGATGGAGCTCTCTTTGTTCACTCTTACTATGTAACCATGTTACTATATTGGGTTATTATATGCAACAGATGTTATTTATAATAAAAGAGATTAATTGATTGAAGACAGTGAGTGCCGGGATTCTTTCTATACCATACTGGGGTTATTATATTGTCTGTTAGTCAGTACCTAATAACGATCTCACTATTCCGAAGTATACGAGCCACCTCCACTGCCGTGTTCGCCAGAACTGATAGACCTTGTGATATGCTGACTTTTTGACTCTGATATTTTGCCTGGACGTTCACCTCTTGGCTTTGGAATGGACAGACTTCATTTTGTATTCTTCCAACGGTCATGGCACTCACATGATGCGGTTTGGAAGATACTGCTATAGATGAGCTGGCAGATAGGCCGTCAGCTGGGGGCGCGGCTGGGCCGGTCCGGCCGCAAGTTGTATTTTTTAAGTACGGCGGCGGGCCCTCCACCCGCACCGGGCGGTAGCCCTATTTATTTATTCATATATTTATTTAAAGTATTCAAAATTGTACAATCATATAGAAGCATAAATCGTACATAGACAATGATAATTTGTACAAGATAGGTGATTCGGTTGTAAGCAGTAACAGAGAAATAGAACTGTAACATGGACACAGTTGATGAATATTATGTGCAGTTGAGGTAGCCGTATTTTTTAAGTACGGCGGCGGGCCACTCGCCCGGGCGGGCGCAGCCTGAAGAGAGGGGGGATGAGAGTGACAAAGCAGGGAGGGAGGATGAGAGTGACAAGGGAGGGAGGGGGGAGAAGAGAGTGACAAGGGAGGGAGGGGGGAGAAGAGAGTGACAAGGGAGGGAGGGGAGAGAAGAGAGTGACAAGGGAGGGAGGGGGGAGAAGAGAGTGACAAGGGAGGGGGGAGAGAAGAGTGACAAGGGAGGGAGGGGGGAGAAGAGTGACAAGGGAGGGAGGGGGGAGAAGAGAGTGACAAGGGGGAGGGAATGAGAGTGACAAGGGAGGGGGGAATGAGAGTGACAAGAAGGGGGAGAATGAGCGTGACAAGAAGGGGGGAATGAGAGTGACAAGGGGGGGTGAGAAAGAGAGTGACAAGGGAGGCGAGGGTGAGAGTGACAAGGGGGGAATGAGAGTGACAAGGGAAGGGGGGAATGAGAGTGACAAGAAGGGGGAGAATGAGAGTAACAAGAAGGGGGAGAATGAGAGTGACAAGGGGGGATGAGAAAGAGAGTGACTACGGGAGGGGGGTAAGAGTGACAAGGGGGAGAGAATGAGAGTGAAAAGGGAGGGGGGAATGAGAGTGACAAGAAGGGGGAGAATGAGAGTGACAAGGGGAGGTGAGAAAGAGAGTGACAGGAAGGGATGAGAGTGACAAGGAAGGGAGGGGGAGAAGAGAGTCACAAGGGAGGGGGGAGAAGAGAGTGACGGGGGGGGGGAGAGATTGACATCCATCAAAATGCACCCCTTGCACACACTGCATCTCTTACACACACTCAATGCACACATGCACAGAAACACACACTGCATCCCTTAAGTACACAGAAACACACCTTGCAGCCCTTACGTACACAGAAACATACCTTGCAGCCCTTACATACACAGAAACACACCTTGCAGCCCTTACATACACAGAAACATACCTTGCAGCCCTTACACATACAAACACAGATTCACACAATGCTTTCCGTACACACATTCAGAAACACACAATATATACCTTATACACCAGTGATGGCGAACCCATGGCACGGGTGCCAGAGGCGGCACTCAGAGCCCTCTCTGTGGGCACCCGTGCCTTGGAAAAAGTCTATGGCGTACCAATATGTTTTAGACTTTTCCTGCCATTCATCAGCATAGGACGCACTATAGTGCCCCCATAGTGCTTCCCCTCTTTTCCATAGAGGCCCCCATAGTGCTTACCCCTCTTCTCCATAGTTCCCCCATATTTTGGCAGTATATAGGGCCCCGATAGTGCTTCCCATCTTCTCGATAGTACCAATCCATATTGTGCCAGTATATAGGGCCCCCATAGTGCTTCCCCTCTTCTCCACATTGGCCCCCTCTTCTCCATAGTACCAATCCATATTATGCCAGTATATAGATGTCACGGATGGTGTACAGGAAACAAGACAACACAAAATGAATATACGACTCACTGGATCCAAAACTAAGGAACAAAAAGGGAGACCCCTGCATCAGACCTGGCACTCTCCCTGACTGCTCAGCCTATGCGAAAATCCCAATGGTAGATGATCGCATATCCTCGTACCTTGACTGTATAACACCTGAACACCCTATAATAGTGAGGGGACAAGACCACCGGCTCCCTACACTAGACACGGAGGGAGTCAGGGTCACCTGGGATCCAGCAAACAGAAAAACACAAATAAATGCACAACACTTATCTTGTAGAAGACTGGGAAGTAGGATCAGCATGCACACACACTCCAGGAAGCAATATAAACCGCAAACTGATGCACTATGGGGAGGAATTTAAAGGGATGCAATCAGTCCAACTACATGACAGCTGAGAGAGGCTAACGAGATGAGGAACTGAAAGCAAAACAAAGGAAGCTCAAGGAGGAGGTTCTGAAAGGCATCTGTCAGAGCTTCTCAGATGTCTGGTGGTGACAGTACCCCTCCTTCTACGAGTGGACTCCGGACACTCAGAGTCCACCTTCTCAGGATGGGACCTATGGAAAGCCCTGATGAGACGAGTGGCCTTAATGTCCGTCACTGGGACCCACATCCTCTCCTCAGGACCATAACCCTCCCAATGAATGAAGTACTGGAGAGAACCGCGGACAACACGAGAATCCACAATCCTAGAGACCTGAAATTCAAGATTACCATCAACCATAATCGGAGGAGGAGGCAAAGACGAGGGTACAATGGGTTGGACATAAGGTTTTAATAAGGACTTATGAAAAACATTATGGATCTTTCAAGTCTGAGGAAGATCAAGATGGTAGGCAACAGGATTGATGGCAGACAAGATTTTGTAAGGCCCAATAAACTTAGGACCCAACTTCCAGGAGGGAACCTTCAATTTGATATTCTTGGTAGACAACCACACCAGATCACAACATTCAGGTCCGGACCAGGCACACGTCTCTTATCTGCCACACGCTTATATCTCTCACTCATGCTCTTTAGATTATTCTGACTCTTTTGCCAAATAGATGACAAAGACGAGGAGAATCTGTCCTCATCAGGTAAACCAGAATACCCCTCTCCCGAGAATGTCCCAAACTGCGGATGAAACCCATATGCACCAAAAAATGGTGACTTATCAGAGGACTCCTGACGACGGTTATTTAAAGCAAACTCAGCAAGGGACAAAAAAGAACACCAATCCTCCTGATTCTCCGCCACAAAACAGCGCAGATATGTCTCCAGATTCTGATTGACGCGCTCTGTCTGGCCATTCGACTGCGGGTGGAAAGCAGAAGAGAATGACAACCGAACCCCCAAGCGAGAACAGAAAGCCTTCCAGAATCTGGAAGCAAACTGCGTGCCCCTATCAGAGACTATGTCTGAAGGAATACCATGCAATTTGACAATGTGATCAATAAATGCCTGCGCCAGCGTCTTAGCATTGGGCAAGCCAGAAAAAGGGATTAAATGCACCATTTTGCTAAAACGGTCCACCACCACGAGAATCACAGTCTTCCCTGAGGAACGAGGCAGGTCCGTAATGAAGTCCGTGGACAGATGGGTCCAAGGACGGGAAGGAATGGGTAAGGGAAGGAGAGGACCTGATGGCCATGAATGAGGGACTTTGGCACGAGCGCAGGTCTTGCAGGCTGCCACAAAACCCTCAACCGACTTACGAAGCGCCGGCCACCAGAATCTCTGAGCGATGAGATCTACTGTGGCTCTTGCCCCCGGGTGCCCAGCAAGGACAGTATCGTGGTGTTCCTTAAAAATCTTGTGTCTTAAAGCGAGAGGCACAAACAACCTCCCAGGAGGACAAATATCAGGAGCCTCTGACTGGGCTGCCTGCACCTCTGCCTCCAATTCAGGAAAAAGAGCAGAGACCACCACACCTTCAGCCAAAATGGGACCCGGGTCTTCAAAATTCCCACCTCCCGGAAAACAACGTGACAGGGCATCTGCCTTCACATTCTTAACCCCAGGGCGGAACGTGACAACAAAATTAAACCTTGAAAAGAACAAAGACCATCTGGCCTGTCTTGGGTTCAGACGCTTGGCTGACTCCAAGTAGGCTAGATTTTTATGGTCAGTAAACACGGTAATAGGTTGTCTGGCTCCCTCTAGCCAATGGCGCCATTCCTCAAAAGCCAACTTGATGGCCAACAACTCCCTATCTCCCACATCATAATTTCTCTCTGCGGAGGAGAGTTTCTTCGAGAAAAAGGCACACGGTCGCCATTTGGCAGGAGAGGAACCTTGAGACAAGACCGCACCCCACCCACCTCAGAAGCATCAACCTCAACTATGAAGGGTAGAGAAATATCAGGTTGTACCAAGATGGGAGCGGAAGCAAAACTCTCCTTGATATCAGAAAAGGCCTTACGCGCCTCTACCGACCAGGAAGAAAAATCTACCCCCTTTCTAGTCATATCAGTGAGTGGTTTAACAACAGAGGAATAATTCAAAATAAACTTCCTGTAATAATTGGCAAAGCCCAAAAAACGCATCAGCGCCTTCTGATTTTCAGGAAGCTCCCACTCAAGCACAGCGCGGACCTTCTCGGGGTCCATGCGAAAACCAGAAGCGGAGAGAAGAAACCCCAGAAATTGAATTTCTGGAACCGCAAACACACATTTTTCCAGTTTCGCGTACAATTTATTCTCCCGCAGGATGAGCAAGACCTGACGTAAGTGTTCCTTATGAGTTTTGAAATCAGGAGAAAAAATCTAAATGTCATCCAAATACACTAATACAAATTTCCCCATTAAATGATAAAAAATGCTGTTCACAAAATGCTGAAAAACAGCTGGAGCATTCATCAAACCAAAAGGCATAACCAAATTCTCAAAATGGCCCTCAGGGGTATTGAAGGCCATCTTCCATTCGTCTCCTTCTCTGACCCTGACCAGGTTGTATGCCCCTCTTAGATCTAATTTGGAAAAAACTTTAGCCCCAACAATCTGGTTAAACAGGTCCGTGATCAGAGGAAGCGGATAAGGGTCACGAATTGTGATACTGTTCAGCTCCCTGAAATCCAGACAAGGTCTTAAAGAACCATCTTTTTTCTTAACAAAGAAAAAACCAGCGGCAACAGGTAACTTCGAGGGCCGTATGTGTCCTTTTCTCAGACTCTCAGAGATATAAGCATGCTTAGCGACCCTTTCAGGTTGGGAGAGATTGTATAAACGAGATTTAGGCAGCTTGGCGCCTGAGATGAGATTAATAGGACAATCGTACTCCCTGTGCGGGGGCAAATCCTGAACTCCGCTCTCAGAGAAGACATCCGAAAATTCAGAGAGAAAAGAAGGTACAGTCTTAGTAGAAACCTCAGAAACAGATGTCGTGAGGCAATTCTCTCTGCAAAAGTCACTCCAACCATTTATTTGCCTCGCTTGCCAATCAATGGTGGGGTTATGTTTAGTGAGCCAGGGTATCCCCAACACTAGAGGAGTAGGCAAACCGCTAAGGACGATACATGACACATCCTCAACATGAGCATCACTCACAATTAAACGGATATTGTGAACTATGCCCTTTAATGATTTCTGAGAAAGTGGAGCGGAATCAATAGCAAAAACAGGAATATCCTTTCCCAAAGTGCATACCTGGAAACCATGAGTTATCGCAAATTGATTATCAATGAGATTGACAGCTGCTCCACTATCTACAAAAATCTCACAAAAAATGTTCTTGCTCTCTAGCGCCACCCTGGCAGACAGGACAAAACGGGAACTACAAGCAAACGGAAAACCTTCAATTTCCGCCTCAACCCTGCCAATGTTAACAGATGGAACATTTTTAAAGGATTTTTTCCTTTTTGTTTCTTTATTATTCTCAAAAGACTGTCTGAATCTCCTAGAGGGACAAACATTTGCCAAATGATTTATACCTCCACAACAAAAACAAACCCTCCCATACGGGCTGAATCTTCTATTGTCAGAGGCAATCAACCCCAGCTGCATGGGCTCCTGCTCAGAAGGGGTTGACAGCGACTGAGACCCCTGCGCACTGAATGAGACCACTGCACTGTCCTGGGATTGAGTATGACAGGAAGGAGTGATCTCTCCTCTCTCTCTAAGACGCCTGTCAATATGAACGGCCCGAGACATGGCAGAGTCCAAGGAGGTAGGCCTCTCATGAAAGGCAAATGCATCTTTCAATCCCTCTGAAAGACCATGGCAAAATTGACTTCGGAGTGCAGCATCATTCCAACCAGTATCAGCTGCCCATCTCCGAAATTCTGAGCAGTATATCTCTGCGGATTGTTTACCCTGGCATAACAGACGTAGTCTAGACTCAGCCAAAGCAATACGATCCGGATCATCATATATCTGACCCAGGGCTAAAAAGAATTCATCCACTGAACGGAGGGGCCGTGCCCCCACCGGCAGCGAAAAGGCCCACGACTGAGCGTTATCCCTGAACAGCGATATAATGATCCCCACCCTCTGTTCCACATCACCAGAGGAATGGGGAAGAAGGCAAAATTGGAGTTTGCAAGCCTCTCTAAAACGCACAAAATTCTCACTAACCCCGGAGAACGTATCCGGGAGCGAGATCTTAGGCTCAGAACAAACTCCATGAACGCAAGCTGAACCGGTCACTTGAAACTGAGAAAGAGTCTTACGGAGAACTGCTACCTCCAATGAAAGACCCTGGAAGCGTTCAGTCAAAAGTGAAACCGGATCCATGCTTGAGAAGGTTTTGGCGGTTTATAATGTCACGGATGGTGTACAGGAAACAAGACAACACAAAATGAATATACGACTCACTGGATCCAAAACTAAGGAACAAAAAGGGAGACCCCTGCATCAGACCTGGCACTCTCCCTGACTGCTCAGCCTATGCGAAAATCCCAATGGTAGATGATCGCATATCCTCGTACCTCGACTGTATAACACCTGAACACCCTATAATAGTGAGGGGACACGACCACCAGCTCTCTACACTAGACACGGAGGGAGTCAGGGTCACCTGGGATCCAGCAAACAGAAAAACACAAATGAATGCACAACACTTATCTTGTAGAAGACTGGGAAGTAGTATCAGCATGCACACACACTCCAGGAAGCAATATAAACCGCAAACTGATGCACTATGGGGAGGAATTTAAAGGGATGCAATCATTCCAACTACATGACAGCTGAGAGAGGCTAACGAGATGAGAAACTGAAAGCAAAACAAAGGAAGCTCAAGGAGGAGGTTCTGAAAGGCATCTGTCAGAGCTTCTCAGATGTCTGGTGGTGAAAATAGGGCCTCCATAGTGCTTCCCCTCTTCAAGATAGTGGCCCCCATAGTGCTTTCCCTCTTCTCCATAGTAACAATCCATATTGTGCTAGTATACAGTTGCAATAAAAAGTATGTGAACCCTTTGGAATGATATTTATTTCTGCACAAATTGGTCATAAAATGTCATCTGATCTTCATCTAAGTCACAACAAAAGACAATCACAGTCTGCTAAAACTAATAACACACAAAGAATTAAATGTTACCATGTTTTTATTGAACACACCATGTAAACATTCACAGTGCAGGTGGAAAAAGTATGTGAACCCTTGGATTTAATAACTGGTTGAACCTCCTTTGGCAGCAATAACTTCAACCAAACTTTTCCTGTGGTTGCAGATCAGATGTGCACAACTGTCAGGAGTAATTCTTGACCATTCCTCTTTACAGAACTGTTTCAGTTCAGCAATATTCTTGGGGTGTCTGGTGTGAATCCCTTTCTTGAGGTCATGCCACAGCATTTCAATCAGGTTGAGGCCAGGACTCTGACTGGGCCACTCCAGAAGGCATATGTTCTTCTGTTTAAGCCATTCTGTTGTTGATTTACTTCTGTGCTTTGGGTTGTTGTCCTGTTTCAACACCCATCTTCTGTTGAGCTTCAGCTGGGGAACAGATGGCGTTAAGTTCTTCTGCAAAATGTCTTGATAAACTTGGGAATTCATTTTTCCTTTAATGATAGCAATCCGTCCAGGCCCTGACGCAGCAAAGCAGCCCCAAACCATGATGCCCCTACCACCATACATCACAGTTGGGATGAGGTTTTGATGTTGGTGTGCTGTGCCTCTTTTTCTCCACACATAGTGTTGTGTGTTTCTTCCAAACAACTCAACTTTGGTTTCATCTGTCCACAGAATATTTTGCCAGTACTGTTGTGTAACCTTCAGGTGCTCTTGTGCAAACTGTAAACGTGCAGCAATAATTTTTTTTGGACAGCAGTGGCTTTCTCTGTGGTATCCTCCCATGAAATCCATTCTTGTTTAGTGTTTTACATATCGTAGATTCACTAACAGGGATGTTAGCATATGCTAGAGACTTTTGTAAGTCTTTAGCTGAAACTCTAGGATTCTTCTTCACCTCATTGAGCAGTCTGCGCTGTGCTTTTGCAGTCATCTTTACAGGACTGCCACTCCTAGGGAGAGTAGCAGCAGTGCTAAACTTTATTTATAGACAATTTGTCTTACCGTCAACTGATGAACCGCAAGGCTTTTGGAGATAATTTTATAACCCTTTCCAGCTTTATGCAAGTCAACAATTCTTAATCATAGGTCTTCTGAGTGCTCTTTTGTTCGAGGCATCATTCACATCAGGCAATGCTTCTTGTGAAAAGCAAATCCAGAACTGGTGTGTGTTTTTTATAGGGCAGGGCAGCTGTAACCAACACCTCCAATCTCATCTCATTGATTGGACTCCAGTTGGCTGACACCTCACTCCAATTAGCTTTTGGAGATGTCATTATTCTAGGGGTTCACATACTTTTTCCACCTGCACTGTGAAAGCTTACATGGTGTGTTCAATAAAAACATGGTAACATTTCATTCTTTGTGTGTTATTCGCAGACTGTGATTGTCTATTGTTGTGACTTAGACGAAGATCAGATCACATTTTATGACCAAATTGTGCAGAAATCCATATCATTCCAAAGGGTTCACATACTTTTTCTTGCAACTGTATAGGGCCCCCATAGTGCTTCCCCTCTTCTCCATAGTGGCCCCCATAGTGCTTCACCTCTTTTCCATAGTACCCCTCCATATTGTGCCAGTATATACAGTACAGACCAAAAGTTTGGATACACCTTCTCATTCAAAGAGTTTTCTTTATTTTCATGACTATGAAAATTGTAGATTCACACTGAAGGCATCAAAACTATAAATTAACACATGTGGAATTATATACATAACAAAAAAGTGTGAAACAACTGAAAATATGTCATATTCTAGGTTCTTCAAAGTAGCCACCTTTTGCTTTGATTACTGCTTTGTACACTCTTGGCATTCTCTTGATGAGCTTCAAGAGGTAGTCACCTGAAATGGTCTTCCAACAGTCTTGAAGGAGTTCCCAGAGATGCTTAGCACTTGTTGGCCCTTTTGCCTTCACTCTGCAGTCCAGCTCACCCCAAACCATCTCGATTGGGTTCAGGTCCGGTGACTGTGGAGGCCAGGTCATCTGGCGCAGCACCCCATCACTCTCCTTCATGGTCAAATAGCCCTTACACAGCCTGTAGGTGTGTTTGGGGTCATTCTCCTGTTGGTAGCCATGCTGGTTCAGTATGCCTTCAATTTTGAATAAATCCCCAACAGTGTCACCAGTAAAGCACCCCCACACCATCACACCTCCTACTCCATGCTTCACGGTGGGAACCAGGCATGTAGAGTCCATCCGTTCACCTTTTCTGCGTCGCACAAAGACACGGTGGTTGGAACCAAAGATCTCAAATTTGGACTCATCAGGCCAAAGCACAGATTTCCACTGGTCTAATGTCCATTCCTTGTGTTCTTTAGCCCAAACAAGTCTCTTCTGCTTGTTGCCTGTCCTTAGCAGTGGTTTCCTAGCAGATATTCTACCATGAAGGCTTGATTCACACAGTCTCCTCTTAACAGTTGTTCTAGAGATGTGTCTGCTGCTAGAACTCTGTGTGGCATTGACCTGGTCTCTAATCTGAGCTGCTGTTAACCTGCAATTTCTGAGGCTGGCGACTCGGATGAACTTATCCTCCGCAGCGGAGGTGACTCTTGGTCTTCCTTTCCTGGGGCGGTCCGCATGTGAGCCAGTTTCTTTGTAGCGCCCCCCCCATGGTATGACCCCCTAGTAGCAGCACCAGCCTCTCCCTGCTCTGCTATCCCTCTGCTCCTTCTCCAAATCCTTATTATGAAATCTTTCTCATTAGGATAAAACACATCAGCTCCACCGAGCCCCCGGCCAAAGTGTTGAAGTGGCATCTGAGATCCCCAAGGCCCAAGCCAAGTAATTGTAAGTTTTCATGTGGAATATGTTTGTTATACACATATAGCATACACTGTGCCCCACAATATACAGTATACCTCTACACTGTGTAGTCTGTTCTATAAGCACCATTGTTTTGTGGCGGCAGACAGAAAAAAATCTGGAAGTTCCCCTCCCGAGACCACTTGAATATGACAAATGGGGAAATCCCTCAGGATGTTGCTACGCTATTCTATTAATTGTTTTGAAATTAGGTGGTCACTAGGACCTGAGCGTAACTTTGCAACCTCACTGACTAATTTTAAATCCTGGATCCGCCACTGTCCCCAGCCTGCTGCTTGTGATAGGTAGCCCGGCCGCCACTGGCAATGCCCTCTGCCTCAGCAACATGGGCTCAAGGTAGGCCACGGGGGAGCGATGAGCGGTGCCGCGGCGGCGGGAAGCAGGAGACAGGAGTGCAGCCGCAGGTCCTACCTAGAGGTGAGCTGACTGACTGTGTGTCAGCCGCCCTCAGCCAGAGCCCCAGATTGATAAATTATTGCACTTTTGTTCTTTGTGTAGTGCGTGGCTGGAGGCGGGATAGGGGCGTTGCTGGAGGCGGGATATGGGCATGGCTGGAGGTGGGACATGGGTGGGGCCTGGAAGGGGTCAATTGATTTATTTTGCCAGGGGGGCCCTGAGGGTTCTCAGTCTGCCCCTGCTGGTGTGATAAACCTGTTGCCCCCCAAAAATAACTGATTGAGGGGTGTGATATACCTATAATATACCTTCTAACATAGAAAGTATATTTTACTGCATTTGTATTGTGCAGCAGTTGTGTGCAGTTCTGCTGAGATACCGCAGCTAGATAGAGTGACAAACGCTATTGGAATAACTAATTGCAACTGGTGTGATATACCTGTAGCCCCCCCCCCAAAAACGGATTGAGGGGTGCAATATACCTATAATATACCTTCTAGCATAGAAAGTATATTATAGTGAATTTGTATTGTGCGGCTGTTGTGTGCGGTTCTGCTGAGATACTGCAGCTAGATAGACGGACAAACAATATTGGAATAACAAATTGCAACTGGTGTGATATACCTGTTGCCCCCCCAAAAAATGATTAAGGGGTTTGATATACCTGCTTCCACAAAATATTGATTGAGGCTTGTGATACACCAGCTTCCACAAAATATTGATTGAGGCCTGCGAAAAACCGACTACCACAAAATATTGATTAAGGGTTTTGACTTCCAGCAAATACTCATCAAGGGGCTCTATATACCTGTTTCCACAAAATATTGATAGAGGGGATAGATATACCGGCTTCCATCAAATATTGATTGAGGCCTGCGATACACCGACTTCCACCAAATAATGATTAAGGGGTTTGATATACCAGCTTCCAGAAAATACTCATTAAGGGGTTCTATATACCTGTTTCCACAAAATATTGATAGAGGGGATAGATATACCGGCTTCCACGAAATATTGATTGAGGCATGTGATACACCGGCTTCCACCAAATATTGATTAAGGGGTTTGATTTACCGGCTTCCAGCAAATGCTCATTAAAGGGTTCTGTATACCTGTTTCCACAAAATACTGATAGAGGGGATTGATATACCGGCTTCCACCAAATATTGATTGAGCCCTGCAATACACCGGCTTCCACCAAATATAGCAGATAGGGGGTAGAAGGAGGAGAAGCAGGCAGAACTCGCAGTGCACAGGAGGCAAAAAGCAGACTGCAAATGTATCTGTAGCAAGCCATCCACCATGCACGGTCACATCTGGCTCTCCCAGGACACCAGCACATGGCTCGGCAGTGGGCTTTTTTAACATGTCAACTGCTTACATTTCTTGCCATCTGCAGCCTGTGCTGTCAACGCATAAGTCGCGGTAAGCCCAACACTCACCTAGGAACGACCGCATTAAGAAGGCACCTGGCCTCCCATCACCGAGACCAGTGGAAGCAACACCATGAGAAGCCAAAAAACCACACTCCCGGCTCTCCATGTCCTGCCTCTTCTCCTCTCTCCTCCCATTTGTCCTCCACTCTACCTTCCACTGTGCCGTTGTCGCGTTCATCTTGCAAAAGGCAGGCTTCTGTAGCCCAAGTGTTCGAACGCCAGATAACCCTCTTGCCCAACGGCTGACCGCTGGCTTGTCAGAACTGCTAGCCCGCCAACTACTTCCATAAAAACTGGTGGACTCGAAGGCCTATAGAAAATTTGTGGCCATTGGCACACCGCAATGGAAGGTCCCCGGAAGGAAATATTTCTCTCAGAAGGGCATCCCAGAGCTATATGGTCACATTCAGCGGCAAGTGAATGTATCTCTGGCACACAGTGTCTGTGCCAAGATACATCTGACCACAGAAACGTGGTCTAGCAAGCACGGGCAGGGAAGGTACATAACTTACTGCCCACTGGATGAACCTTCTGATGGCTGTCAAGCATGCAACCTGTGGCACCCGTGTGGATTTGGTGTTACCGCCACGGAATGCATGCAGGCCTGCCTCTTCTTCTCCTCCTCCTACTCCATCCTCCATCACCTCCTCGGCTGACTCCTCCTTTTCCACTGGTACTGCCTCTTCCGTTGCACCCCCAAGCTCCCCAGAACCTATTCGACGTGCCAGGTGAGACGTTGCCATATTATGCTACGGCTGTTGTGCCTGAAAGTCAAGAGCCACACCGGTCCTGCACTGCTTTCAGCTCTGCAGTCACAATTTGACAGTTGGTAAAGTGGTGTGCAACAACGGTGCCAATCTGCTGAGTGCTCTGAAACAGGGCAAAATGACACATGTGTCGTGCATGGCACACGTCCTCAACTTAGTTGTGCAGCGATTCGTTGCCACATACCCCAGGGTACAGGACATCTTGAGGCAGGCCAGAAAAATCTCTGGCCATTTTAGAATATCTACCTTGCTGATGTTCAGCGGCGACACCATCTGCCCGTCAGACGTCTGATTTGTGACAGCCCGACGCGCTGGAACTCCACCTTGTATATGCTTGATAGGCTGCTCCAGCAGCAACGTGACGTTACCGACTACCTGTACGAACTCTGTAGCAGGACAGGTTCTGGGGAGTTTGGTTTCTTTTCACCCCGCCAATGGCTGCTTATGCGTGACGCATGCAGACTTCTGCAGCCACTTGATAAGATTACCAAACTGGTCAGTCGCAGCCAGGGCGCCATCAGTGACATCGTGCCTTACACCTTCTTTCTGGAGCGTGCATTGCGTCGTGTCATTGATCAAGCCGTTGAGGAGCAGGAAGATGAGGAAGTCGCAATGCTGAATTAATTCCCAGGGGGGGCTACTCCATCTTAGACAAGTCAGCAGGAGTCTGAGGAGGAGTCAGAGGAGGATAGTGCCTGAAGGAAGGAGGAAGAGCAAGAAGAGCAGGCTTTAAACTTTTTGGGGATGCCTGGTGTTGTCCGTGGATGGGGGGGAGACTGAGGATGACATTCTCCTGGGCGATGAGCAGGAGCCAGGGTGCTCCACCTCTTTCATTTTAGTGCAAATGGGGGCCTTCATGCTCCAGTGTTTGAAGAGGGACCCCTGTAAAAAAAAGCATAAAGGGCAAAAACCAGTACTGGGTAGCAACGTACTTAGACCCCCGGTACAAACACAAAATGGCGGACATGTTAGCAGAATCACAGAGGGCTGTCAGAATGCAGCATTTCCAGGCCTTGCTGCGAGAGATGCTGCATTCTGCTGTTTTGGGTACTGGCAGAGGAATTTCCACCCACAGAGATGGAACAGTTGCGGGTACCAATCCTACCGCACATGCAAGAAGAGGGCGGTTTGAAGATGTGCTGGTCACTTCGGATATGAGATAATTCTTGCAACCAACCCATTGACAGATGCCCCCTGGATCCAGCCTCAGGAAACGCCTAGACCGTCAGGTGTCCGACTACATCGTGTTAACGGCTGATGTATACGCTCTTAGAAGCGATGAACCTCTGGACTACTGGCTGTGCAGGTTTGACCTGTGGCCAAAGCTGGCACAATTTGACATGGAGCTCTTGGCTTGCCCCTCTTCGAGTGTCCTATCTGAAAGGACGTTGAGCACATCGGGGGGATCGTGTCCTATAAGCGCACTCGCCTAGCTCACAATAGTGTGGACTACCTCACATTTCTAAAAATGAATGAGGCATGGCTCTCAGAGGAATTCGACCACATTTAATATATTTCCTCATGCCAGCCCACACATATCCACCACCACCCAGAACAAAGAATGGTCCCTGTCTTATGTAAATACAGCGGCATAAAAGGCCTTTTCTGTCCGGTGAATGCCTAATGTTTGGGGCCTGTACTCCACTGGCCTGCAGTAAAATTGTTATCCAATGACCGTCTAATATACCTCCAGCCACATAATCACTTGATGTTTTCTGTACAATGAATACCTAATTTTTGGGGCCTGTAATCTAACTGTCCAACAGTAAAATTGTTATACGGTGACCATCTGATATACCTCCAGCCACTTAATCACTTGATGTTTTCTGTACAGTGAATGCCTAATGTTTGGGGCCTGTACTCCAGTGGACTACAGTAAATTTGTTATTCAGTGACCACATAATGTACCTCGAGCCACATAATCACAATTTCTGAATGCCTAATTTTTGGGGCCTGTACTTCTGTGGCCTAAAATAAAAAAAAATTCTAGCCTCCAGCAGGGCACATTTTTAAGAATTTCCCTTTAAGACGCATAAAAATGGCCCATGATTAAAATACATATTTTTTGTGGGAATTTTTGTCATTGATCCCCCTCTAGTATGTCACTGTCCATTTTGTGGGACTACTTGTGCACTTCTAGTAAGTATTTGGTGGCTACAAATATGACCTCAAGGTTTTTCAGGTTCTACCAACATTAAAGTAAAAAGGCCTGCCGTAAACTCGCGGTTCGCGAATATTTGATTGTGTTCGCAAATCGTCCTGGCCGATAGTTCATACATCACTATTCATAACTTTTCTGAAGCATTAGCAAAATCTGAATCATTCAGAAAGGGGATGCACTATGCAGACAGTCACTGATAGCGAACATAGACGTTAGTTAAATGATTCAACGCTGTAGTTAACTTTGGTGCATCATTGTTATAGTGTGAGAGAGCTGCTATATACAGGTCCTTCTCAAAAAATTTGCATATTGTGATAAAGTTCATTATTTTCTGTAATGCACTGATAAACATTAGACTTTCATATATTTTAGATTCATTACACACCAACTGAAGTAGTTCAAGCCTTTTATTGTTTTAATATTGATGATTTTGGCATACAGCTCATGAAAACCCAAAATTCCTATCTCTAAAAATTAGCATATCATGAAAAGGTTCTCTAAACGAGCTATTAACCTAATCATCTGAATCAACTAATTAACTCTAAACACCTGCAAAAGATTCCTGAGGCTTTTAAAAACTCCCAGCCTGGTTCATTACTCAAAACCGCAATCATGGGTAAGACTGCCGACCTGACTGCTGTCCAGAAGGCCATCATTGACACCCTCAAGCAAGAGGGTAAGACACAGAAAGAAATTTCTGAACGAATAGGCTGTTCCCAGAGTGCTGTATCAAGGCATCTCAGTGGGAAGTCTGTGGGAAGGAAAAAGTGTGGCAGAAAACGCTGCACAACGAGAAGAGGTGACCGGACCCTGAGGAAGATTGTGGAGAAGGACCGATTCCAGACCTTGGGGGACCTGCGGAAGCAGTGGACTGAGTCTGGAGTAGAAACATCCAGAGCCACCGTGTACAGGCGTGTGCAGGAAATGGGCTACAGGTGCCGCATTTCCCAGGTCAAGCCACTTTTGAACCAGAAACAGGGGCAGAAGCGCCTGACCTGGGCTACAGAGAAGCAGCACTGGACTGTTGCTCAGTGGTCCAAAGTACTTTTTTCGGATGAAAGCAAATTTTGCATGTCATTCGGAAATCAAGGTGCCAGAGTCTGGAGGAAGACTGGGGAGAGGGAAATGCCAAAATGCCTGAAGTCCAGTGTCAAGTACCCACAGTCAGTGACGGTCTGGGGTGCCATGTCAGCTGCTGGTGTTGGTCCACTGTGTTTTATCAAGGGCAGGGTCAATGCAGCTAGCTATCAGGAGATTTTGGAGCACTTCATGCTTCCATCTGCTGAAAAGCTTTATGGAGATGAAGATTTCATTTTTCAGCACGACCTGGCACCTGCTCACAGTGCCAAAACCACTGGTAAATGGTTTACTGACCATGGTATTACTGTGCTCAATTGGCCTGCCAACTCTCCTGACCTGAACCCCACAGAGAATCTGTGGGATATTGGGAAGAGAAAGTTGAGAGACGCAAGACCCAACACTCTGGATGAGCTTAAGGCCGCTATCGAAGCATCCTGGGCCTCCATAACACCTCAGCAGTGCCACAGGCTGATTGCCTCCATGCCACGCCGCATTGAAGCAGTCATTTCTGCAAAAGGATTCCCGACCAAGTATTGAGTGCATAACTGAACATAATTATTTGAAGGTTGACTTTTTTTGTATTAAAAACACTTTTCTTTTATTGGTCGGATGAAATATGCTAATTTTTTTAGATAGGAAATTTGGGTTTTCATGAGCTGTATGCCAAAATCATCAATATTAAAACAATAAAAGGCTTGAACTACTTCAGTTGGTGTGTAATGAATCTAAAATATATGAAAGTCTAATGTTTATCAGTACATTACAGAAAATAATGAACTTTATCACAATATGCTAATTTTTTGAGAAGGACCTGTAGTGTTAAGTTCTTTGCCATAAATCATTTAAATTGTCACTGAACTCTTCTTTGGTTGCGTAAAAGTTCTCTCTAATCTTTTGTGTTGGTTTGATAACACGTTTTGATCGTACAGTTTGTTCTTCAGTGAACATGGACTCTGCTTCCTGTATATCTGAGTTTTTGGGAGCAGAGTGAGTTTCTGTATGTTCAGTGACCGATAAATCCATGGAGCCTCTTGTGGACATGTTATTCCTGTTTAAGTGGTACTGTCTCTTTAAGATAGGATTTCAGCTTACTCACTGTCCTTATGAAGCCATATGCATGTAAGATGGCAGACAGCTCTAAGCTTGCTCGCAGACTGCGTGTAGACATGTAAAGACTGTAAATTTAGGTTTCGTCTTGACTATTCTGCCACAGATGTACGTTAGAGAAGTCTCTGACTGGTTGTGAGTGGTAATTTCTGTACAAGCAATGGTAGACAGCTGAACTCACTAATATCCCTAGGTTGGGGTACCAGTTGCCTGTGAAGCTCCAGTGAGGAGGATACAATGGAAATGCTTTGTAATTTATTGAGTTTACCTTGAGCAAAGACATATAAAGGACATTAGAGGATATTAAGGGTCAAAAACGAAATGCTCTCACCAGCTCTGAGTCTGCTGCAGAAAAGAAAGACACAGGACCAGAACAAACGGGATATGATGTCACCGAAATCTACACTAACACTAACTAAAATTGATTTCTATTTAACACTAAATGTATTTTTTACACCCAAAAAATCAAAACTGACCACAAAAGCGACCAGTAAAAAAAATGGAACACATTGGTGCTCAGGGCTGCAGAACACACGCAAGCTGACATTTTATGTGTCCCTGGCGGGCACTGTGGTGGTTACTGTTAAAGGGGCAGGCACTGTGGAGGTTACTGTTAAAGGGACAGACACTATTAAAGGGACGGTCACTGTGAAAGTTACTGCTAAAGGGGCGGGTACTGTGGAGGTCACTGCTAAAGGGGCGGTTACTATGAAGGTCACTGTTAAAGGGGTGGTCAATGATAAAGGGGCGGGCATTGTGGAGGTCACTGTTAAAGTGGCTGGTACTGTGAAGGTCACTGTTAAAGGGGCGGTCAATGTTAGAGGGGCGGGCACTGTGGAGGTCACTGTTAAAGGGGTCAGCACTGTGGAAGCCACTGTTAAAGGGGCGGGTACTGTGAAGGTCACTGTTAAAGGGGTGGCCACTATGAAGGTCACTGCTAAATGGGTGATCAATGTTAAAGATGCGGGCACTATGGAGGTCACTGTTAAAGGGGTGATCAATGTTAAAGATGCAGGCACTATGGAGCTCACTGTTAAAAGGGTGGTCAATGTTAAAGGGGCAAGCACTGTGGAGGTCAGTGTTAAAGGGGCAGGTACTGTGGACGTTACTGTTGAAGGGGTGGGCACTGTGGAAGTCACTGTTTAAGGGGCGGGTACTGTGGATGTCACTGCTAAAGGAGCGGCCACTATGAAGGTCACTGTTAAATGGGTGGTCAATTTTAAAGGGGCAGGCACTGTGGAGTTCACTATTAAAGAGATGGGCAATGTGGAGGTCACTATTAAAGGGGCGGGCACTGTGTAGGTCACTGTTAAAGGGGCAGGCAGTGTGGAGGTCACTGTTAAAGGGGAAGGCACTGTGGAAGTCACTGTTAAAGAGGGGGGTACTGTGAAGGACACTGTTAAAGGGGCGGCCACTATGAAGGTCACTGTTAAAGGGGTGGTCAATGTTAGAGGGGCGGGCACCGTGGAGGTAACTATTAATTGGGCAGGTACCATGGAGGTCACTGTGAAAAAGGCGGGCAGTATGAAGGTCACTGTTAAAGGGGTGGTAAATATTAAAGGGGCGGAAAATGAATGTTAAAGGGGCAAGCACTGTGGAGGTCACTGTTAAAGGGGCAGGCAGTGGGGAAGTCCCTGTTAAAGGGGCGGGCACTGTGAAGGTCACTGTTATAGGGGCAGCCACTATAAAGGTCATTGTTAAAGTGGTGGTCAATGTTAAAGGGGCGGGCACTGTGGAGGTTACTGTTACAGGGGAGGGCACTCTGGAGGTCACTGTTAAAGGAGCGGGCACTGTGCAGGGCACTGTGGAGGTTACTGTTACAGGGGAGGGCACTGTGGAGTTCAATTTTAAAGGGGCGGCCACTATGGATGTCAATGTTAAAGGAGCGGACACTGTGGAGGTCACTTTTAAAGGGGCGGGCACTATGGAGATCATCACTGTAAAAGGGACGGGCACTGTGGAAGTCACTATTAAAGAGGCGGGTACTGTAAAGGTCACTTTTAAAGGGGCAGCCACTATGAAGGTCACTGTTAAAGGGGTGGTCAATGTTAAAAGGACGGGCACTGTGGAGGTCACTGTTTAAAGGGGCGGGCACTGTAGAGGCCACTGTTGAAGGGGTGGCCACGGTGGAGGTCAATGTTAAAGGGGTGGCCACTATGGAGGTCATTGTTAGAGGGGCGGTACTGTTGATATCTTTTTACGACACACGGAAACATAAAATGAAATAGATGAAATATACCCATGCAAAGCCGGGTCCTTCTGCTTGTATATATATATATATATATATATATATATACAGTACAGACCAAAAGTTTGGACACACCTTCTCATTCAAAGAGTTTTCTTTATTTTCATGACTATGAAAATTGTAGATTCACACTGAAGGCATCAAAACTATGGATTAACACATGTGGAATTATATACATAACAAAAAGTGTGAAACAACTAAAAATATGTCATATTCTAGGTTCTTCAAAGTAGCCACCTTTTGCTTTGATTACTGCTTTGCACACTCTTGGCATTCTCTTGATGAGCTTCAAGAGGTAGTCACCTGAGATGGTTTTCACTTCACAGGTGTGCCCTGTCAGGTTTAATAAGTGGGATTTATTGCCTTATAAATGGGGTTGGGACCATCAGTTGCGTTGTGGAGAAGTCAGGTGGATATACAGCTGATAGTCCTAATGAATAGACTGTTACAATTTGTATTATGGCAAGAAAAAGCAGCTAAGTAAAGAAAAACGAGTGGCCATCATTACTTTAAGAAATGAAGGTCAGTCAGTCCGAAAAATCTGGAAAACTTTGAAAGTGTCCCCAAGTGCAGTCACAAAAACCATCAAGCGCTACAAAGAAACTGGCTCACATGCGTACCGCCCCAGGAAAGGAAGACCAAGAGTCACCTCTGCTGCGGAGGATAAATTCATCCGAGTCACCAGCCTCAGAAATCGCAGGTTAACAGCAGCTCAGATTAGAGACCAGGTCAATGCCACACAGAGTTCTAGCAGCAGACACATCTCTAGAACAACTGTTAAGAGGAGACTGTGTGAATCAGGCCTTCATGGTAGAATATCTGCTAGGAAACCACTGCAACAAGCAGAAGAGACTTGTTTGGGCTAAAGAACAGAAGGAATGGACATTAGACCAGTGGAAATCTGTGCTTTGGTCTGATGAGTCCAAATTTGAGATCTTTGGTTCCAACCACCGTGTCTTTGTGCGACGCAGAAAAGGTGAACAGATGGACTCTACATGCCTGGTTCCCACCGTGAAGCATGGAGTAGGAGGTGTGATGGTGTGGGGGTGCTTTGCTGATGACACTGTTGGGGATTTATTCAAAATTGAAGGCATACTGAACCAGCATGGCTACCACAGCATCTTGCAGCGGCATGCTATTCCATCCGTTTTGCATTTAGTTAGACCATCATTTATTTTTCAACAGGACAATGACCCGAAACACACCTCCAGGCTGTGTAAGGGCTATTTGACCATGAAGGAGAGTGATGGGGTGCTGCGCCAGATGACCTGGCCTCCACAGTCACCGGACCTGAACCCAATCGAGATGGTTTGGGGTGAGCTGGACTGCAGAGTGAAGGCAAAAGGGCCAACAAGTGCTAAGCATCTCTGGGAACTTCTTCAAGACTGTTGGAAGACCATTTCAGGTGACTACCTCTTGAAGCTCATCAAGAGAATGCCAAGAGTGTGCAAAGCAGTAATCAAAGCAAAAGGTGGCTACTTTAAAGATCCTAGAATATAACATATTTTCAGTTGTTTCACACTTTTTTGTTATGTATATAATTCCACATGTGTTAATTCATAGTTTTGATGCCTTCAGTGTGAATCTACAATTTTTATAGTCATGAAAATAAAGAAAACTCTTTGAATGAGAAGGTGTGTCCAAACTTTTGGTCTGTACTGTAGATACAGTCTACGGACTGATCAGCGCTTGCTGGTCACAGAAAAAGTGGTGCAGAGCTGGAAAAGACCAAAAAAAAGCGCACGGACCAAATGGCGTCTGTAAAAAAAGGACGCTGGGGTTGGGGGGATAGAGGGGGGGGGGCAGGAAGGGACAGGGATGGATGGTGGTTTCGACATCTGGAACAGCTGCAAATGAAAAAAAAAATCTGTACAGCAATTCCAGATGCTATTCTTCTTTTCTTCTTTCAGCAAGAAAAGCTCAAATCACAGTGGTAGTGCACCACAAGTCCCAGCAAGCCAACAAGCAGCACAGAGAAGCACAGAACATCTCAGCATGCAGTCACCAGCTAGAATGGCTGCATGCATGGAGGTTCAGCCCTTTCCTGTGCAGCTATAGCGATGCCATCGGCTGGAGCGTTGTTTCAGCCAATCGCAGCGCTGGCAGGGGACGATAAACACTGGAGTTCCCTGCCTGACCTCGGAGGAGACCAGTGCTTACTAGTTCAGCACGGGTCACCTCTCCATGACCCAACCCGCCCCGCAGCTTCCTTCTGCCCCCGGCGCTGCGATGTGCTGGTCTTCATTGACCGACCAATTGCAGCGCTTGGAGCTGCAGGGGTGGAAAGACACCATGCCGCCCTTACCAGGCATGGATGCCTGCCGTTAAGAGCAGCCATGGTGCCCCGATTCCCCCGCGATCCTGCCCCAGCACCCGGCGAACCTTACGCCGTACATGTATGGCGCTGGTCCTTAAGTCTGGTCAAGGTGCGCAGCATATGTACGGCGTGGGTCCTTAAGCGGTTAACAATAAAAAATGAATAACTTTTTTGTTTGTCTTTAGATCGAGATCTCCTTTGTACCCATTGTGGGTTTTAATGCAGTTAAAATATTGCTTAGTATTCAGCATTGCTTCTGAGTGAAATTCCCTTTATGTGATTCCTCCTCTTTTGTCATTATAATTGCTACTTTATATGGCACTAATTGTTTCTGTCTTGCCTTGGTTGTTCCTGAAAGCACACAGTACAACAGAGACTCTCTGCCGCAGCTTGAGTCTGGTTAATCTCTACTGCCACATCTCTAATCTTCATTTTAAGGTAAGCAAACACAGCCCACTCAGTTTCATATATATATATATTTGTGTGAGGCGCTTACGGTAGTACAGTGAAGAACCCTAGGAAATCAGGGAATAAGCGTAGTCGGTTGTGGTGTGCCGAAACCGAGGATGAGGTAGGCCTGAGAAAGAAGAGGGCCCACCCAAGGATAGAGATATGGAAGAAATGAGTTGTAAATGAGTGGAGTGGTGGGAGGGTCAAAGCTCAGACCTCGGACGGTGCAGGAGCCAGGTAAAGGGGGTGCCCTAAATAGGCTGGAGGCGGACCTCAGCCCCTCCCACAAATCCAGGCAAACTACCTTCACACTTGTGTGAGGCGCTTACGGTAGTACAGTGAAGAACCCTAGGAAATCAGGGAATAAGCGTAGTCGGTTGTGGTGTGCCGAAACCGAGGATGAGGTAGGCCTGAGAAAGAAGAGGGCAAAAATGAAATAACCAGTTATTGTAGTCAAATATACATGAATAGCTCAACCCGACATGTTTTGGAAAGTATCTCTTAACTCTTGTGTTGGATTGGGAATGTATCGCGAGTAAGCGGATGACTTCCAGCGCCCCAATTCCCGATGACATGAGTAGGGGCGTTGGCACTGGAGGCCGTGGACGCGGCTCCAAAGCGAAAGGAGTGCCCTGAGTAGTTGGCTGCGTTGAGGGGTGACCTGACATGGGTCATGAAGGTGGTGGTGGTGAGTACCGAACCATGTAGTGAAGTAGCGGTTGAGAGGGTAGAAACTTGTGACGTTGTCTGTAAGCATCCAGAACCCTGACTGGACACCCTCTGTTGTGCGTGGGGTGATATGAAATGTTGACGGGTAAGTGCTGACTACTCTTGGAGTGAGATAAGGTCAGGACGTAATGATCCATGTGTTTTGCCAAGTGGGAGACAAGAAGACAAGGTGTGGCTTGGGTCGTGTAGGTTGTAGTGAATTCCCCGGGCCTCAGGAACCGTAGAAGGCCAAGTAAATTGCTGTTTTGAGGATGGAGTTGGTATCTGCTTCAGAAGGCTTGGCGTCTAGTAATTCGAATAATGCCTTGAAAATATGATTGTTAACGGGTAGCCTCTGGGCTGGACGCGCGGGTTCCGCTTTCTGAATACCTCTGAGTATGGTTTTGATTTGGTGAGAGGCCACGCAACTGATGTTATTAGGGTGTAAGATTAGCATGTGGTGTAAAATGCCAGTGAGATAGAGTATGATGGCGTTGTATGACATTTGAGTTTAAGGTGGCAAAAAGAAGCAAACCCCAGAAGAGAAGACATGACAAAAGTGGGCGTGATGTTATGCTCCAGGAGGAATCTGACAACCTAGAAATTAAAAGTCAGAGAAAATGATAACGTGAGAGAGACTCTAATGGCGCAAGCCACGCGTGCGAGTCACCACAAGATAATTGTATTGCAAGCCACAGATGACCGAGCCATGCGAGCGGGTTTGAAGGCAGAAAAGACATGGAACCTGCTGGTTGTGGGACCACGCAGCCGGCCTCGACTGGCAGAGTTATGTGTGTGGAATTAAAATGGGGAAGCGATACGTGAGAGACTCTAATGGCGGAGCCATGCGTGCGAGACTCTAATGGCGGAGCCATATGTGTGAAAATTGACACGGAGAAGCCATGCGTGAGAGACTCTAATGGCGGAGCCATGTGTGTAAAATAATACGGAGAAGCCATGCGTGAGAGACTCTAATGGCGGGGTCGTGTGTGTAAAATAATACGGAGAAGCCATGCGTGAGAGACTCTAATGGCAGAGCCATGCGTGAGAGACTCTAATGGCGGGGTCGTGTGTGTGAAATTAATACGGAGAAGCCATGCGTGAGAGACTCTAATGGCGGAGCCATGCGTGAGAGACTCTAATGGCGGGGTCGTGTGTGTGAAATTAATACGGAGAAGCCATGCGTAAGAGACTCTAATGGCGGAGCCATGCGTGAGAGACTCTAATGGCGGGGTCGTGTGTGTGAAATTAATACGGAGAAGCCATGCGTGAGAGACTCTAATGGCGGAGCTATGCGTGAGAGACTCTAATGGCGGGGTCGTGTGTGTAGATATAATACGGAGAAGCCATGCGTGAGAGACTCTAATGGCGGAGCCATGCGTGAGAGACTCTAATGGCGGGGTCATGTGTAAGAGATATATGCGGAGACGCCATGCGTGAGACTCTAATGGCGGAGCCATATGTATAAACATTAATACGGAGACGCCATGCGTGAGACTCTAATGGCGGAGCCATATGTATAAACATTAATACGGAGAAGCCATGCGTGAGAGACTCTAATGGCGGAGCCATCTGTGTAAAATAATATGGAGAAGCCATGCGTGAGAGACTCTAATGGCAGAGCCATGCGTGAGAGACTCTAATGGCGGGGTCGTGTGTGTGAAATTAATACGGAGAAGCCATGCGTGAGAGACTCTAATGGCGGAGCCATGCGTGAGAGATTCTAATGGCGGGGTCGTGTGTGTGAAATTAATACGGAGAAGCCATGCGTGAGAGACTCTAATGGCGGAGCCATGCGTGAGAGACTCTAATGGCGGGGTCATGTGTAAGAGATATATGCGGAGAAGCCATGCGTGAGACTCTAATGGCGGAGCCATATGTATAAACATTAATACGGAGAAGCCATGCGTGAGACTCTAATGGCGGAGCCATATGTATAAACATTAATACGGAGAAGCCATGCGTGAGAGACTCTAATGGCGGAGCCATCTGTGTAAAATAATATGGAGAAGCCATGCGTGAGAGACTCTAATAGCAGGGCCGTGCGTGAGAGATTCTACTGGTGAATCCATATGTGTGACACCAAACGGAGAAGCCATGCGTGAGACTAATGGCGGAGTCATATGTGTAAACTAACACGGCAAAGTGACGCGTGAGAGACTCTAATGGCGGAGTTATGTATGTAACACTGAAACGGAGAAGCCATGCGTGAGACTAATGCGGAGTCATGTGTGTGACACTAAAACGGAGAAGCCATACGTGAGAAACTCTAATGGCGGAGTCATATGTGAGAGACTCTAATGGCGGAGTTATTGTGTGAAACCAAAACGGTGAAGTGATGCGAGAGAGTCTCTAATGGCGGAGTTATGTGTGTGAAAGTAACCGGCGAAGTAACGCGTGAGAGACTCTAATGGCGGAGTTTATAAGTGTGACCTAAAACGACGAAGTAATGCATGAGAGTCTATAATGGCGGAGAAATGTGTGTAAAACTAAAAACGGCGAAGTAATGCGTGAGAGTCTGTAATGGCGGAGAAATGTGTGTAAAACTAAAAACGGCGAAGTAATGCGTGAGAGTCTGTAATGGCGGAGAAATGTGTGTGAAACTAAAACGGCGAAGTAATGCGTGAGAGTCTGTAATGGCGGAGAAATGTGTGTGAAACTAACCGGCGAAGTAATGCGTGAGGGACTCTAATGGCGGAGTTATATGTGAAACACTGAAACGGAGAAGCCATGAGTGAGAGACTCAAATAGCGGAGTCGTATGTATACAACTGAACCGGAGAAACCATGCGTGAGAGACTAAAGGTGGAGTCGTGGGTGCGTGCTAAACCGGAGAAGACACGCGTGGGAGACCAAATGGCGGAGTGCTGTGAGTGAAACTAAACGGAGAAGCCATGCGTGGGCGACTAATGGCAGAATAAAAATATATATGTATATATTTTTTTTTTTTTTTTTTATTTTAATTTATTTTTTTGTGGCCATGGACTATATTGCGGGATTCCCTTTCTTTTATCTGTTTATTTGTTTACTTTGGACCATGGGGCACGCGGGTGATGTGGCGGGTTTGTGTTGGGCGATCGTGCTGCCTAATTGAGTGTGGGGTAGGAAGCTGACCGCCTGCTCCGGGCTCTGCCGGCAGCTGGTAGAGACGGACAACCCTGGATGCCAGCGGTCCCCCGTACTTAGCCGCGGCAGCATTTTTATTTAATTTTTTTTTTTTTTTCCTTTTTTCCATGGGGGGTTTCACAGAGATATTAATGTAGCAATGAAACCGGGGGTATTTTTGATTTTAATAAAATTTTTAATTTTTTTTTACATATGGCGGGTTTATTATTATTTATTTATTTTTTTTCATTATATGTCGTTTTTTTTTTTTTTTTACATATGGCTTTTTTTTTTTTTTTCTACATATGAGGTTTTTTTTTTTTTTTTTCCTGGGTTTTTTTTTTTTTTTTTTTCCATATGGCGTTTTTTTTTTTTTTTTTTTTTGTTTCCATATGGCGGGATTTATTTATTTTTTTATTTTTTTATTTTTTTTTTATTTTTTTTTCCTATGGCGGGTTTCTTTGGTGGTTGTATGATGCGTTTTGAATGGTGTGGATTTTTGTGGTGGATTTTATGGGTGCATGGATGTTGGCATGGCGGGTGTGTTCCCTGATGCAGGCTCTTGTGATGATTAACTTGCGCCCCCCCCGTGAATGCGCTGGCTGATGGAGGGGAGCGGTAGCTGGATCTGTGGTGCTGGTGCAGGGGTGTGCACGCGGCACCCCTCGGCCCCCCACCCCCGCACACCCGCAGCGCACGTGCGCGGCACCTGTGGCCGGCCGCCAGGCTACCGCGCATGCGCCGCCGCGGCCGCGCACGCGCAGCGCCCCCGCCGCGCATGCGCAAACCGGGCGTCGGGACACGGCGGTCGCCATCGGCAGCGCGGCAGGAGGACGGAGGCGCGGGGAAGAGGGGGACCGCGGCACTGGTGTTGTCTTGTGGAGGGGAAGCGTGTGGAGCGGCCGGGTTGCGGCGAGCATCTGGTGACAATGAGAGGGCGGGCGTGCCGCTGAGCTGGGCGAGGGGTGTGAGGGGAAGGAATGTGTGGGATGATTGGTGAGGAGGGGAACGGCGTTGGTGGCTGCCATGGGAACCTGGTACACGTGTTTGGCAACGCTAGGAGTGGGGATGCGGTCAGGAATCCGTAGGTGGTCAGACCGGGGCCGAGCAGAACTGTGGCGGAACCCCCCACAACCAGCCGCACTAGCGGGCGGCCGCCGGGCTGCTGCGCACGCGCCGACGCCGCCGCGCATGCGCAGAACCACCGGCCGCGCGTGCGCAGACCAGGTACTGGGACGCGGGTGGCCGCCATCAACAGCGCGGCAGGAGAAGCGGCGGGGCGGGCCGGTGCAGTGGTGGGGAGAACGAGGAAGTCTGCAGCAGCAGCGCTGACTTTGGAGGGGGGTGTGTGTGGTGCGGCCGGTACGAGCAAACCATGTGGCGGGTGTGTGAGTGCGGGCATGCCGCTGACCTGAACCGGGGGTTGGGGGGGGGGGGAGGGCACGTGTGTAAGAGGTTGCCGTGGAGATGGAGGGAAACTGAAAAGGTGGCAGCCACGGGAATGATAACCCGTGCTGGCTGGTGACTTGGAGTAGGGCTGCGGCGCAGTCGTGTTTTTACATGACCCCAAATATGACAGACATGAAAAATGGCCAGTGGTTTGTGAGCGACAAATAGCGTGACATGAGTGAACGAATGGTGAATTGACTTGAGCTAGTACAGGGGGCAACCGTGAGGCCCCGTGCTGTACCGCAGACATGAAATGATAGTGACTTGTAACGAGAATTTGTGACATGAGTGCAAAGTTTGGTGAAATGAAATGAGCCGGTACAGGGGGCAACCGTGAGGCCCCAGCTGTACCGTATGGATGATTCATAGTATACCGGGCAAAAAGGTGACCAACAGTGAACCGAGTGACGCAAAACTTCCAAGACTCAGCAACTCGCAAGTAACTCTCCAGTAACTCCACAAGCGACTTCCTCCCTCAAAGCTCAGACCTCGGACGGTGCAGGAGCCAGGTAAAGGGGGTGCCCTAAATAGGCTGGAGGCGGACCTCAGCCCCTCCCACAAATCCAGGCAAACTGCCTTCACACATATATATATATATATATATATATATATATATAGTGATATTTGGCTTGTGGGTGAAAACAGGTGAATTTAACAAGCCAAATATCCCTAACTTTTTGTGAGTAGTGTATATATATATATATATATATATATATATATATACACAATATATATATACACTCACCTAGAGAATTATTAGGAACACCTATTCTATTTCTCATTAATGCAATTATCTAGTCAACCAATTACATGTCAGTTGCTTTAATGCATGTAGGGTTGTGGTCCTGGTCAAGACAATCTCCTGAACTCCAAACTGAATGTCAGAATGGGAAAGAAAGGTGATTTAAGCAATTTTGAGCGTGGCATGGTTGTTGGTGCCAGAATGGGACGGTCTGAGTATTTCACAATCTGCTCAGTTACTGGGATTTTCACGCACAACCATTTTTAGGGTTTACAAAGAATGGTATGAAAAGGGAAAAACATCCAGTATGCAGCAGTCCTGTGGGCGAAAATGCCTTGTTGATGCTAGAGGTCAGAGGAGAATGGGCCGACTGATTCAAGCTGATAGAAGAGCAACGTTGACTGAAATAACCACTCGTTACAACCGAGGTATGCAGCAAAGCATTTGTGAAGCCACAACACGCACAACCATGAGGCGGATGGGCTACAACAGCAGACGACCCCACCGGGTACCACTCATCTCCACTACAAATAGGAAAAAGAGGCTACAATTTTCACGAGGTCACCAAAATTGGACTGTTGAAGACTGGAAAAATGTTGCCTGGTCTAAAGAGTCTCGATTTCTGTTGAGACATTCAAATGGTAGAGTCCGAATTCGGCATAAACAGAATGAGAACATGTATCCATCATACCTTGTTACCACTGTGCAGGCTGGTGGTGGTGGTGTAATGGTGTGGGGGATGTTTTCTGGGCACACTTTAGGCCCCTTAGTGCCAATTGGCCATCGATTAAATACCACAGGCTACCTGAGCATTGTTTCTGACCATGTCCATCCCTTCATGACCACCATGTACCCATCCTCTGATGGCTACTTCCAGCAGGATAATGCACCATGTCACAAAGCTTAAATCATTTCAAATTAGTTTCTTGAACATGACAATGAGTTCACTGTACTAAAATGGCCCCCACAGTCACCAGATCTCAACCCAATAGAGCATCTTTGGGATGTGGTGGAACAGGAGCTTCATGCCCTGGATGTGCATCCCTCAAATCTCCATCAACTGCAAGATGCTATCCTATCAATATGGGCCAACATTTCTAAAGAATGCTATCAGCACCTTGTTGAATCAATGCCATGTAGAATTAAGGCAGTTCTGAAGGCAAAAGGGGGTCCAACAGCGTATTAGTATGGTGTTCCTAATAATTCTTTAGGTGAGTGTATATATATATATATATATATATATATATAATCGAGAAAACAGGACTGCACTCCAAGTTGTGATGAAATCAAAGTAGTTTTATTCACCCATGTTATGGCATATCTAGCAAGATATGCCATAACATGGGTGAATAAAACTACTTTGATTTCATCACAACTTGGAGTGCAGTCCTGTTTTCTCGATTATATTATTGGGGATTGCCGTTGCCCCCTCTTGGATTTTACACCCACTTTTCAGGCTGGTGCTCCCGCTGGATTTTCGTTTTCTATATGTTGGTAAGGCTGATTAGTCAGCCTGCATTTGTGGGAGGGGCGGAGGCTCTTCATATATACGAGCCACACCCTCACTCACAGGTGTGTGTTTTCAGGTGCCATTAGCACACTAGGTTCTCTGGTGGTAGGATTCTTTCTTTGCAGCATGGAGCTTGTTATTTTGCTCTCTGCTACCATAGCATGCACGCGCCATACTACGTAAGTAGGTTGGGCCGGGGCCGTCTCTCCAGGCCGGTCGGATCCGACTTTGCTAGCGAACGGGAGGCTTCGCCTCAGAATCTGCTACCTCAGGTTTGCTCGTTTGGGCCTAAATACTTCCATTTGCTTTTCATTTTTGTTTGTTGGTAATAAGAGTTGGTTCCCATAAATCTTTGCTTCGTTCGTCTTGTATGAAAAGTTTCTTTACAGCAATCCGGCTGAAGTAAGAGTTACCCAGGCTGCACCTGACGTCATGTTTGGAGATCGGACGCAGCGTTTATTGTTTAGGCCTTTTGCTGTAGCTGTTCCTTGCCATGTGTCTCCCCCCCCCCCCCTTTTTCCCCCCGCTACCACCATCTTTAAACTTCATGTATTTCACTTTCGTAAGCCGTGTACCGGGGTGGGCTCCCCAGGATACAGCAAAGTCACAGACATGGAAGCATCACTGACACCAGCTTTATATGCAAGAATATAAACTTTACTTTGGAAACAGTATTAACACAAGTACAAACAGTATAAGTAATACCCCAGGCCCACAGTCACCGTCCCTGTCCGAGGGACAGGCCTAGCCTGCTGGCGTACACAGCAGAGCCTACAAGTCGTACTGTGCCGCTATAGAAGACACACCTGGCAGACACAGCAGAGCCTGCATGTCAATTACTGCACTGCAGTCCAGTACAGTAAGGCCTAACAAAGCTATAACCCTATCTAACTAGCGCATACAAGGCCTAGACTAGTCTCTGTTACTTTAGGCGCCAAACAGTGAAGTACAATTGGTAATCAGGTGTACTGACCTGCGTCCGTTCTGGGCCCTAGGATGCCGCTTACCCGGGATGGCCACCAAGCTCTCAGCAACCGTGCGGCCTTGCTTGATGCTAAGGTTTTCTGTCCATACACTGGAACTGGTCTTCCTGGGAACAACCTCTCTTTCAAAGTGCTGGATCCAGACAGGGGACAGCAGATGCTCTCCTTCCTTTGAGTATCCATTCACTGCCGGACATCTGCAAGCCAGGATGGAATCGGATTCAGCCCCTCACAGCACAATCCTTCCACCATGTCAGATCAACACTTACTGGTTCACCCAGAAGCATGCTGACTGTGCTGCAAAACAGCGGCCTCTAGTGCCCGGAATGCCAAATGACAGCTCCAGTACAATTTAAACATAAATATACAGGCAGAGCTTATCCACAATCTCATACTTTCATGCTCTGCTGTTATCCTGAGCGGCATTTACACTTTCGGCTTTTATTTAATGTCTTATGCTGCATCGGCACGTCTTCACTGTACTGCACTTTTCTACTCTTGGTTCGTGTTCACTCAGATTGGTCTCACACTCAAGCTGCGCTCACCTGTTGGCTGTTACATCTCATTCCATCCCCAGCCGACAGCCGGATCCGTATTATATGCCTGTTATTACATGTTGTATACTCGGCTTACAGCCATAGCTGCTACTGTTACTCCGTTTTCATGCTCTGGACGCACCACCCTGGTGTTCCCACCTTGCTCCACTCACAACCAGAGCTGCGTTTATACCAATCTTCATGCTCTGCTTATACCCAAAGTTGTGTTCACAGTTCTACTGCTACACCAGGTTGTATACCCCACTCACCAAAGCCGCTTTCCATGTCTGCGGTCACATCAAGTTAATATTCCGTTCACATCCAAAGCTGCGTCCGCATGTCTGCTTTTCACATCTTGTCCTATACTCCTTTCACTACTAGAGCTGCGTCCACATGTCTGCTTTCGCATCACGTCAATACTCTGCTCACTTTCAGGTTGCATTTATACGTCTTTATACCATGCTTTTCATGCGCCTATACCATGTTTTTAGGTACCACTCACATCCAAAGCTGCATTCACCCATTTGTTGTTACATCATGTGTTGTACTCTGCTCCCACTCAAAGCTGCATTCTCCTGTTTATTGCTACATCATGGTTTTGCTCAATCTCACCGGGGCAGTCTGCACCCACCGCTCTGGTACCTCTCTCCTGACAAACATAACTGCGTTCTTTTCAGGCTTACGTTCCCTTCCTCGGAGGTCTGTCACATTCCATAGGCCTAGTTTCTGTTTAATCCTGTTTCGTATTTACTCAGACTGGTCTCCTGCCCCAGTTCACCAAACAGCTCCTCAGCGGAGGTCAGTGGGCCGATAGGAGTCCGTTTCCTGGTATGTTTTCACAAGCTGTTCATTTGTTTGTCACGATAAGAGACTTCTCTTAGCGGACTCGCAATGCCCCAGGCATTTCATGTTTACGTTTATGGTTCACGGTGGTTAGTGTTTTATGTATGCACGTGCTTCGGATTACTAATGTCTATATTTTTAACGCCTGTTGGCAGTCATGTTCCTTAGGCCACCTTCTAACCAATCCAATCATTCAAGTCGCTTCATATGCCATCAGGTCCGGCTTACGTTTTAATTACTTATCGTCACCGCAACGTCATCCCTCTGGCTTCGGGGGCCCTATGACCGATCCGGCCTCATGGCTTCGGGGGCCCCTTGACCGCTTTTCATGTTTTGTTTGTTAAGGGTACGACATGGTTGTAGGCTGGTTAGTGTCCCAGGTTTCTGTTGGAGGTTATGCGAGTCCATGTCTTTGTCTTTCTAGGTTCTCGAGTCCCGGTTGCTTACTAAACCCGTTGGGTTAAGGCCCAATCTTTTCCCCAGCCATCCTTAATTCTAAGGTTCGCATCCCGGCGGCTGCCCGGCCCCATGGGCCCCTGGTGGTTGCTTCAGCCCCATGGCTTCAGGGGTCTGACCAATGGTTGTCTGTCCACCTGTGCAGCTATGCTTTTGAATGACTCATATCTTTACCTGCTTATGTTATTAATTTGAGTTAATGTCCGTTATTATCTCCATTTTCTGTCACGTTTCCCTTAGTCTTTTCAGGTCATGCAGTTGAACTATTGGGGTCACCTTCCACGTTGGTCAGGTCTCGTTCCTAACGATAATTCGCCTTGCATGTTATTCAGGCCATGTAGTTTATCTTGGGTATCACCTGCCACATCGGTCAGGCTCATGGTTTAATTCACATGCACCTTATTCATGTCACTTTTCATAGTTATAATTCTTAAAAAATAAAATAAAATAAATAATAAAATAAAATAAAAAAAAATGGCTTTGGGGGCCCGACGACTGCTTCGGCCCCATGGCTTCGGGGGCCCGACGACTGCTTTGGCCCCATGGCTTCGGGGGCCCGACGACTGCTTTGGCCCCATGGCTTCGGGGGCCCGACGACTGCTTTGGCCCCATGGCTTCGGGGGCCCGACGACTGCTTTGGCCCCATGGCTTCGGGGGCCCGACGACTGCTTTGGCCCCATGGCTTCGGGGGCCCGACGACTGCTTTGGCCCCATGGCTTCGGGGGCCCGACGACTGCTTTGGCCCCATGGCTTCGGGGGCCCGACGACTGCTTTGGCCCCATGGCTTCGGGGGCCCGACGACTGCTTTGGCCCCATGGCTTCGGGGGCCCGACGACTGCTTTGGCCCCATGGCTTCGGGGGCCCGACGACTGCTTCGGCCCCATGGCTTCGGGGGCCCGACGACTGCTTCGGCCCCATGGCTTCGGGGGCCCGACGACTGCTTCGGCCCCATGGCTTCGGGGGCCCAACGACTGCTTCGGCCCCATGGCTTCGGGGGCCCGACGACTGCTTCGGCCCCATGGCTTCGGGGGCCCGACGACTGTTTTCAAACCAGCTGGGCTGATTGCCTGGTTGGTTGTCTATCTGTGCATCTAGGCTTATTTGGCCCCTATGTATCGCACACATACCTGATTCCCTAATTTCCTAATAATCCATGTTGATCGCTCCATGTTGATCCATGGCTTCGGGGGCCCGACGACTGCTTCGGCCCCATGGCTTCGGGGGCCCGACGACTGCTTCGGCCCCATGGCTTCGGGGGCCCGACGACCTGCTTCGGCCCCATGGCTTCGGGGGCCCGACGACCTGCTTCGGCCCCATGGCTTCGGGGGCCCGACGACCTGCTTCGGCCCCATGGCTTCGGGGGCCCGACGACCTGCTTCGGCCCCATGGCTTCGGGGGCCCGACGACCTGCTTCGGCCCCATGGCTTCGGGGGCCCGACGACTGTTTTCAGTCCTGCTGGGCTGATTGCCTGGTTGGTTGTCCATCTGTGCATCTAGGCTGGCCCCTATGTATCGCACACATACCTGCTTCCCTAATTTCCTAATAATCCATGTTGATCGCTCCATGTTGATCCATGGCTTCGGGGGCCCGACGACTGCTTCAGCCCCATGGCTTCGGGGGCCCGACGACTGCTTTGGCCCTATGGCTTCGGGGGCCCGACGACTGCTTCGGCCCTATGGCTTCGGGGGCCCGACGACTGCTTCGGCCCTATGGCTTCGGGGGCCGACGACTGCTTCGGCCCCATGGCCCCTATGTATCGCATACATACCTGCTTCCCTAATAATCCACGTTGATCGCTCATTTTATGTTTTGACCGCAAACTGGTCCGGTTCGCCCTACAGCATTATTGTCATGTCTTACGCAGATATTTTGTCTTTCTTTAATTGTTCATGCTTTCGTTCAGGTCCTGCCAGAGGAAGAACAAGTAGGGCAATTCGCTCTAGCATTTCAGTCTCTGATTGTAGTCAATCATATCTTGTCAACCAGGTCCCCACGCAAAGTCTTTGCCTTTTTACCACGACCAGGAATTCATTTTCGCCAGTAGCTTCATTGCATTGCATTCCCTCACTCATGGGAGGGCATAGACAGAATCTTGTATATTATGGCTTCATAGCTTCTTGCCGCACTAACCTCCGACTCCCTACAACCACGCTGAATCGGATTTTGGACAAGGTCCAGCATTTTCTCACGGTAGAAGATTCAGATAGTAGGTCGGTCTTCACGTCTCAAGCGTAAAAACAATTCTCAGGGGCGCACAGTAGAACAAAGCGCGGATAGCTGTTGTCTGGGTAACTATTCAAGGATTCTCTTCCTATCTACATGGTTCTTTTTGGCCCTCATTCCTGCATAGTCTAGGCAGTTAGGTTTTGGTCCCATGATCTCCTGACGCTAGGGCATTGCCAGTACTCACACTAGAACCAAACTTTACAAGTTTCAGTTGGTTTTTATGATCCATTTCACAACGTTTTCTCGGTCCTCCATTCCGCTTTTGTGCAATATCCGCAATATTGAGCATCATGTCTCTGGCCTTGTCATCCACAAGATGGGTTGTAGGTTTCCTACTGGTCTTGCCTCACATACCCCGAATTTTCGCTCTAGATCCCGGATGCCTTGCAGTTGGCTTGGGGATTAGTTTGTACATGCCATTCAAATTCCTCTTCTACCCTACTTGGCTTGGTTTTTGCCCACTTATAGGCCTACCCACGATCATGGCTTAGGGCACACAACAAGCCATTTAGTGAGGTCAGCTAAGACACGCCTAGCTGGGTTAGGTTGTTCCCGCTGTTTTCTCCCTAGGGTTTTCCGGATACCTCTTGGCTGTAGCCATGACCACAAGTTGGTAAGGCTGATTAGTCAGCCTGCATTTGTGGGAGGGGCGGAGGCTCTTCATATATACGAGCCACACCCTCACTCACAGGTGTGTGTTTTCAGGTGCCCCACCCTCCCTCCCTTATCTTCTCATTTCCACAGGGTATGCCCACTTATAGGCCTACCCACGATCATGGCTTAGGGCACACAACAAGCCATTTAGTGAGGTCAGCTAAGACACGCCTAGCTGGGTTAGGTTGTTCCCGTTGTTTTCTCCCTAGGGTTTTCCGGATACCTCTTGGCTGTAGCCATGACCACAAATATATATATATATATATATATATATATATATATATATTTATATATAGCACATTACTACTGCTGGTGGCCACTATGAGAGACATTATTACTGCTGAGGGCCACTATGGGGACATTATTATAGATAGGGGCCACTATGGGTGACATTATAACAGATGGGGGCCACTATGGTTGGCATTATTACTGCAGGGGTCACTATGGGGAACATTATGTGCCACCATAGAGGACATTACTACTGCTGGGGGCCACTATGAGGGGCATTATTACTGCAGGTGGCCACTATAGGGGACATTATTCCAGATGGGGGTCAATATGGGGGACATTATTACAGATGAGGGCCACTATGGGTGGCATTATTACTGCAGGAGTCTCTATGGGGAACATTATGTACCACCATAGGGGACGTTACTCCTGCTGGGGGCCACTATGGGGACATTATTACTGCTGAGTTTACTGTGGGGGACATTATTATAGATAGAGGCTACTATGGGGAACATAATTACATATGAAGGCCACTATGGGGACATTATTACTGCAGGGGTCACCATGGGGGACATTATGTACCACCATAGGGGAGATTACTACTGCTGGGGGCCACTATGAGGGACATTATTATTGCTGGGGGCCACTATGAGGGACATTATTACTGCTGGGGGCCACTATGAGGGACATTATTACTGCTGGGGGCTACTATGGGGGACATTATTACTGCTGGGGCCTTTATGGCGGACATTATGTGTACTGAGGGCACTGCAGGGGTTGGGATCTTTATTAAAAAAAGACCAATGAAGATCATCTGTTTTTCATGGCTATTTGTAACGGCCATGAAAAACAGAAGCAAAATGGCCACTAAGAACAGACAGATGGATACACGATTGGTTGAAAAATAGCCATGAAAAACTGACAGTGTATCCCTTTTTTCACTCATATGTATATAGCCTTACACAAACAGACATTGGTAAAGACAAACTTTAGTTTGTCCACTGTTGATAAATCAGGGCCAAAGTTCAATGTACATCTTAAACAGAATCTTAAACATTTCTAATGCTTTTCAAGTAGTAGTGGACTAGAGTTTCCAAACTAAAATATTGCCCTAAAATTTTCACTTGGAAATTAGAGAAGGGAGAGCAACGCACATACAGTAGGTAGGACCGCTGTGGAAATGGTGAAGAATGACTCACTTAGTGGTGCTCACCTTGTGGGGTTGCGCTAGGACTGCAACACCCAAAGTCGCGTGTAGTCAGTGATGCTGATGCAGCCAGGCTTGATCCCTTAGGCACTACGTGCAGGTTGAAGAACTGTGTTAAGAAGATGAAATGGGATGAGCCGTGGGCAATCAGGTAATCTTTATTAAAGTTGGTTTCTTTTACAGATGGTGGTGCATTTCAGGGCCAAACTTACCCCTATATCAGACCAAGAAACATTATTTCATAGTTATACAATACTAACAAATTCACACGACTTCGCACAGGTTAATTTTCTTTGTTTTTGTCTTTGGCTAAAAGATATCCAGTGGCATCTACAGTGTCCCCATGAATGACATCCACAGTGGCTCCATAACAGTGAAATCCACAGTGTCCCCATAACAGTGACATCCACAATAGCCCCATAACTGTGACATCCACAGTGGCTCCATAACAGTGAAATCCACAGTAACCCCATAACTGTGACATCCACAGTGCCTGCATAACAGTGAAATCCACAGTGTTCCCATAACAGTGACATCCACAATAGCCCCATAACTGTGACATCCACAGTGGCTCCATAACAGTGAAATCCACAGTAACCCCATAACTGTGACATCCACAGTGCCTGCATAACAGTGACATCCACAGTGTCCCCATAACAGTGACATCCACAGTAGTCCCATAACTGTGACATCCACAGTGCCTGCATAACAGTGAAATCTGCAGTGCCCCCATAGCAGTGACATCCATGGTAGCCTTATAACAGTGGCATTTAGTGTCCCCATAGCAGTGATAGCCACAGTGCTCCCATAACATTGACATCAACCACGCACTCATAACACTGACATCTACAGTGTCCCCATAACAGTGATATCCAGAGTGTTCCCATAACAGTGACATCCACAGTGACCCCATAACAATGACATGCACAGGTACCCCATAACAGTGACATGCATAGTGCTCCCATACCAGTGATATCCGCAGTGCTCCCATTACAGTGACATCCAGAGTGTCCCCAATAGCAGTGACATCCACAGTTCCGCAATAACAGTGACATCCACAGTGCCCTAATACCAGTGACATCCACAGTGCCCTAATACCAGTGACATCCACAGTGCCCTAATACAGTGACATCCACAGTGCCCCAATAACAGTGACATCCACAGTGCCCCAATAACAGTGACATCCACAGTGTCCCAATAACAGTGACATCCACAGTGCCCCCATAACAATGACATCCACGGTGCCCCCATAACAATGACATCCACAGTGCCCATATAACAGAGGCATCTGCAGTGCCCATATAATAATGACATCCATAGTACCAATATAACAGTGACATCCACAGTGCCCATATAACAATGACATCCACAGTGTCCCTAATAACAGTGACATTTACAGTGCACCCATATAACAGTGACATCCACAGTGTCCCAATAACCGTGACATCCACAGTGCCCCCAATAACAGTGACATCCACAGTGCCCATATAAAAGTGACACCCACAGTGCCCATATAACAGTGACATCCACCGTGCCCATATATCATTGATATCCACAGTGCCCCAATACCAGTGACATCCATGATGCCCCAATAACAGTGACATCGACAGTGCCCCAATAACAGTGCCATCCACAGTGCCCATATAACAGTGCCATCCACAGTGCCACTAATAACAGTGACATTTACAGTGCCCCCATATAACAGTGACATCCACAGTGCCCCAATAACAGTGACATCCACAGTGCCCCAATAACAGTGACATCCACAGTGTCCCAAGAACAGTGACGTCCACAGTGACATCCACCGTGCTCCCATAACAGTAATGATGACATCCACCGTGCCCATATATCATTGATATCCACAGTGCCCCAATACCAGTGACATCCATGATGCCCCAATAACAGTGACATCGACAGTGCCCCAATAACAGTGACATCCACAGTGCCCATATAACAGTGCCATCCACAGTGCCACTAATAACAGTGACATTTACAGTGCCCCCATATAACAGTGACATCCACAGTGCCCCAATAACAATGACATCCACAGTGCCCCAATAACAGTGACATCCACAGTGTCCCAATAACAGTGACATCCACAGTGTCCCAATAACAGTGACATCCACAGTGCCCCAATAACAGTGACATCCACAGTGCCCCAATAACAGTAACATCTACAGTGCCCCAATAACAGTGACATCCACAATGCCCCAATAACAGTGATATCCAAAATGATCCATAACATTAATGAGAACAGTGACGTCCACAGTGACATCCACCGTGCTCCCATAACAGTAATGATGACATCCAGAGTGCTCATAAAACAGTGTCCTTATAACAGTGAAGAAAAATGGCTATGTTGTTATGGAAACCTGGTGTAAAACTGTATATTTGTCAGTGAGGCAAAGTGTCACGGTCCCTCCTGTGATAGATGTTCTGAGAAGATCTGACTGGCTGCACGTTAGGTTATCTGACAGCCTATCTGTTTTCACTTGTTGCAGTAATGTTGTTGGTATAGTAATGACCACACCTCTTGTCTCAGGTGTAGCTTGTGGTCATTACTGCTCCTCTATTTAGTCTGGACTCACACTTCATACCAAGTGGTTAATATTATCTGCCTGAAGTTGGAAGAGCTGGTGTGTGGTCCTGATCTGAGTTCCTGTTCATCCATTTTCTATTGAAGATAAGTGTACTTCCCTTTGCATTTTGTTGTTCCTATTTGCTTGTTGTTTACTATGCCTCAGGGATACGCTGGTTCGTTCATCTGGGAAGGAACCAGTGGTCTCAGACCCTGTCACTACTCCTAGGGATTTTCAGGGATGCTAGAACCTAGGTTTATGGTGTATGACTATTCCCACCTTCAGGGTCTATTCATACTGACAGGAGTCAGGGCAAGGTTTAGGGTTTCCTAGGTGGTGACCTTTTCCCTTTCCCTAGCCATGAGGCCTAGTTTCTTGTCATTCTCCTTCTGTTGTCATTCTGGTGTTCCTCCCCTCCCCCCACTTTGTGACACAAAGATTGAAAGAAAGTGACCTCCAGAGTGCCCCACTCCTTAACTGTGACCTCTACAGCACTCCACCCTCTTAACAATGATATCCACATCAGCCCACCCCATTATCTGTGACCTCCACAGCACCCCACCCCTTTAACAGTGACCTCCACAGAACCCCACCCCTTAACAATGACCTCCACAGAGGCCGCCCCTTTACAATGACATTCACAGTGGCCTGCCCCCTTAACAGTGACCTCCACAGCACCCGAGCCCTGAACTGTGACCCCTACAGCACCCAGCCCCTTAACATTGACTTCTACAATGGCCTGCCTCCTTAACTGTGACCTCCACAGCAGCCCACCCACTTAAAAGTTACCTACACAATGCCTCACACTTTCAAAGTGACCTCCACAGCGGCCTGCCCCTTTAAGTGACCTCCAAAGAGCCCCACCCCAACACTGATCTCCACAGAGGCCTGTCCCTTTACAGTGACATTTACAGTGTCCCGCCCCCTTAACAGTAACCTCTACAACGCCTCACCCCTTTATGGTGACCTCCACAGTGGTCAGCCCCTTTTAACAGTGACCTCGACAGTGGCACATCCCCTTAACAGTGACCTCTACAGTGGCTCGCCTCCTTAACAGTGACCTCCACAGCACCAAACCCCCTTAACAGTAACTGGAGGGGTTTTGTTATGGAAACCTGATGTACAATTGTGTGTATGTCAAGACTGAAGGACCTGCGACCTTCTATTGGCTAATAACAATCATGTGACTATGTGTATGGCAGTTATAATATGACTGAAGGACCTGCACGCTTCTATTGGCCAATCAGGGTCATGTGACCTTGTGTATGGCAGTTAGGATATGAGTGAAGAACTTACAACTTCCTATTGGCTAAAACTGTTTTTGGTAATACCTCAAGAATAGTACATCTTAGAGAGCTGAGACCTTTATGAAAACCTTCCCGGACACCTGATGTACCTATGTGCCAAATTTGGTGCAGATTGGTCCAGTCATTTGGCCATGCATAAAGAACAGACAAAAAACTGAAATTCATTTTTATAAATATAAGAGATAAAAAATACAGTTTTCCAGCAGAAATTAATTTACTTCAGAAAATCTGTATGAACTAATTTAAATAACGCATTTTCAATAGCTAAATACAATCCCATCTTTACTGAGACAAAACCTACTCAAAAACCTAGTCATGCAGTATGATCACAAAAATAATCCCCCAAACCTTAACTCCTAATACGATAGATTGAATACACAACATGGTGCTTTGTGTTCAGGTAAAATTTAATTTCAGATGCCCTAGAAATGTAACTTTGTCAACACTGGCACTCATAGGCCTCCTTCTCTGGCAGACACACAGGGGCAGTACTTTATTCACATCACGGATACAATATAATTTTCTGGCTTTCTTAGGCTACTTTCACACTCGCGTTTGGTGCGGATCTGTCATGGATCTGCACAAACGCATCTGTTCAGATAATACAACCGCATGCATCCGTCATGGATCTGCACAGACGGATCCGCACCGATAATACAACCTCATGCATCCGTTCAGAATGGATCCGTTTGTATTATCTTTAACATAGACAAAACGGATCCGTCTTTAACACTATTGAAAGTCAATGGGGGACAGATCCGTTTTCTATTGCACCATATTGTGTCAGTGAAAACGGATCCGTCCCCATTGATTTACATTGTGTGTCAGGACTGATCTATTTGGCTCAGTTTCATCAGACGGACACCAAAACGCTGAAAGCAGCTTTTGGTGTCCGCCTCCAAAGCGGAATGGAGACGGAATGGAGCCAAACTGATGCATTCTGGACAGATCCTTATCCATTCAGAATGCATTGGGGCTAAACTGATCCGTTTGGGGGCGCTTGTGAGAGCCCTGAACAGATCTCACAAATGGAAACCAAAACGCCAGTGTGAAAGAAGCCTTAATGTGACGTCAATTTCCTAAACCTGATAACGACCATGCATTGTCCATGAACAGCGTACTGGGATCTAATCCGTAAAACTGTGTGTTTATGGTACAGGTTTAAAGCTCCAGCAATCCAGCAGGAATAGGTCGGGTTCTTCAGTGTCTAAGACTGCCAGGGACCCCAAAGAGAAGACAGAAACATATATTAATACTTCTGCCTTTCTCTCTGGGTACCTATGCATTGAGCCTAGGAAGAGAGTAGTGTAGAGGACAGGAGTGGTGATCGTGGCACTGATGGTGGTTGTAGTACTCCTGGTGGCAGTCCTCCCTCTGACGCTCCCTGAGCCGTGCAGTGATAGGAGGGGTGCACCCTTTCTTCCTCTCGTGGTCCACCCTAGTTTTGGAGCTCTCTTGGTGTATGTGGTTTTTAGGAGTGCAAGGAAGGAGCCTTGAATGCCTGCAGACAGTACAATATTGAAGCAATACAGGTGTTAGTGCATGCAATGATGAGACTATTTTCGGAGGTAACAGATGGACCATTTTACAGAAAACTTAAGCAGCCCACAAATACACGTGCTGGCAGAGGTAGGCACAGTTCTTATCATACACGTTGCATAGGCAGCTTTCCCAAGGCTATATACAGTCATGTGAAAAAATTAGGACACCCTTTGAAAGCATGTGGTTTTTTGTAACATTTTTAATAAAAGGTTATTTCATCTCCGTTTCAACAATACAGAGAGATTAAAGTAATCCAACTAAACAAAGAAAACTGAAGAAAAGTCTTTTCAAGATCTTCTGTAAATGTCATTCTACAAAAATGCCTATTCTAACTGAGGAAAAAGATAGGACACCCTCACATGTATTCCCTCTTAAATTGGCTCAGATCTCACACAGGTATATCACACCAGGTGCACATAATTAGTAGATCGTTACTCTGCATGTTGAATGAGGCTTGCCCTATTTAAACCTCAGACATTTAGTTTGGTGTGCTCCTGACTGTTGAAGTGAGAGTGAGCACCATGGTGAGAGCAAAAGAGCTGTCAGAGGACTTCAGAAAAAAGATTGTAGCAGCCTATGAGTCTGGGAAGGGATTTAAAAAGATCTCAAAAGATTTTGAAATCAGCCATTCCACTGTCCGGAAGATAGTCTACAAGTGGAGGGCTTTCAAAACAACTGCCAACATGCCCAGGACTGGTCGCCCCAGCAAGTTCACCCCAAGAGCAGACCGCAAGATGCTAAAAGAGGTCTCCAAAAACCCTAAAGTGTCATCTCGAGAACTACAGCAGGCTCTGGCTACTGTTGATGTAGAAGTACATGCCTCTACAATCAGAAAGAGACTGTACAAGTTTAACTTGCATGGGAGGTGTGCAAGGAGGAAACCTTTGCTTTCCAAGAGAAACATCGAGGCCAGACTGACATTTGCCAGAGATAAAGTTGACAAAGACCAGGACTTCTGGAATAATGTTCTTTGGACAGATGAGTCCAAAATTGAATTATTTGGACACAACAGCAGAGGACATGTTTGGCGTAAACCAAACACAGCATTCCAAGAAAAGAACCTCATACCAACTGTGAAGCATGGAGGTGGAAGTGTCATGGTTTGGGGCTGCTTTGCTGCAGCAGGACCTGGTCAGCTCACCATCATAGAATCCACGATGAATTCTACTGTGTATCAGAAGGTGCTTGAAGAACATGTGAGACCATCAGTTAGAAAATTAAAGCTGAAGCGGAACTGGACCATGCAACATGACAATGACCCAAAACATACTAGTAAATCAACCAAAGATTGGCTGAAAAAGAAGAAATGGAGAGTCCTGGAATGGCCATGTCAAAGTCCAGATTTGAATCCCATTGAGATGCTGTGGGGTGACTTGAAAAGGGCTGTACGTGCAAGAAACCCCTCAAACATCTCACAGCTGAAAAAGTTCTGCATTGAGGAGTGGGGTAAAATTTCCTCAGACCGATGTCGAAGACTGGTAGATGGCTACAAGAACCGTCTCACTGCAGTTATTTCAGCCAAAGGAGGTAACACTCGCTATTAGGGGCAAGGGTGTCCTATCTTTTTCCTCAGTTAGAATAGGCATTTTTGTAGAATGACATTTACAGAAGATCTTGAAAAGTACTTTTCTTCAGTTTTCTTTGTTTAGTCGGATTACTTTAATCTCTCTGTATTGTTGAAACGGAGATGAAATAACCTTTTATTAAAAATGTTACAAAAAACCACATGCTTTCAAAGGGTGTCCTAATTTTTTCACATGACTGTATAACATAAAGTCCCCTCTGATTTCCTCTCCAGGCAACCTGTGTAATGCTCTCGATTTGGCCTAGGGGTGCAATTTCTCACTCAAACTCTCTCTATATCTCTACAGTACCCTGGGCTTTGATTGGACTCCAGTTGGCTGACACCTCACTCCAATTAGCTCTTGAAGATGTCATTAGTCTAGGGGTTCACATACTTTTTCCACCTGCACTGTGAATGTTTACATGGTGTGTTCAATAAAAACATGGTAACATTTAATTCTTTGTGTGTTATTAGTTTAAGCAAACTGTGATTGTCTATTGTTGTGACTTAGATGAAGATCAGATCACACTTTATGACCAATTTGTGCAGCAATCCATATCATTCCAAAGGGTTCACATACTTTTTCTTGCAACTGTATGTCCTATGGAATTGCAACTGCTGTGCTATTGAATAATTGGGTAATTAATTTGGCTAATTTTATCCCTTTCGCCAGCTCATATCCCTTTAACTGATCTTCGGTGTTGTTAGTTAATGTGCCTGTCAGGAGATCCTGTACAGTATGGCGGTTACATTGTAGGTCTTTTCTGTTCTTGGCATCTACACCAATACACTGCATGTGAATGTCTGTTTTTGATTCATTACAACTGGAGTGTATGTGTGAACTAAATGTCATCAATTGGAGACAATAACAGTGTGTCCAGCTAGGGAAACATGTGACATTAGCCCAGTATCCCTCTTGCCAGTGAGTAGAGCTATGATCTATCGAGAGTCCTGATCTGTTTATCATGAGCCATGGTGCATCTGCCCTCCCTGCTACAGGCAAGGGCACTTCCCTTTCCTTGTCTTTACTGGATTTAACTTGGTATATGCTAGTGAGAAAGATAGTAGTTAGACAGGTCAATCAGTTCAGAAAGGTCCAGGGGTATTGCAAAATAAGGCATACTGGCTGAGCTCACGGGACTGTGGGTACAGATCCAACAATCTCTCAGAGTTTCAGTCTCCTTCAACTCCTGGACTTGAATTTGATGGTGCCATATCAGTGAATTGTCCCATTCATCACCCAGTGGCGTGAACACTGCGGATATGCCTACAGTCAAAGTCATGATAAATAGGTGGGTCCTCATGGCTTATTGTTTCGGGGTCGTCAGGATGGCCTTTAGTCTTTTACAATGTGAGGCGTGGATCCAGGTGGGTCTCCCTTCGAGTTTTAATCGTATCATGGTTCGAGGGTGCTTCTGACGTGGTTCTTGACTACCACCCACTCTCCAGGTTTCAGAGTGTGGCTTCCTTCTAGGGAGTCTGGATCTGGAATGGAAGAGAGAACTTGTGCATGCATGTTAGGCAATTGTTTGCTCAATGAAATCACATATTTTGCAACAGATTTATAATGCATTTGTTGCTGCTGCGGAAAATACTGTCCCATTCTTGGCCCTGTCCCAAATAGGATCTCATATGGGGTCAGTTTGTGTGGGGGCCTTGGTGTGTGCCTAACTGAAAAGAGTGTTGTAAGCAAGCAGTGAACTCAATTAAGCCCTGTTTCCATGGTCATCTTCAGCATTTTTTATTTCAACACCCTGTTCAGTCTTTCAACTTTGCCGCTGCTTTGGGGTTGGTTAGGGGTGTGAAATGCTAGATGTGACCCTACCATCTTCCAGACCTCTTGGGTTAGACTAGCAGTGAATGCTGGGCCCTGATCACTCTCAATGACCTCAGGTACAAACTGTTTCCTGAGAAAAATATGGAAAATTCAGCCCGCACTACCCCTAGCAGGTGCAGATTGCTATGGCGAAATAGAGATATAAATGTAAAAACACAAAATGCAATCGCACACTGCAACCAGCACTCTGCCCTGCCTTTATGCTGGATGTTGAATAAGGCATTGGTGTACATTTTGGCCAAAGCGTAATAAGCCACTCACCACGTCAAGGTCGCCTTCATGAGTGGTCCCTAACACTAGTTCCTACCCTTTATGGGCCATGACAGCCACATAAAGTCCAGGGAGCGCAGGTACAGCATGCACGCCAAGCACACTCTGCTTTTAACCCCGTCCGGTGCCATTACAGCTTTCATCAGATCCAGGGATGCAAGTACTCACATGCATGCTGAACCCACTATATACTTCTCCTGGAGCCTAATGGCCTGGTAGGTGCTATATAAGCAGACTCAGTTTTATACTGACTTTAAAACCAGCTTCCAGGGGGCAGATTAACTGGACAGGTGTGCTTGACTGCTTGGAGATCGCCACGAATCCAATACGTACTACAAAGAGAAAAATATGGAAAATTCAGCCCGCACTACCCCTAGCAGGTGCAGATTGATATGGCGAAATAGAGATATAAATGTAAAAACACAAAATGCAATCGCACACTGCAACCAGCACTCTGCCCTGCCTTTATGCTGGATGTTGAATAAGGCATTGGTGTACATTTTGGCCAAAGCGTAATAAGCCACTCACCACGTCAAGGTCGCCTTCATGAGTGGTCCCTAACACTAGTTCCTACCCTTTATGGGCCATGACTGCCACATAAAATCCAGGAAGCGCAGGTACAGCATGCACGCCATGCATTAGTTTCTTAGCAGTGGTGGTTGCTGTCTGGTTTCGGACAGGGTAGGCTTCTGGCCACCCAGAGAACAAGTCTATCACTACTAGCACATATTGAAACCCTTGGCACATTGGCATCTGGATGTGGTCGATTTGGATCCTTTGGAATGGATACAGGGCTCTGGAAAGGCACTTGGTGGGCGTGGGTTCGGTCCTGCCTGGGTTGCACTCAGCACAAATAAGGCAAGGCTGTGTATGTCTTACCAGGACTGGGGTGATTCCTGGGGCCACCCATATTTTGTCAAATATTTCTTTCAAGATGGTTTTGTATTGGTGGGTGGGCCCATGGGCCACTGAGTCTATTAGGGGATAGAGGGCTCTGGGTAGGCACACTCTCTTTCCTTGTGTCCAGAGTCCAGATTCTTCTTCAAGGGCTGACTCTTTCCTTTTCCATGGGAGTGGCCTGTTTCTGCATTTGTTTCAATAGGTCCCATGTGACTTCTTTTTGTTCCAGGTCTTCCTGTGCTACCATAATCTGGTCTGACAGGACTCTTTTCTCTTCCACTGCTGCTTTCTTGGCTGCTTGGTCAGCTAGAGAGTTTCCTCTGTTTCAGTCCCAGACAAGCACACTCTGGGCTGCTGTGGACCGCTCTTCCCCCTTCTGTGATTGAGTCAGACAACCGGGCTGCACTCCGATACAGGCAAACAGGAGAACTCTCTGTGTTTCAGTCAGTGTTACTTGTCAACAGAGTCTTTAAACACAGTACTTCAAGACTTTAAAACCTATGGGGTTCTTACTTTCATGCCCTAGAGGACGCCCTAAGCTGACACGGCACCCCTCCCTCAGACAGGCACGGATGGATTACACCAAATGACACATAGAGGATAGAGGAAAGGTAACTCCTACCTCTTATCAAGGGGGGCAATCCCGGTGTCCATTAGTGAGGTCCTCCTCATCTGTCATTGGGGGTACCGGATCAGGGGGTCATGTCCTTCGAACCCAACGTTTGGATCTGGTCAAGGTACCAGGTAGGTTGATGTCCTGCTCCAAATTAGTAGAAAATTATCTTAACGTGCACGGAGAAATCAAACTCTCACGCACCCAATTGGAGTCAAAGCAAATCTCTACTTTATTATAAGTGTTCCCACAGAATATACCCCCCGGTGGGAGGTGACTAAATGTGGTGAATTTTTATTGGTTACTGGAAAGCAATTGTCACGACCCCTGGTCATGGTCGTGACTCCTTGGGAGCCGCATGCGGTTATCCGCGGTCTGGTGTTGTCGCAACCGCAGCTGGGGGCACTTAGTGGTTTGCCTCAGGTGCGGTTGCCGCGAATAACAGGCATGCGTGCGGTTGCCCTTGGCATCGTGTTTTGGTGTGCACGTCCTTCGTCTGTGTTTGTGTGCACTTCCTGGTCTGTTTGTTGTGCACGAGGTTGTATGCACTTGGACACCTCCCTTCACCTGTGGTTGTCCGCGGCAACGTCTGGTGTTGTGCATGTGGTGGCAGGGTCTCTGCCTGCTGGTTGTTCTGCAGGACACGGTGGCCATGCATGCCGTTGCCAGCGGTGACAGGTGAGTGAGTGTGTGTGCTATTCCCCTTTTAGTTGGTGTTTTCCCTTCTGTGGTGTAGGAAGGGTTAACTCCCTTCCCAGTGTGTGTGTTGTCACTGGGTGTGGTTGACTGGTGGGTGTGGCCTTTTGGCCTATATAGCCTGAGTCTCTTGCAGGCTTCAGTAGGTTGCTCTCAGCCATGCTGGCTGGAGCAGCCTCCTGTCTCCTCCATCTGCCTGGTGAGGACCATCCTTCTGGTCATAAAACCTTGTTAGTAAAACCTTTGTTACCTTGTCTGATGTTATGTTTATGTGTATGTGGTTGCTGGTTTGTTGCACCTTATGGTTCCCTGGTTCCCCGTGTGATGTATGTTGTGTGCTGTTGTCTTTTCTGTGGTTGTTAGACAGACAGCACTTTTGCATGGGTTCCGGGCTGTGTGTTTATGGCAGGTAGGTGAGGTAGTAGTTCCACATACCTGCCACTGCCATAAGGTGTATTGGTTTCCCCTTATTTACCAGCTTGGCCTTTCTAGGCTCCTGTTCCTCCGTGTTCTGGAGGAACAGGTAGTCTATCCAGCTCCTAGCCTAGGGACCTGCGGAGGGATAGTAGGGACCCGAGGTTCCAGCGCATGGGTCCTCCTACCCTAAAGGTCGGCCCATGCAGGTTAGGAGTTAGGGTCAGATCAGGGAGACTTTAGGAGGTGACCTGCTCCCTGATCCTGTGGTCCTGGCCTTGCAGCGACCCAACATCTACGGGTATCGCACGGCTGGGGGTTTCCCCCACCGCCAGCCGTGACAGCAATAGCAAGCATTCAATAGGTTAATCTTATATTTCTTTTTCATTAGGCTGACTTAAGAAATCATCTAACAGCTCAGCTCCGCATCCCCCTCATTGACATGTACCTTGGGCTTTAGAATGCGCTCCTTCCCCCCTCCCATCTTCAAGATAGTGGGAAAGCTCTGTGTGCCTGATGATACATCCAGGAAGCAGGATTTTTCTACTAAGCGGTGGCTGAGCAGTGTATATAGAACAAGCAAGTATCCATAGTCCATAACACAGGGGGGGCATTACTGTGACCATTATAAGGATATCACTGGGCGCAGGAGGGGGCACTGCTGTGGCCCCTATAGGGACATTACTGGAGCAGGCTGGGCATTACTGGGGGTGCTATAGGGACATTAATGTTACTGGGGCAGAGGGGCATTACTGGGGGAAAGAGGGTATTACTGTGGCCAATATATGAACATTACTGGGGTAAGGGGGGCATTACTATAGGGCAAGGGGAGGCAATAATATTACTGAGGGCACTGTGGGACATCACTATTACTGGAGGAACAATATGGGGCATTATTATAACGGGGCAAATACAGTACATAATATTAATACTGGGGGCATTTTTAGTACATGAGGTGGCATTTTTTATACTGTGGCATTAATAATACTGGGGGCACTGTGGGGACATTATTATTGCTGGGGGTACTGTGGGGATATTGGTATTACTGGGGGCACTATTATTATTACTGGAGGAATTATAGGCGGCACTTTGTTGTTGCTGGGGGCAGGCAGTATTGGGGTAGCAGCAAGATGACAATTTTGGGGCACCATGGTGATGAGGATGATGGAAATTTGAGGACTCTAAGATGTCTGTGTGTCAAACTCTGCAGAGCTGGAACACGGCTAGAAGATGTCATCATGTGTTGTCTGGTCATAATGGAGAAGATGAGGAAAGAGAATGCCTACATCAGAAGAGATGTTACTGGATGTGAGAGGTATTTGACGCTGCACTTCCCTGTATGTATGATAACGCAGAAAGACCAGTCAGAATGCTGAAGGTAGGGCTGGCTGTCTGCTGTTGCCTGTGTTTTAACTTTTCACGGAGGAGAAGGACAGGACATGACAATTGGCACTGGCAACCACATAGGGGCAGCTTCTAGAGAGGTTTTTGGTTCTTCTGGAACAGTATATTGTGCTGCTCTGATCCAAATAAAAAATTGCAGCATGATATACTGTTCCCTCTATTGTATTTGTGGCCACGCCTACTCATGTTGTCCCCACCTTCTCTCAATCTGGACCCGCCCACAACATAGGGACAATTTTAGTTTTTTTCCAGGACCACTTTTAATTCCCAATCCGCCCCTCGCTGAAAGGCAATGTTTAGCTTCTTGTTGTAGACCAGGGAAGCTAGCTAGAGGGTAGTGAGAGAGAGGGGTCACAGGGAGTAGTCTATGTAGAAGAGAGAGAAGTCTGTATGGCATAAATGTGAGGAGGGGCCATGTTGAAGATCCTGGAAGAGGGAAGCAAGGAGAGAAGTCTGTGTAATAAAGGGGATTATAGGGACCAGTCTATGCGAGGAGGTGGCATGGGGAGCAGTGGGGGGGGGGGGGGGAGGTGGTAGGTGCCAGCCTGTGTGAGAGAGGAGGCATGAGGATCAGCCTATCGTAGAGGGGGGTGTTTGCCCATTTTAGTTTTAGCCTTCCTTAAAAATCTGCTACCCATTACCTGCAATATCTTTACATTCAAGTTCATCCACACCCTTCTTGTTGAACTTGTTCAATAAATTATAAATTGGCCATCACTACCTCCTCTGGCAGTGAGTTCCATATTCTCACTGTTCCTACAATAAGGAATTCCATCTATGTTGGTGATAAAACCTTCTTTTCTCCAGGAATCAAAGATGCCCTCTTGTCATGGGTACAGGACTACGTATAAATGATCATCAGAAAGATGTATTTGTACATTGTAATTATATCTTCTCTAAGCTAAGTTTGTTAACCTGTCTTTGAACTACAGCCCACCCATTCCCTTAATTACCTTGCCCTCCTTTGGGAATTAAAGGAGCTAAAGATGTCTGGGAAGCAAGTCACGCCAGGAACTCTTCATGGTACTCTGGACCAGATGGAAAACACTGCCTACCCTTTTTCCATATTCTGAGAGATTTTAAAGTACCACTTTCCCCTTGTAAGATATATTATAGATAGACATGAGCGGATTCATCCAGAATTTTAAAAAAAAATGCGGATTCTTTAGTACCAGCATTTGAGATTCTATGAGAGAAAGAGAGAGGAAGAATTCAGTGTACAGTACATTCAATGTACATTGGATCACAGTCAATGTACATTCAAGTACATTCCATGGAGTCAGGTAGAAAAGTTTCGCACACCAATCAAATAACATGGCCGATTCTTATAAATCAGACATTAAATACTGTACATTTTAAGAAATGCATTCATCTCTAATTCTAAAGTATCTGTATATATCTAATTCATCAAAAATTTATAATGATACACTTTAAATAATCACAAGGAAAATCTGTCTCTTTAGGGCGCACACTCACTCACCTCTGACCTTTGTTGTGGTTTTGGGCAGGATCCCACCTCCCCACAGGATCTGCTTATTAGCTATCTAGTGGTGCTATTTATACCCGCTTCTCACTTTTGCCCTTGCGGTTTATATTTGCTTCTGGAGTCAGCTGGTGTTTAGTGGATCTCCTGCTCCCCTTCCGTCTTAAGCTAAGTCCTACTCCTTCCCTTTTGTTGTGTGTTTTGGCTAGGCCTCAGGAAGATGCTGGTTCATGCACCTTGCCATAGGAACCGGTCGTGTTATCTCCAGCTCTCTAGCTGAGGGTTTGTTACAGTTACAGCTAGACAGGGCCGCGTCTATCATAAGGCAGCCCAAGTGGCTGCTTGAGGGCCCGGAAAACAATTAACTTGCTAACTTTCACTTGCCCCGCTGAGCCTGTCTGCCATGCAGCCCGGCCCTCACTGTCTCAGTCACAAAGCGAGTGGCACGCAGCTGACAGGCTGAGGCAGCAGCCACAGCAACACAAAACACTCACATTTTGAGCTACGAGACCCTGGTGTATTTAAATCTCATTTAGCATGTCTTTCAGAAAAGTTTCTCCTGGAATGCGAACTCGCAACCTTTAACATCAGAATCAAGGCATTTACCCACACAGCTATGAGAGCTGTATAGTCAGTTACTTAAAAAAAAAAAAAAAAAAGAATTCTACTGTAGATAACTTTGATACCAAGTGTACATTCATACACATGACAGCTGCCCCAACACACCCAGCTCTGCTACATCCATACACAGTGTGCTGGGGCAGCTGTCATGTGTATGGATGTACACTAGGTATCAAAATTATCTACAGTAGAAGTCTTATTTTTTTTTTTTTTTTTTAAGTAGTTGGCTATACAGCTCTAATAGCTGTGTGGGTAAGTGCCTTGCCTGTAATGCAGAAGGTCATGGTTTTGAATCCCAGGAGAAAATTTTCTGAAAGACAGGCTAAATAAGAACACGAGCACCAAATCTTCAACACTAGAGGCTGGTAGGAACACAGGCCGGAAGAGACCTGCATTGCATCGCTGACATGGAGGTAAGTATAAAAGTTTTTTTTAAATACCGGACTGTTACTTTACTGCCACAGGGGAGAGTGGCTATTGGCGCCATGATACTGCCACATTAAGGGGGGGGGCAGAGGCACTTGATACTGGCACATTAGGGGGCAGGGGGAGAAGATGGCACAATCATGAGGGGCAGAAATGTGAAATGATGGTGGGGGGCTAAGAAATGGACATGAATCATGAGAGGCAGAAATGTGAAATGATGGGGGGGCAATAAATGGACATGAATCATGAGGGGCAGAAATGTGAAATAATGGGGGGAGGCAAGAAATGGACATGAACCATGAGGGGCAGAAATGTGAAATGATGGGGGGGGGGGGGGGCAAGAAATGGACATGAATCATGTGGGGCAGAAATGTGAAATGATTGGGGGGGCGCGAAAATGTAGATTCGCTTGTGTTGACAAAAATCCTTGCACCGGCCCTGCAGCTAGGCTTAGGTTCCAGTGCATGAGCAATTCTACCTTAACGGGAGTCTGTCATCAAAGTTTCACCTTTTTAACCCTTCCCATAGCTTTCTAGCAGCCTTACAGTTAATAAAAACCTTACCTCTAAAAATCCTGGACTTATAAAACCGGCTAGCAGCGCGAAGCCGGCGCATGCACATTAATTACTGTGATGCCGTACAAGAAATTGGCATCGCAGTGAGCATGCACCGGCCGACGGACTGAGTGCGCAGGCGTGGGATCTCGGCGAAACAAGAAGTAAGTAGATGGGCGGTCAGAGGGAAAGAATGGGCAGGGGGAAGCGACAATAAGGCTGAGCTAGCTGGGCACCTACGAGGGTAACACCGCCCATCTGCACTCGCGAGCCCTCATTTGCATATGCTACTAAGTTGTTTCTTGCCGGTTTTATAAGTCCAGGATTGCTCATAAAGGTAACGCTTTTGTTAACTGTAAGGCTGCTAGAAAGCTATGGGAAGGGTTAAAAAGGTGAAACTTTGATGACAGACTCCCTTTAAGGATTTGCTCATGTTGTCAGCAGTCAGGGAAAGGATCAGTGATTGTCAGGGGGTGACCTTTCCCTGTTCCCTAGCTTTGGGGCCTAGCCTGGTGTTTTGTTGCTTTTGTTGTATTTGGTTTGCTTCCCTTACCTACCGTGACACCCTGGTGACCAGATAAGGTTATGAGAAGTCTTGTGCTTCTGCAATTATCCTGCGTTATCTCCAGCCTGTTTTGCTGGTTTTCCTGGTGTGTTTCTTGCATGTTCCCACACTTCCTGTATACTCCTGCATTTTCAAGTAAAGTTTGAGTTCTGTTTGTGTTTTAGTTAATACTTTCCATCTGCCTAGTCTGTGTTTCTGCCAAACACCCGGCCTGCCCTGCCTGTATCTGCACTTCTACCTTGCCTGTCAGTCCATCCTGTTATTGCAGTCTTTTACACTTCCAGTGTGCTTCCTAAATGTCAGAACCAGCATTAAAGCATAAGTGACTGTTTACACTATAGTTGGTGAATTTCCAGAATCCCTTACCCCACTGTGTCAGCTTACAACTATACTGGGACAATTCCAAGAGGTAGCAGTCTGGTTTCTCCCCTGCAGAGAAGTCCAGAGCCCCGTACAGGAGTTAAAGGGTGAATACCAGAGGAGTACCAGAATAATTCCCTTAGTTTTTTTTACCAAAGTCTAACCAGTTAGTTGGCACGGTGGGTCCACTCTCTCTAATCTGTAACATAAAAATATAAAGAAACAATAATGGAATAAAATAATAGAAGACCTAAAACTTACAAAATGTAGTCCCTTCTGAACCATGCATTTTAAATGGTATTTTGTCCATTGATACACCTCACTGTATGGGATGGGGGTGTTCATTGTGAATAGACAGATGAACAGGTGTAAAAGGTCTCTCTCTCCAAGAGAGCTCTGGTCCTGTTTCCCCATCTTGCAATAACATACGGTTTCTTTATTCCCCAGCAATTGACCAGTTTATGGCCAGCAGTATACAAACAGATCCCCGTCTCACCACACTAGCCTAAGAGATTCTCATCACATACTGTATGCTTTACTTCTAATGACACAACCTTTCCAAGTTTAGTAACGTATTCATCCCAAGCATTTGGACCGTGCAACCTGTAATTGCTCCACTTGGATGCCACTCAGAACCCTGAGAACATAAAAGAACATAGATTTAATTGTGATGTAGAAGGGGAACGATGAAATATAAAATGTTAAATGATTATATTTCTTTTTTTAAAGTCTATAGTGCATTATGAAATACGCAGCCTACAAAGCATTTGGGCCTTTTTTGTTTTGTGTCTGAGCGTTTTCACAGGTTTTATTTCAAACACAGCATGTTGTAAAGGAAACCAAACTGTTGAATAGGTCAGATGAAGGTAAAAATATCAGAGACTTGCGTTAACAGTGTAACAATATCCTCATTACTGCATATCTGCCTCAACAATACAGGGTTAAATATATTCTGCAGACCTTCTAAGTGAATCTCAGTTGGCTATTTCTCGCTATCTCCAAAGCTTCAGTGAGTTAAAAGCCGTGATTTACCTGCCATATGTAGAGAAGCGAGCCTGAGGAAATGAAAGCTTGGCACTGCATGAGAGCTCAGACCAAGCCATAATTATGTTCACATATATCTGTATGGATCAGCTGCGCTTGACAGTAAGGGGATTTGTTGGAGCTAAGAGTTTAGAATCCATGCACACTAGTTCTTGTTTTATCATTGTGTTCAGAGGAAAGCAGGTTATAGCTAGGATTTTGTCCTTGGAAGCGTCTTTTCAGAAATGGTGTGCATGTGACTTCTGGAAACAATCAAAGGCAGGCCGGTGAAAAATTAGCTTAGGAGAACTGTCAGATGGACCAGCAATGGATGCAGACGTGTTTAGAAGACATCTCTAATTTACTTCAGGATTTTTTCTCTCTCATTTTAGATAACCTTTGCATCCATTAACAGAAAGAGCACCTAAAGGACACACAAAAGACAATCCTGTATATACCATGGTTACAGCACATCCAAGAGCAGCGGGAGGGCTGTATGAAGCTGCTCTTCATTGTCCTCGCAGCAAGGTCAATTTCCTTCAAATCATTGTGAAGTAGAAAATATGAATTTAAAGCAAACATACACACATGCATACCCGTGTATGCAGGCGCCCACAGACACATACACATGTATTCACACGCAAACATTGATATACTATTACTTTTTAAAGCTATGGATGCAGATATCAAATAAAAAAAAAATAATTTGAAATTGCCAGAGAGCAGAGGGGACTTTATGAAATAAAAAAATAAAAAAACTCACTAACCTTTCAAATGTCTCACATCTACCACACTGGACTGCATGAAGGAGACCTGACCCACGAGGCCAGTAAGTTGCTGCAGCGGTCACATGAGTGATGAACTGTAGACCCAGTGGGGATTGGAGTAGTGTGAAACAGAGCGGCTGTGTAGGATGGGGGACATTTAAAGAAAGCCTTTCAGCAATTTTGACCATGCAAAACAAGGAACCTCAGAATGCTGGGCACTGGGCTTAATAATGATGGGCAACAGCTTCATGGAGTTAGCATGTTCTCCCAATATTCGCTTGGGTTTTCCCTGGTACTCCAGTTTCCTCCACAATACAAAAATATACACATACTGTATGTTATTTTGGAATTTATATTGTGAGCCCCAATGGAGAGAGATACTGATGTGAGTAACAATTTTTGTACTCTGCCGAAGAATATGTTGAAAATACTTAACCCGTAGGATACCAGCACCTGTACGGTGCTGCAGGATGTGACTTAAAGGGGTTGTCCCACTTCATTAAATAGGGTTTAACTAATTCATTTCCCCCCACTGAACATATCCTCCTATATATGTCATTTTCAAAAAGTTCGCATTCGTCCTAAAAAAGGTTCTATGAGAACCCTTTGTTTATTATTGTCTCCCATGGATACGGCCTCATCTCGCCGGCCGCATCCATATGCCGCGCCTGCGCACCACAGCCGAAGACATTCATCGGCCAGCCTCTTCAGTATTACGAGAACGCGCACGTCCGCGCATGCGCAGTATATCCAGCGCGTCTGAGATAGAGCTGCGCATGCGTGGGCATCCGAACAGTTCGGGCGAGTCAGCGGAGTGAGCGGACGGACGTCAGAGGAACGGGATACTATTTCCTAAAAGGTAAGTATAATATCTACTGGCCCACTAATCCACCAACGATTATTGAATACTGGGCAACACCTGGGGGGCAACTATATGCTATATATGGAGACCTGGGGGCAACTCTATGCTATATATGGACACCTGGGGGCAACTCTATGCTATGTATGGACACCTGGGGGCAACTCTATGCTATGTATGGACACCTGGGGGCAACTCTATGCTATGTATGGACACCTGGGGGCAACTCTATGCTATATATGGACACCTGGGGGCAACTGTATGCTATGTATGGACACCTGGGGGCAACTGTATGCTATGTATGGACACCTGGGGGCAACTCTATGCTATCTATGGACACCTGGGGGCAACTCTATGCTATATATAGACACCTGGGGGCAACTGTATGCTATGTATGGACACCTGGGGGCAACTCTATGCTATCTATGGACACCTGGGGGCAACTCTATGCTATATATGGACACCTGGGGGCAACTGTATGCTATGTATGGACACCTGGGGGCAACTCTATGCTATGTATGGACACCTGGGGGCAACTCTATGCTATATATGGACACCTGGGGGCAACTCTATGCTATGTATGGACACCTGGGGGCAACTCTATGCTATGTATGGACACCTGGGGGCAACTCTATGCTATGTATGGACACCTGGGGGCAACTCTATGCTATATATGGACACCTGGGGGCAACTCTATGCTATCTATGGACACCTGGGGGCAACTCTATGCTATGTATGGACACCTGGGGGCAACTGTATGCTATGTATGGACACCTGGGGGCAACTCTATGCTATGTATGGACACCTGGGGGCAACTCTATGCTATATATGGACACCTGGGGGCAACTCTATGCTATGTATGGACACCTGGGGGCAACTCTATGCTATGTATGGACACCTGGGGGCAACTCTATGCTATGTATGGACACTGGGGGCAACTATATGAATTTTATGCAGACTGGGGGCAACTATATTATATGAATGGACACTGGGGGCAACTATATGAATTTTATGCAGACTGGGGGCAACTATATTATATGTATGGACACTGGGGGCAACTATATGAATTTTATGCAGACTGGGGGCAACTATATTATATCTATGGACACTGGGGGCAACTATATTATATGAATGGACACTGGGGGCAACTATATGAATTTTATGCAGACTGGGGGCAACTATATTATATCTATGGACAGCAGGGATAACAGGGATATGTAGCAGAGCTAGGTATGCGCTGGTACATTCTCAGTGATCGAAGAGGTGGGGATTATCAATATATGTCATATAAAGAATGGTGGAGAGATATTACAGGTGTAGGACTGAGATAACAGGGATATGTAGCAGAGCTAGGTATGCGCAGGTACATTCTCAGTGATCGGTGAGGTGGGGATTATCAATATATGTCATATAAAGAATGGTGGAGAGATATTACAGGTGTAGGACTGAGATAACAGGGATATGTAGCAGAGCTAGGTATGCGCAGGTACATTCTCAGTGATCGGTGAGGTGGGGATTATCAATATATGTCATATAAAGAATGGTGGAGAGATATTACAGGTGTAGGACTGAGATAACAGGGATATGTAGCAGAGCTAGGTATGCGCTGGTACATTCTCAGTGATTGGTGAGGTGGGGATTATCAATATATGGCATATAAAGAATGGTGGAGAGATAGTACAGGTGTAGGACTGACATAAAATGGATATGTAGCAGAGCTAGGTATGCGCTGGTACATTCTCAGTGATTGGTGAGGTGGGGATTATCAATATATGGCATATAAAGAATGGTGGAGAGATAGTACAGGTGTAGGACTGAGATAACAGGGATATGTAGCAGAGCTAGGTATGCGCTGGTACATTCTCAGTGATTGGTGAGGTGGGGATTATCAATATATGGCATATAAAGAATGGTGGAGAGATAGTACAGGTGTAGGACTGACATAACATGGATATGTAGCAGAGCTAGGTATGCGCTGGTACATTCTCAGTGATTGGTGAGGTGGGGATTATCAATATATGGCATATAAAGAATGGTGGAGAGATAGTACAGGTGTAGGACTGACATAAAATGGATATGTAGCAGAGCTAGGTATGCGCTGGTACATTCTCAGTGATTGGTGAGGTGGGGATTATCAATATATGGCATATAAAGAATGGTGGAGAGATAGTACAGGTGTAGGACTGACATAAAATGGATATGTAGCAGAGCTAGGTATGCGCTGGTACATTCTCAGTGATTGGTGAGGTGGGGATTATCAATATATGGCATATAAAGAATGGTGGAGAGATAGTACAGGTGTAGGACTGACATAAAATGGATATGTAGCAGAGCTAGGTATGCGCTGGTACATTCTCAGTGATTGGTGAGGTGGGGATTATCAATATATGTCATATAAAGAATGGTGAAGAGATAGGGTAATACACTGATATGTGGCCGAGTTCCATATAAGCTGGGTAATAGGTCAGTGATAATATCAGACACCGGGAAAGCTGGGTAATAAGTCTATAAGACTTATTACCCAGCTTTCCCGGTATCAGATATTATCACTGACTTATTACCCAGCTTTCCCGGTATCAGATATTATCACTGACTTATTACCCAGCTTTCCCGGTGTACAATATTATTACAGACTTATTACCCAGCTTTCCCGGTGAACAATATTATCACTGACTTATTACCCAGCTTTCCCGGTGTACAATATTGTACACCGGGAAAGCTGGGTAATAAGTCAGTGATAATATTGTACACCGGGAAAGCTGGGTAATAAGTCAGTGATAATATCTGATACCGGGAAAGCTGGGTAATAAGTCAGTGATAATATCTGATACCGGGAAAGCTGGGTAATAAGTCAGTGATAATATCTGATACCGGGAAAGCTGGGTAATAAGTCAGTGATAATATCTGATACCGGGAAAGCTGGGTAATAAGTCAGTGATAATATCTGATACCGGGAAAGCTGGGTAATAAGTCAGTGATAATATTGTACACCGGGAAAGCTGGGTAATAAGTCTGTAATAATATTGTACACCGGGAAAGCTGGGTAATAAGTCAGTGAATATATCTATCTATATCTAGCACAGATCATATGGCTACTAGCTAACATGCATTTATGCTGTAGTGATTTATTGTTTTTGCTGCACAGAATGGGTTTGTAACACAGGTTTTATGTGTAAGTGTATTAGAATGCAGGACAGCCACAAGTTACTCCATTAGTTCACTAGCATTGGTCAGTGGTCACTGAGTGATTCCCCAGCAGGGGGAGGGGCTTTACATACTCTGCAGGCTCCATGTGGATGACTCATCCACATGAACGAGCACGGACTGAGCTCTGAGGGTGAGTCATGAGGAGGCGTGGCCTTCACTCAACTGCCTGAGAAGCAGGAAGTTATCAGGACATCTACTGCTGGTAAGATTGAAACAGCAAAGTGGGACAACCCCTTTAAGTCCCAGTGGCGGTACGGCGGGCTGATCGGGCAGGTGCAGGAGCTGCACCTACTCAATCGGCGGCACTGCTGTCAATGACAGCCAAGCCCCTGCTGTATACGCCGATGCCAGCGTATTAATCCCTTGTATGCTGCGGTCAGCACTTACTGTACACAGGGCTTGTGGAAGGTACTTGCTCCCTCCACATCTCCAGGCTGGGTCTCCTAGGCAGCTATTAGTGTACTACCCTGATAGCTCAATGTAATACAATACATTATTTTACTGCATTGAAAGAGGGATCAAACGCTGAAAAAAAGTTCCAATGTGGGACAAAAATAAAAAAACGTTTAAAAAAAGTGTATTTAATTTAATATGGCTTTTAGAAAATGGCAACAGAAAAACAAGATCTTTTCTTTTCAAAAAAGCTTTTACTTTGTGTGAGGCAGTGACAGGCCTCATGGCTGCAAGGGGAGATTTATGACAGGAGTTTCCATGTCTTCCCTGGCAATCATCAGGTCTGAGGCAGCACCAGGTGCCACAATTAGTCTGGGATAAGAGCTCAGCCCAGACTGGCAGTCAGGGGAGAGTGTTTGGTGAAACAGAGTCTTGTAGAGACTCTGTACAAGTGGTCTCACCTGGGTTGGCTGAGGGGCCATGGGGCTAGCCGGAACTTTGGGTGATGCTGTGACACATGGGACTAAGGGCCGGAGTCGGGAGGACTACTGGGCCACAATCCCTGCCGAAGCTGTTGAAGGGTTACAGCCAGGAGGCTGCGGGACTATAGGTCTGGAAAAAGCCGCACTTATGTTCCTTGTGTGAATAGCGCTCTGTATAAGTGAGTCAGGGCTTATGTTTTTGTAGTAGTTAGTGCCTAGACGGGCAGGTCTTTATTTGTCTGATTTATGTTTTTGCTGGTGGCGAAAAAAAAATCTCATGTTGGACCTGAAATCCGGTTGTTGGTGGAGATAATTGTGAGAACATTCCCCAAAAGAGAGCTAATCCCTCACATTTGTAAAGAAAAAAAAAAAAAAAAAAAAAAAGATTAGGGATCGCTGAATGATTTGCTTTATGAAAATATCACATGATCTACCCCCATTGGGTGGGAGGCAGTGCCCAGGAGGTGGTGCTTCACTGTAAAGTTTCTCTACTGTGACAGCTGTAGTGGTCTCCTGGTTGGATGATTGAACGATAAAAAAATCATATGTACACAAAAATTGTACCAATAAAAGCATTATCTCTTCCCGAAAAAAGAAGTCCCTACATAAGATAATTGCCAAAAAAATAAGAAATTAAATATGGCTTTCAGAAAATGTAGACACAAATATGATTTTTCTTTCAAAAATGCTTATATTGTGTAAAACTGAAATAAATGTAAAAAAGTTGACCTATTAGCTATCACCGCGTCCGTAATTACCTGCTCTATAAAAATATCACATAGTCTACTCCCTAAGGTCAATTCTGTAAAAAAAAAGACCTGCTCTATAAAAATAACACATGACCTATCCTGTCAGGTGAACCATGTAAAAAAATAAAAAAATAAAAATTGTGCCACAACAGAAATTTTGTGGTTACCTTGTCTCACAGAAAGCATAATATTGAACGATCAAAAATCATATGTACCCAAAAATAGTACCAATAAAACTGTCACCTCATCCTGTAGTTTCCAAAATAGGGTTACATTTTGGGAGTTGCTACTGTAGGAGTGCATCAGGGGGTCTTCTAAAGTGACATGGCAACTTAAAATAATCCCGGCGACATCTGCTTTCCAAAATCCATATTTTGCCCCTTTCGCCCTGCCGGGTGCCCATACAGAAGTTTACGACCACATATGTGGTGTTTTTGTAAACTACAGAATCAGGGTAATAAATATTGAGTTTTGTTTGGCTGTTAACCCTTGCTGTGTTGCAGGAAAAATAGATTAAAGTGGAAAATCTGCAAAAAATTATTTTAAATTTTACTTCCATTTTCCTTTCATTCTTGTGGAACACCTAAAGGGTTACCAAAGTTTGTAAAATCAGTTTTGAATAACTTAAAGGGTGTAGTTTCTAAAATGGGGTCATTTATGGGTGGTTTCCATTAGGTAAGCCTCACAAAGTGACTTCATAACTGAATTGGTCCTTAAAAAAGTGGATTTTGGAAATTTTCTTAAAAAATTTAAGAATTGCTTCTAAAATTCTAAGCCTTCTAAACTCCTAAAAAATAAAATTACATTTTTAAATTGATGCCAGCATAAAGTAGACATCTGGGAAAAGTACAGTAACAATTTATGAGGTATCACTATCTGCTTTAATAGCAGAGAAATTCAAATGTAAAAAGATAGCTTCTCTAAGTTTTGGATTTTTTATTTTTTTATAAATGAATGTGAAACATATTGACTCCAATTTACCACTAGCATGAAGTACAATGTGGCACGAGAAAACCGTCTCAGAATTGCTTGGATAAGTAAAAGCGTTTCAGAGTTATTACCACATAAAGTGACACATGTCAGATTTGCACAAATTGGTCTGGGACTCAAGGTGAAAAGTGGCTCGGTACTGAAGGGGTTAAATAATAATATTGGTAATACTTTACCATTAGTGTTTATTGTTTAAATGGAAACTATCACCTAGAAAACTCATATTAAACCACCAGCAGTACCTTATTGCAGCCTGTAGCATGATTATAAAGGTGTCTGTGTCTTTGCTGTACAATGCGCCAAAAGTCTGAAAAAGGACTTTTATTCAACTGGCCATGCTATGTAAGTCAAGCATGCCCTGCCCCCTTTCCCATCCCTCAGCCTTTAAATCCTTCACTGCCGGACACTCGAACATAGTCTCGTGCATGCGCAGTCTCATGTGTGAGTGCCTGAGCATTAAGCCTCTGAAAACTCCCTCACAGTAGAGGGGAACAGTGCGCAGGAATTGGAATTGTGGGGACATGGCACATGTGCAAGGCTAGGTTCAAGCCTCCAGTAGTAAAGGAATTGGAAATCCCATCAATCAAGCGCTAAGGGACGGAAAAGGGGGATGGGCATGCTTGACTTCAAGACTATTGTTTACATAGTGTGGCCAGTTGAATAACAGTCCTTTTCAGACTTTTGGCCCATTGTACAGCAAAGATGCAGACAGTTTTATAATTATTGTACAGACTGCTGGCGGTTTAATATGCGTTTTCTAGGTGACAGGTTCCCTTTAAATATATTTTAAACCATGTAGCTGTAATATAAAATAATGATTTCAGTAGAGGGAGCAATATAGAAAAGAATCTATAGAGCAAAACTAACAACAAAAAAGTCTGCTTTAAATGCCCACAAAAATGCCCGGGCACCTCCGAGAGGTTATACTTACCTCACTCCCCGGCACCCGCATCTCTCCTGATGCTCGCATGGCCGTCACTGCATCTCCCCGTCACGTGGATCAAAACATCTGGCGACAGGGGAGGGGGAGGGTAAGCCAATAGCAGAACGCGATGGGCGTCCCCCCCCACCGATGTTTTGATCCATACGACTGGGAGATGCAGTGGTGGCCGTGCGTGTATCAGGAGCGAGGTGGGTGCCAGGGAGCGGGGTAAGTATAACCTGTATAAGGTGCTGCAGCATTTTTGGGGGGCATTATAGGGGTTGGATAACCCTCTAATAGAGTTGAGCGAACACCTGGATGTTCGGGTTCGAGTAGTTCGGCCGAACTTCCCGGAAATGTTCGGGTTCGGGATCCGAACCCGATCCGAACTTCGTCCCGAACCCGAAACCCATTGAAGTCAATGGGGACCCGAACTTTTCGGTACTAAAAAGGCTGTAAAACAGCCCAGGAAAGGGCTAGAGGGCTGCAAAAGGCAGCAACATGTAGGTAAATCCCCTGCAAACAAATGTGGATAGGGAAATTAATTAAAATAAAAATTAAATAAATAAAAATTAACCAAAATCAATTGGAGAGAGGTCCCATAGCAGAGAATCTGGCTTCACGTCACCCACCACTGGTACAGTCCATTCTCAGATATTTAGGCCCCGGCACCCAGGCATAGGAGAATGGTCCCGTAACAGAGAATCTGTCTTCATGTCAGCAGAGAATCAGTCTGCATGTCATAGCAGAGAATCAGGCTTCACTTCAGCCACCACTGCAACAGTCCATTGTCATAAATTTAGGCCAAGCACCCAGGCAGAGGAGAGAGGACCCGTAACAGACAATCTGGCTTCATGTCAGCAGAGAATCAGTCTTCATATCATAGCAGAGAATCAGGCTTCACGTCAGCCACCAATGCAACAGTCCATTGTCAGATATTTAGGCCCAGCACCCAGGCAGAGGAGAGAGGACCCGTAACAGACAATCTGGCTTCATGTCAGCAGAGAATCAGTCTTCATATCATAGCAGAGAATCAGGCTTCACGTCAGCCACCAGTGCAACAGTCCATTGGCATATATTTAGGCCCAGCACCCAGGCAGAGGAGAGAGGTCCCGTAACAGAGAATCTGGCTTCATGTCAGCAGAGAATCAGTCTGCATGTCATAGCAGAGAATCAGGCTTCACGTCAGCCACCACTGCAACAGTCCATTGTCATAAATTTAGGCCAAGCACCCAGGCAGAGGAGAGAGGTCCCGTAACAGACAATCTGGCTTCATGTCAGCAGAGAATCAGTCTTCATATCATAGCAGAGAATCAGGCTTCACGTCACCCACCACTGGAACAGTCCATTCTCAGATATTTAGGCCCCGACACCCAGGCAGAGGAGAGAGGTCCCGTAACAGAGAATCTGTCTTCATGTCAGCAGAGAATCAGTCTGCATGTCATAGCAGAGAATCAGGCTTCACGTCAGCCACCAATGCAACAGTCTATTGTCAGATATTTAGGCCCAGCACCCAGGCAGAGGAGAGAGGTCCCGTAACAGACAATCTGGCTTCATGTCAGCAGAGAATCAGTCTTCATATCATAGCAGAGAATCAGGCTTCACGTCAGCCACCAATGCAACAGTCCATTGTCAGATATTTAGGCCCAGCACCCAGGCAGAGGAGAGAGGTCCCGTAACAGACAATCAGGCTTCACGTCAGCCACCAGTGCAACAGTCCATTAGCATATATTTAGGCCCAGCACCCAGGCAGAGGAGAGAGGTCCCGTAACAGAGAATCTGGCTTCATGTCAGCAGAGAATCAGTCTGCATGTCATAGCAGAGAATCAGGCTTCACGTCAGCAACCACTGCAACAGTCCATTGTCATAAATTTAGGCCCAGCACCCAGGCAGAGGAGAGAGGTCCCGTAACAGACAATCTGGCTTCATGTCAGCAGAGAATCAGTCTTCATGTCATAGCAGAGAATCAGGCTTCACGTCAGCCACCACTGCAACAGTCCATTGTCATAAATTTAGGCCCAGCACCCAGGCAGAGGAGAGAGGTCCCGTAACAGACAATCTGGCTTCATGTCAGCAGAGAATCAGTCTTCATATCATAGCAGAGAATCATGCTTCACGTCAGCCACCAATGCAACAGTCCATTGTCAGATATTTAGGCCCAGCACCCAGGCAGAGGAGAGAGGTCCCGTAACAGACAATCAGGCTTCACGTCAGCCACCAGTGCAACAGTCCATTGGCATATATTTAGGCCCAGCACCCAGGCAGAGGAGAGAGGTCCCGTAACAGAGAATCTGGCTTCATGTCAGCAGAGAATCAGTCTTCATATCATAGCAGAGAATCAGGCTTCACGTCAGCCACCAATGCAACAGTCCATTGTCAGATATTTAGGCCCAGCACCCAGGCAGAGGAGAGAGGTCCCGTAACAGACAATCTGGCTTCATGTCAGCAGAGAATCAGTCTTCATGTCATAGCAGAGAATCAGGCTTCACGTCACCCACCACTGGAACAGTCCATTCTCAGATATTTAGGCCCCGACACCCAGGCAGAGGAGAGAGGTCCCGTAACAGAGAATCTGTCTTCATGTCAGCAGAGAATCAGTCTGCATGTCATAGCAGAGAATCAGGCTTCACGTCAGCCACCAATGCAACAGTCCATTGTCAGATATTTAGGCCCAGCACCCAGGCAGAGGAGAGAGGTCCCGTAACAGACAATCTGGCTTCATGTCAGCAGAGAATCAGTCTTCATATCATAGCAGAGAATGAGGCTTCACGTCAGCCACCAATGCAACAGTCCAGAGGAGAGAGGTCCCGTAACAGACAATCAGGCTTCACGTCAGCCACCAGTGCAACAGTCCATTAGCATATATTTAGGCCCAGCACCCAGGCAGAGGAGAGAGGTCCCGTAACAGAGAATCTGGCTTCATGTCAGCAGAGAATCAGTCTGCATGTCATAGCAGAGAATCAGGCTTCACGTCAGCAACCACTGCAACAGTCCATTGTCATAAATTTAGGCCCAGCACCCAGGCAGAGGAGAGAGGTCCCGTAACAGACAATCTGGCTTCATGTCAGCAGAGAATCAGTCTTCATGTCATAGCAGAGAATCAGGCTTCACGTCAGCCACCACTGCGACAGTCCATTGTCATAAATTTAGGCCCAGCACCCAGGCAGAGGAGAGAGGTCCCGTAACAGACAATCTGGCTTCATGTCAGCAGAGAATCAGTCTTCATATCATAGCAGAGAATCAGGCTTCACGTCACCCACCACTGTAAGAGTCCATTTTCATAAATTTAGGCCCAGCACCCAAGCAGAGGAGAGAGGTCCCGTAACAGACAATCTGGCTTCATGTCAGCAGAGAATCAGTCTTCATATCATAGCAGAGAATCATGCTTCACGTCAGCCACCAATGCAACAGTCCATTGTCAGATATTTAGGCCCAGCACCCAGGCAGAGGAGAGAGGTCCCGTAACAGACAATCAGGCTTCACGTCAGCCACCAGTGCAACAGTCCATTGGCATATATTTAGGCCCAGCACCCAGGCAGAGGAGAGAGGTCCCGTAACAGAGAATCTGGCTTCATGTCAGCAGAGAATCAGTCTGCATGTCATAGCAGAGAATCAGGCTTCACGTCAGCCACCACTGCAACAGTCCATTGTCATAAATTTAGGCCCAGCACCCAGGCAGAGGAGAGAGGTCCCGTAACAGACAATCTGGCTTCATGTCAGCAGAGAATCAGTCTTCATATCATAGCAGAGAATCAGGCTTCACGTCAGCCACCAATGCAACAGTCCATTGTCAGATATTTAGGCCCAGCACCCAGGCAGAGGAGAGAGGTCCCGTAACAGACAATCAGGCTTCACGTCAGCCACCAGTGCAACAGTCCATTGGCATATATTTAGGCCCAGCACCCAGGCAGAGGAGAGAGGTCCCGTAACAGAGAATCTGGCTTCATGTCAGCAGAGAATCAGTCTGCATGTCATAGCAGAGAATCAGGCTTCACGTCAGCCACCACTGCAACAGTCCATTGTCATAATTTAGGCCAAGCACCCAGGCAGAGGAGAGAGGTCCCGTAACAGACAATCTGGCTTCATGTCAGCAGAGAATCAGTCTTCATATCATAGCAGAGAATCAGGCTTCACGTCACCCACCACTGGAACAGTCCATTCTCAGATATTTAGGCCCCGACACCCAGGCAGAGGAGAGAGGTCCCGTAACAGAGAATCTGTCTTCATGTCAGCAGAGAATCAGTCTGCATGTCATAGCAGAGAATCAGGCTTCACGTCAGCCACCAATGCAACAGTCCATTGTCAGATATTTAGGCCCAGCACCCAGGCAGAGGAGAGAGGTCCCGTAACAGACAATCTGGCTTCATGTCAGCAGAGAATCAGTCTTCATATCATAGCAGAGAATCAGGCTTCACGTCAGCCACCAATGCAACAGTCCATTGTCAGATATTTAGGCCCAGCACCCAGGCAGAGGAGAGAGGTCCCGTAACAGACAATCAGGCTTCACGTCAGCCACCAGTGCAACAGTCCATTAGCATATATTTAGGCCCAGCACCCAGGCAGAGGAGAGAGGTCCCGTAACAGAGAATCTGGCTTCATGTCAGCAGAGAATCAGTCTGCATGTCATAGCAGAGAATCAGGCTTCACGTCAGCAACCACTGCAACAGTCCATTGTCATAAATTTAGGCCCAGCACCCAGGCAGAGGAGAGAGGTCCCGTAACAGACAATCTGGCTTCATGTCAGCAGAGAATCAGTCTTCATGTCATAGCAGAGAATCAGGCTTCACGTCAGCCACCACTGCAACAGTCCATTGTCATAAATTTAGGCCCAGCACCCAGGCAGAGGAGAGAGGTCCCGTAACAGACAATCTGGCTTCATGTCAGCAGAGAATCAGTCTTCATATCATAGCAGAGAATCATGCTTCACGTCAGCCACCAATGCAACAGTCCATTGTCAGATATTTAGGCCCAGCACCCAGGCAGAGGAGAGAGGTCCCGTAACAGACAATCAGGCTTCACGTCAGCCACCAGTGCAACAGTCCATTGGCATATATTTAGGCCCAGCACCCAGGCAGAGGAGAGAGGTCCCGTAACAGAGAATCTGGCTTCATGTCAGCAGAGAATCACTCTTCATATCATAGCAGAGAATCAGGCTTCACGTCAGCCACCACTGCAACAGTCCATTGTCAGATATTTAGGCCCAGCACCCAGGCAGAGGAGAGAGGTCCCGTAACAGACAATCTGGCTTCATGTCAGCAGAGAATCAGTCTTCATGTCATAGCAGAGAATCAGGCTTCACGTCACCCACCACTGGAACAGTCCATTCTCAGATATTTAGGCCCCGACACCCAGGCAGAGGAGAGAGGTCCCGTAACAGAGAATCTGTCTTCATGTCAGCAGAGAATCAGTCTGCATGTCATAGCAGAGAATCAGGCTTCACGTCAGCCACCAATGCAACAGTCCATTGTCAGATATTTAGGCCCAGCACCCAGGGAGAGGAGAGAGGTCCCGTAACAGACAATCTGGCTTCATGTCAGCAGAGAATCAGTCTTCATATCATAGTAGAGAATCAGGCTTCACGTCAGCCACCAATGCAACAGTCCATTGTCAGATATTTAGGCCCAGCACCCAGGCAGAGGAGAGAGGTCCCGTAACAGACAATCAGGCTTCACGTCAGCCACCAGTGCAACAGTCCATTAGCATATATTTAGGCCCAGCACCCAGGCAGAGGAGAGAGGTCCCGTAACAGAGAATCTGGCTTCATGTCAGCAAAGAATCAGTCTGCATGTCATAGCAGAGAATCAGGCTTCACGTCAGCAACCACTGCAACAGTCCATTGTCATAAATTTAGGCCCAGCACCCAGGCAGAGGAGAGAGGTCCCGTAACAGACAATTTGGCTTCATGTCAGCAGAGAATCAGTCTTCATGTCATAGCAGAGAATCAGGCTTCACGTCAGCCACCACTGCAACAGTCCATTGTCATAAATTTAGGCCCAGCACCCAGGCAGAGGAGAGAGGTCCCGTAACAGACAATCTGGCTTCATGTCAGCAGAGAATCAGTCTTCATATCATAGCAGAGAATCAGGCTTCACGTCACCCACCACTGCAAGAGTCCATTTTCATAAATTTAGGCCCAGCACCCAGGCAGAGGAGAGAGGTCCCGTAACAGACAATCTGGCTTCATGTCAGCAGAGAATCAGTCTTCATGTCATAGCAGAGAATCAGGCTTCACGTCAGCCACCACTGCGACAGTCCATTGTCATAAATTTAGGCCCAGCACCCAGGCAGAGGAGAGAGGTCCCGTAACAGACAATCTGGCTTCATGTCAGCAGAGAATCAGTCTTCATATCATAGCAGAGAATCAGGCTTCACGTCACCCACCACTGTAAGAGTCCATTTTCATAAATTTAGGCCCAGCACCCAAGCAGAGGAGAGAGGTCCCGTAACAGAGAATCTGGCTTCATGTCAGCAGAGAATCAGTCTGCATGTCATAGCAGAGAATCAGGCTTCACGTCACCCACCACTGCAACAGTCCATTGTCATAAATTTAGGCCCAGCACCCAGGCAGAGGAGAGAGGTCCCGTAACAGACAATCTGGCTTCATGTCAGCAGAGAATCAGTCTTCATATCATAGCAGAGAATCAGGCTTCACGTCACCCACCACTGTGAGAGTCCATTTTCATAAATTTAGGCCCAACACCCAGGCAGAGGAGAGAGGTCCCGTAACAGACAATCTGGCTTCATGTCAGCAGAGAATCAGTCTTCATGTCATAGCAGAGAATCAGGCTTCACGTCAGCCACCACTGCAACAGTCCATTGTCATAAATTTAGGCCCAGCACCCAGGCAGAGGAGAGAGGTCCCGTAACAGACAATCTGGCTTCATGTCAGCAGAGAATCAGTCTTCATGTCATAGCAGAGAATCAGGCTTCACGTCAGCCACCACTGTAAGAGTAAATTTTCATAAATTTAGGCCCAGCACCCAGGCAGAGGAGAGAGGTCCCGTAACAGACAATCTGGCTTCATGTCAGCAGAGAATCAGTCTTCATGTCATAGCAGAGAATCAGGCTTCACGTCAGCCACCACTGCAACAGTCCATTGTCATAAATTTAGGCCCAGCACCCAGGCAGAGGAGAGAGGTCCCGTAACAGACAATCTGGCTTCATGTCAGGAGAGAATCAGTCTTCGTATCATAGCAGAGAATCAGGCTTCACGTCACCCACCACTGTAAGAGTCCATTTTCATAAATTTAGGCCCAGCACCCAGGCAGAGGAGAGAGGTCCCGTAACAGACAATCTGGCTTCATGTCAGCAGAGAATCAGTCTTCATATCATAGCAGAGAATCAGGCTTCACGTCAGCCACCAATGCAACAGTCCATTGTCAGATATTTAGGCCCAGCACCCAGGCAGAGGAGAGAGGTCTCGTAACAGACAATCAGGCTTCACGTCAGCCACCAGTGCAACAGTCCATTGGCATATATTTAGGCCCCTGCACCCAGACAGAGGAGAGGTTCATTCAAATTTGGGTAGCCTCGCAATATAATGGTAAAATGAAAATAAAAATAGGATTGAATGAGGAAGTGCCCTGGAGTACAATAATATATGGTTAAGGGGAGGTAGTTAATGTCTAATCTGGACAAGGGACGGACAGGTCCTGTGGGATCCATGCCTGGTTCATTTTTATGAACGTCAGCTTGTCCACATTGGCTGTAGACAGGCGGCTGCGTTTGTCTGTAATGACACCCCCTGCCGTGCTGAATACACGTTCAGACAAAACGCTGGCCGCGGGCAGGCCAGCACCTCCAAGGCATAAAAGGCTAGCTCTGGCCACGTGGACAATTTAGAGACCCAGTAGTTGAATGGGGCCGAACCATCAGTCAGTACGTGGAGGGGTGTGCACACGTACTGTTCCACCATGTTAGTGAAATGTTGCCTCCTGCTAACACGTTGCGTATCAGGTGGTGGTGCAGTTAGCTGTGGCGTGTTGACAAAACTTTTCCACATCTCTGCCATGCTAACCCTGCCCTCAGAGGTGCTGGCCGTGACACAGCTGCCTTGGCGACCTCTTGCTCCTCCTCTGCCTTGGCCTTGGGCTTCCACTTGTTCCCCTGTGACATTTGGGAATTCTCTCAGTAGCGTCTACCAACGTGCGCTTGTACTTGCGCATCTTCCTATCACGCTCCAGTGCAGGAGGTAAGGTGGGCACATTGTCTTTGTAGCGTGGATCCAGCAGGGTGGCAACCCAGTAGTCCGCACAGGTTAAAATGTGGGCAACTCTGCTGTCGTTGCGCAGGCACTGCAGCATGTAGTCGCTCATGTGTGCCAGGCTGCCCAGGGGTAAGGACAAGCTGTCCTCTGTGGGAGGCATATCGTCATCGTCCTGCCTTTCCCCCCAGCCACGCACCAGTGATGGACCCGAGCTGCGTTGGGTGCCACCCCGCTGTGACCATGCTTCATCCTCCTCCACCTCCTCCTCATCCTCGTCCTCCTCGTCCTCCAGTAGTGGGCCCTGGCTGGCCACATTTGTACCTGGCCTCTGCTGTTGCCAAAAACCTCCCTCTGAGTCACTTCGAAGAGACTGGCCTGAAAGTGCTAAAAATGACCCCTCTTCCTCCTCCTCCTCCTCCTGGGCCACCTCCTCTTCCATCATCGCCCTAAGTGTTTTCTCAAGGAGACATAGAAGTGGTATTGTAACGCTAATAACGGCGTCATCGCCACTGGCCATGTTGGTGGAGTACTCGAAACAGCGCAACAGGGCACACAGGTCTCGCATGGAGGCCCAGTCATTGGTGGTGAAGTGGTGCTGTTCTGTAGTGCGACTGACCCGTGCGTGCTGCAGCTGAAACTCCACTATGGCCTGCTGCTGCTCGCACAGTCTGTCCAGCATGTGCAAGGTGGAGTTCCACCTGGTGGGCACGTCGCATATGAGGCGGTGAGCGGGAAGGCCGAAGTTACGCTGTAGCGCAGACAGGCGAGCAGCAGCAGGATGTGAACGCCGAACGCGCGAACAGACGGCCCGCACTTTATGCAGCAGCTCTGACATGTCGGGGTAGTTGTGAATGAACTTCTGCACCACCAAATTCAGCACATGCGCCAAGCAAGGGATGTGTGTCAAACTGGCTAGTCCCAGAGCTGCAACGAGATTTCGCCCATTATCACACACCACCAGGCCGGGCTTGAGGCTCACCGGCAGCAACCACTTGTCGGTCTGTTGTTCTATACCCCGCCACAACTCCTGTGCGGTGTGGGGCCTGTCCCCCAAACATATGAGTTTCAGAATGGCCTGCTGACGTTTACCCCGGGCTGTGCTGAAGTTGGTGGTGAAGGTGTGTGGCTGACTAGATGAGCAGGTGGAAGAAGAGGAGGAGGAAGTCGAGTAGGAGGAGGTGGCAACAGGAGGCAAAGAATGTTGCCCTGTGATCCTTGGCGGCAGAAGGACGTGCGCCAAACAGCTCTCCGCCTGGGGCCCAGCTGCCACTACATTTACCCAGTGTGCAGTTAGGGAGATATAGCGTCCCTGGCCGTGCTTACTGGTCCACGTATCTGTGGTTAGGTGGACCTTGCCACAGATGGCGTTGCGCAGTGCACACTTGATTTTATCGGATACTTGGTTGTGCAGGGAAGGCACGGCTCTCTTGGAGAAGTAGTGGCGGCTGGGAACAACATACTGTGGGACAGCAAGCGACATGAGCTGTTTGAAGCTGTCTGTGTCCACCAGCCTAAATGACAGCATTTCATAGGCCAGTAGTTTAGAAATGCTGGCATTCAGGGCCAGGGATCGAGGGTGGCTAGGTGGGAATTTACGCTTTCTCTCAAATGTTTGTGAGATGGAGAGCTGAACGCTGCCGTGTGACATGGTTGAGATGCTTGGTGACGGAGGTGGTGGTGGTGTTGGTGGTACATCCCCTGTTTGCTGGGCAGCAGGGGCCAACGTTCCTCCAGAGGCGGAGGAAGAGGCCGAGGCGGCAGCAGCAGAAGAGGCCGAGGCGGCAGCAGCAGAAGAGGTAGCAGGGGGAGCCTGAGTGACTTCCTTGGTTTTAAGGTGTTTACTCCACTGCAGTTCATGCTTTGCATGCAGGTGCCTGGTCATGCAGGTTGTGCTAAGGTTCAGAACGTTAATGCCTCGCTTCAGGCTATGATGGCACAGCGTGCAAACCACTCGGGTCTTGTCATCAGCACATTGTTTGAAGAAGTGCCATGCCAGGGAACTCCTTGAAGCTGCCTTTGGGGTGCTCGGTCCAAGATGGCGGCGGTCAGTAGCAGGCGGAGTCTCTTGGCGGCGGGTGTTCTGCTTTTGCCCACTGCTCCCTCTTTTGCTACACTGTTGGCTCGGTCTCATCACTGCCTCTTCCTCCGAACTGTGAAAGTCAGTGGCACGACCTTCATTCCATGTGGGGTCTAGGACCTCATCGTCCCCTGCATCGTCTTCCACCCAGTCTTGATCCCTGACCTCCTGTTCAGTCTGCACACTGCAGAAAGACGCAGCAGTTGGCACCTGTGTTTCGTCATCATCAGAGACATGCTGAGGTGGTATTCCCATGTCCTCATCATCAGGAAACATAAGTGGTTGTGCGTCAGTGCATTCTATGTCTTTCACCGCTGGGGAAGGGCTAGGTGGATGCCCTTGGGAACCCCTGCCAGCGGAGTCTTCAAACAGCATAAGAGACTGCTGCATAACTTGAGGCCGAGACAGTTTCCCTGGTATGCATGGGGGTGATGTGACAGACTGATGGGGTTGGTTTTCAGGCGCCATCTGTGCACTTTCTGCAGAAGACTGGGTGGGAGATAATGTGAACGTGCTGGATCCACTGTCGGCCACCCAATTGACTAATGCCTGTACCTGCTCAGGCCTTACCATCCTTAGAACGGCATTGGGCCCCACCATATATCGCTGTAAATTCTGGCGGCTACTGGGACCTGAGGTAGTTGGTACACTAGGACGTGTGGATGTGGCAGAACGGCCACGTCCTCTCCCAGCACCAGAGGGTCCACTAACACCACCACGACCATGTCCATGTCCGCGTCCCCTACTAGATGTTTTCCTCATTGTTATCGTTCACCACAACAACAAAAATATTATTTGGCCCAATGTATTGTATTCAAATTCAGCTGAATATAAATTTGAGGCCTAGTATTTAGGCGCTGGGTGACCGGTATGGATTTACTGACAGAATTAGACTTGGAAATGCACAGTAGCGTGTGGGTGAAGTTATTCTGAATGACCCTATGTGCACCTTGAATATTATATACCCTTTTAGGGATAGATTTCAAATAGCTCTGATATAGCAGAAACCACTAAATTATGAAATTGCTAAATTGTGAATTGTATTTCAACCCAGAACAAAAAATGTGCTCTGACGGACACTAAATAACTTTCCCAGCCACAACAGTACAGCGGTAACGACAGATTTAGCGGGATATAAATTTGAGGCCTAGTATTTAGGCGCTGGGTGACCGGTATGGATTTACTGACAGAATTAAACTCGGAAATGCACAGTAGCGTGTGTGTGAAGTTATTCTGAATGACCCTATGTGCACCTTGAATATTATATACCCTTTTAGGGATAGATTTCAAATAGCTCTGATATAGCAGAAACCACTAAATTATGAATTGCTAAATTGTGAATTGTATTTCAACCCAGAACAAAAAATGTGCTTTGACGGACACTAAATAACTTGCCCAGCCAGAACAGTACAGCGGTAACAACAGATTTAGCGGGATATAAATTTGAGGCCTAGTATTTAGGCGCTGGGTGACCGGTATGGATTTACTGACAGAATTAAAATTGGAAATGCACAGTAGCGTGTGTGTGAAGTTATTCTGAATGACCCTATGTGCACCTTGAATATTATATACCCTTTTAGGGATAGATTTCAAATAGCTCTGATACAGCAGAAACCACTAAATTATGAAATTGCTAAATTGTGAATTGTATTTCAACCCAGAACAAAAAATGTGCTTTGACGGACACTAAATAACTTGCCCAGCCACAACAGTACAGCGGTAACGACAGATTTAGCGGGATATAAATTTGAGGCCTAGTATTTAGGCGCTGGGTGACCGGTATGGATTTACTGACAGAATTAGACTTGGAAATGCACAGTAGCGTGTGTGTGAAGTTATTCTGAATGACCCTATGTGCACCTTGAATATTATATACCCTTTTAGGGATAGATTTCAAATAGCTCTGATATAGCAGAAACCACTAAATTATGAAATTGCTAAATTGGGAATTGTATTTCAACCCAGAACAAAAAATGTGCTTTGACGGACACTAAATAACTTGCCCAGCCACAACAGTACAGCGGTAACGACAGATTTAGCGGGATATAAATTTGAGGCCTAGTATTTAGGCGCTGGGTGACCGGTATGGATTTACTGACAGAATTAGACTGGGATATGGCCAAAAAATAACCACACTATTGCTGGTTAAATGCACTTGGTGTGACAGCTTGACCAACCACACTACTGAGGGTTAAATGCACTTGGTGACAGGCGCAGCTTGCCCCTGATGTAGTATATGGCCAAAAAATGAACAGACTATTGCTGATTAAATGCACTTGGTGTGACAGCTTGACCAACCACACTACTGAGGGTTAAATGCACTTGATGACGGGCGCAGCTTGCCCCTGATGTAGTATATGGCCAAAAAATGAACAGACTATTGCTGGTTAAATGCACTTGGTGTGACAGCTTGATCAACCACACTACTGAGGGTTAAATGCACTTGGTGACGGGCGCAGCTTGCCCCTGATGTAGTATATGGCCAAAAAATAAACAGACTATTGCTGGTTAAATGCACTTGGTGTGACAGCTTCACCCTGATGTAGGCTTTAGCCAAAAAACAACCACACCATTGAGGGTTAAATGCACTTGGTGACGGGCGCAGCTTGCCCCTGATGTAGTATATGGCCAAAAAATAAACAGACTATTGCTGGTTAAATGCACTTGGTGTGACAGCTTCACCCTGATGTAGGCTTTAGCCAAAAAACAACCACACCATTGAGGGTTAAATGCACTTGGTCGCAGCTTGTGCTGGCGCACCACAAGACACAAAATGGCCGCCGATCACCCCAGAAAAAAGTGACTGACAAACGGTCTGTGCAGCCTAAAAACAGTGAGCAATTGAGTATCAGCAGCTCAATGACCCACAGCTGCAGATCGATCAATAATCAAGTCCTTTGGAGGAGTTAATCTGCCTAATCTCGCCCTACTGTCGCAGCCGCAACCTCTCCCTACACTAATCAGAGCAGAGTGACGGGCGGCGCTATGTGACTCCAGCTTAAATAGAGGCTGGGTCACATGGTGCTCTGGCCAATCACAGCCATGCCAATAGTAGGCATGGCTGTGACGGCCTCTTGGGGCAAGTAGTATGACGCTTGTTGATTGGCTGCTTTGCAGCCTTTCAAAAAGCGCCAAGAAAGCGTCACAAAAGCGCCAAGAAAGCGACGAACACCGAACCCGAACCCGGACTTTTACGAAAATGTCCGGGTTCGGGTCCGTGTCACGGACACCCCAAAATTCGGTACGAACCCGAACTATACAGTTCGAGTTCGCTCATCCCTACCCTCTAAGAATCTGCTGGATTAAAGCTCATAGAGATTTGGATCTTGACAACTAGCAAGCTCATGTGGTATCTCTTATGGAGGGATTGACTTTTGGATAAGCCCCTAATGCCCAAATATTGGAAGTTCATAGGAGCTAAGCCAAGGCTGAACTGCTGCTCAACTAGGATCTATAATTCCAATGGCCATGTTATGTTCCCAGCAGTTGGCTCACATTGTGTTACAGCACGAGTGCCATACTTCATCCACTTAAATATTTAACACTCATTTCCAGATCACCAATTTAGAGGAAACAGCAACTGGTTCTGAAACAGTAAAGAGACACACACGTTAAAAACTGCAGAGAAATACATAGTTCAGTGTTTATGCCTCAGAGGTCGGTTCTGCACTGAATGACCTTTACATGCATGTGCCAAGGTCACAAGCTGTCAAGCTCTTATGTTCTAGTGAAGACCTTCAATAACATTGTCACAATGGGTGCACAATGCACATAATCTGTTAATCAACCTAGCGATCAGCCTGTGCATGACATTTGATAATGTAAACTTCAACATTTTCTTCCATGATAATCGAATACAACGATCTGCAGCAAGATTGAGTTGTTCTCATTTCTAGGAGGAACAAAATTGTACGTTCTTGTCTGCAAATTGAAGGCGCTTAATTAAGAAATTTGGAAGCAAAGATATTCCGTTGGGTATAAGATCTTCCAAGCAACAGACTTCATAACAATCCACTGCATAGAAGGAGTCACTATCTTCTGTCCTGGAAATACATTTATTTTATGTGTAGAAGAAAGAAGCATCTGCTTAACTGGCTACCAACAAGGGCTACATTAATATAAAAAAAAATCCTGGGACAGAGCTTAACAGTACATATGGCTGTTTCATTGCTCAGAACATGAAATGGCTGCCATAGAGGTATACAAGCTTTCAACTGTACCCCCATATGCCTCCAATTCATTTTACTCTGTTGGATTCAATGTGAATTCATCCTAACATGCTCCATCAAATGTCTTATGTATCGAGGTGTTCTTAGAAGGATTGCTATTAGTAACATTAACCCTTATTTAAATCCCTCAAAAATCCTTTATATTCTGGAGGTTACCTAATATGTAAATATACTGTAAATCTACCTGCCTCTCAGCTTACACAGAGGCACCTAGAACTTTTTTCACATGGCTTCAGTGATATTTGAAGGAAAAAATGGTGACATCTATTGTATTCCAGTGATTCTGCACTACCCCTGCATCCCGGCTCCTGTTTTTGTCTTTAGGATGAGATATCTATACATTATTCATCTACCATATTATTTTCTCTTAACATGAAAAACAAATTCCTTGACAAACTTGACACAGGTTTGGATGGAAATGATTGGGGTCTATTACTCTGTGCTGTGATGGGGTTGTGAAGAAGGAACACAGGAAAGCAGACGCATACTGAACTGTTTCTGCAGCATATGTGTGATTGTTACACAGTAACATATTATATAAGGCTAAAAAAATACATCCAGTTCGGCCTGTTATTCTGCAAGTTGATCCAGAGGAAGGCAAAAAAAAAACCTGTGAGGTAGAAGCCAATTTTCTATTTTAGGGGGGAAAAAAATCTTCCCGACTCCAATCAGGCAATCAGAATAACTCCCTGGATCAACAACCCATTACTAGTAGCTATAGCCTATAATATTATTACACTCCAAAAATACACCCAGGCCTCTCTTAAACTCTTTTTAGTGAACTCACCATCACCACCTCCTCAGGCAGAGAGTTCCATAGTCTCACTGCTCTTACCGTAAAGAATCCTCTTCTATGTTTGTGTACAAACCTTCTTTCCTCCAGGTGCAGTGGATGTCCCCTCGTCACAGTCCTGGAGATAAATAGATGATGGGAGAGATATCTGTACTGACTCCTGATACATTTAAACATAGTTATTAGATCTCCCCCTAGTCGTCTTTTTTTCTAAAGTGAATTGGGCAGTGCCACAGCCAGATAGAAGAGACGCCCACTGAGGAAAGCTGATTTCTCCTTCTCCCTGTTCTGATGCTATGACTTAGCATACAGGGCACCTAAACAGAACGAGGGGCACAGCGGCGCAATGGAGGAGAGTATCATGAAAAAATAATTAGCGATATGACATCTAGGGAACATGAGCTACAGTGTGAGGTATCTCTTTTATAAAGTAAAAACCGGTGAAAGGTCCTCTTTAAATATCCGAAATAAGGGTGTGTCTATGACATTACTTAATTATCTTAGGATATAGGGGTGTATGCCATCTGGTCCCGGCAATTTGTCTATTTTAGTCATTTTCCTTTTACATATTCTAATTTATTCCTTATAGTTTTTCAATGCTTCCTTCCTCCCCTTCTGTTTTAGTGATTTAAATGCTTTCTTTTTGTAATGTATTGCTTCCTTTACATTTATATTTATTCACATAGATTTTTTTTATTGTTCCTTATGCTTTTATTCCCATAAGGTATATAACTCTCACAATTAGATCTTTGGATGGTTTTAAAAATGTTGTGGCTGTATTTTTAATTTTGAGGTCATTGTCCCAATTAGTGAAGGCAATGGCCTCTTTTAGCTGGTCAAATTTAGCTTCTATGAAGTTTAGTATTTTTGTGCCTCCCTGAAGAAGCACTCTTTTGAATGACAACCAGAAGGTTATTATTTTATGGTCACTATTTCCCAGGTGTCCCCCAACCTGCACAGCTGTTGTTCTGTCAGGTCTATTGGGTAGTACTAAGTCCAGTATGGCCATCCCTCTAGTCGGGTACTTATAACAAACTCCTATCAGTATTTTATTATTGTTTTTGTCTCCATGTATTTCTACCCACAGTGACTCCACATGTTTATTTCCCTCACTTATATCTTCATGGAGTGTGGGCTTTAGACAGGACTTTACATAATGGGAAACCCCTCCCTTTCTCCGGTTTTGACAATCCTTTCTAAACAGCCAAGTCTCAGTTATTACCACAATGTCATAGTCCTCCTCACACATTACTACTTCCAGTTCACCAGTTTATTAGTCAGGCTTCTGGCATTAGTGTACATTAAGAGATTTTTGTATATTTTTTACCCTACACCTTTCCTTATAAAATGTTCTAGTCCCTCCTAACATTCCTCCCCCATTTTTATTAGCTTACCCCAGGTCCCTATCTGCACTATCTTCCCCTCATATAATGTAATTACCGTCCTCCCCAGTCCCTAGTTTAAACACTCCTCCCCCCAAATAGCTGCACCTTCCCTATTGAGGGGCAGCCTATCCCTACGATAGAGCCTGTAACTGACATAAAAGTTGGCTCAGTTTCCAGGAACCCAAACCCCTCCTATCTACACCAGTTCTTGAGCCACTTGTTAACATCCCTAATCTCCCACCGCCTTTCTGTTGTGGCTCGTGGTACAGGTAGTGTTTCAGAAAACAATACTTTTGAGGTCTTTGCCCTGAGCTTGTAACCTAAATTGCTAAAATATTTTTTAAGGACGCCCCACCTACATCTAACTTTGTCATTGGTCATATCAACCCAATCCATTATATGTCGAACTCGAGCGCCAGGAAGACAACAAACCGTTTGATGATCCTGGTCTTTGTGACAGATCGCCCTATCTGTACCCTTAATATTAGAGTCTTCCACTACCAACACCTGTCTAGCCTGCCCTGCTATCTTTGTCCTTTGTTTACTGTAGTTGACGTTCCCTGGACTGGCAGAGGAAGTGTCTGTCTGCAGCAGTGCTATCCATGAACTGACATCCCCCTTATCTGCTAACCTTGCCAACTTGTTGGGGTGTGTAAATCTGGGCTAGCCTCCCTCTTTCCTCTAGCCCGCTTTCTAACTCTACTTTCACACTTGTGTTTTGGCTTTCCGTTTGTGAGATCCGTTCAGGGCTCTCACAAGTGGTCCAAAACTGATCAGTTTGCATTCTAATGCATTTTAAATGGAAAAAGATCCACTCAGAATGCATCAGTTTGCATCAGTTCAGTCTCCATTCCGCTTTGGAGACGGACACCAAAACGCTGCTTGCAGCGTTTTGGTGTCCGTCTGATTAAACTGAGCCAAACGGATCCGTCCTGGCACACAATGTAAGTCAATAGGGATGGATCTGTTTTCACTGACACAATCTGGCACAATAGAAAACGGATCCGTCCTCCATTGACTTTCAATAGTGTTCAAGACGGATCGGTCTTGGCTATGTTACAGATAATACAAACTGATCTGTTCTGAACGGATGCAGACAGCTGTATTATCTGAACGGATCCGTCCATGAGGGATCCGCACAAAACGCGAGTGTGAAAGTAGCCTAACTGTTATCCAGCTACCTATCTCACTTTTCTGAGCCTCCATGCTATCACCCTCCTCCACATCTATCAATAGAGTGCCTGCTCAATGAGCAGCAAACTTTTTTCCAAATTGCCAATGCATCTCTGTGTCGAAATTCTCTCATATACATACACAATGTGCAATCCCGAATGGTCAATTTGCACATATTCTGAACAATTATGTGCACCCTAAAACACTTGACTGTATTGTCAATAATGGAACACATATTAATGGAGACTACACCACAAGAAAAGAGAAAGAAAAAATAAAATAATACAGTGCAATTAAAAGTAACTGACTTAGTGTAGTCCCCTCCTAAAGTCCCTGAATCTAAAGTCACTTAATCTTAAGTCACACACTTAAATCAAACACACACTTGACATCAAACATGTGAACACTCACAAATTTGATTTTTTTCTCTGCTTGTATAGGTGCTGCTCCCAAACAATTTCAAATCAGACTGCTGTTTTTTTCCATCTGGATTTAAATCCCATTAAAATATATGGGACAGAGAAATCTACTACATGTGAACATACTCCACAGTGGTCTTAACTTATTTCTTTACAATACCACTGGTGCTGTTTTCCTATGTATTCATTTCAGTTAGTCTTCTAAGGCTGTGCCTCTATCCTTCCATTCCTTACAATGTAAACAGATCAGCCATAACAGTAACCTCTTGTTTTCCGTCAGTGTTATATTATGGAACAGGCCCAGCAGCAGACATTTGCCATATTTCATTATATACTGCATACTATATCATGGATTGTTTTGACACTGCCAGTCCAGCTCTAATAACAGAAAGAATATACAGTACAGACCAAAAGTTTGGACACACCTTCTCATTCAAAGAGTTTTCTTAATTTTCATGACTATGAAGGCATCAAAACTATGAATTAACACATATGGAATTATATACATAACAAAAAAGTGTGAAACAACTGAAAATATGTCATATTCTAGGTTCTTCAAAGTAGCCACCTTTTGCTTTGATTACTGCTTTGCACACTCTTGGCATTCTCTTGATGAGCTTCAAGAGGTAGTCACCAGAAAGGGTCTTCCAACAGTCTTGAAGGAGTTCCCAGAGATGCTTAGCACTTGTTGGCCCTTTTGCCTTCACTCTGCGGTCCACCTCACCCCAAACCATCTCGATTGGGTTCAGGTCTGGTGACTGTGGAGGCCAGGTCATCTGGCGCAGCACCCCATCACTCTCCATCATGGTCAAATAGCCCTTACTTTCAAATGTTTCCAATTTTTCGGCTGACTGACTGACCTTCATTTCTTAAAGTAATGATGGCCACTCGTTTTTCTTTACTTAGCTGCTTTTTTCTTGCCATAATACAAATTCTAACAGTCTATTCAGTAGGACTATCAGCTGTGTATCCACCTGACTTCTCCTCAACGCAACTGATGGTCCCAACCCCATTTATAAGGCAAGAAATCCCACTTATTAAACCTGACAGGGCACACCTGTGAAGTGAAAACCATTTCAGGTGACTACCTCTTGAAGCTTATCAAGAGATATTTTCAGTTGTTTCACACTTGTTTGTTATGTATATAATTCCACATGTGTTAATTCATAGTTTTGATGCCTTCAGTGTGAATCTACAATTTTCATAGTCATGAAAATAAAGAAAACTCTTTGAATGAGAAGGTGTGTCCAAACTTTTGGTCTGTACTGTACATCTCATCTCCGTTAGTTAAATCCTTGTATGCCAGGATCAAGAACAGGCCACCTTCTTCCATTGCTTTATGGTCCAGTTCTGATGCACATGTGCCCAATGCAGACACCTTCCATGGACGAAAGGGCTCATCATGGGCATTGTGACCAGACTGCAGCTACACAACCTCATACACAATAAGCTGTAATGGACTGTGTGTTCTGAAACCTCTCTGTCACAGCTAGCATTCATTTTACTCCCTGTGCCTATCAAAGTGTCTTGGGCACCCATGACCCTGTCTCTGGTTCAACAATTGTCATTTCTTGGACTGCTTTAAGTAGGTACTAACCACTACATACCAGGAACACCCCAGAAGACCTGCAGTTTTTTGGGATGTTCTGGCCCAGTAGTCTAGACATCACAATTTAATTCTTATCAAAGTCGCTCAGATTTATTTTTCTTCCTTCCAGCACAGCAAGTTAAAGGTCTGTACCACCTTCCCCCTTTTGGAACTGTCCACTTACTGCCTAATATATTCCAACCCTTGACAGGGGCCATTGTACCGAATATTAACTATTGCTGATTGATATGGCTGACCAATGTATATACAGGTCCTTCTCAAAAAATTAGCATATTGTGATAAAGTTCATTATTTTCTGTAATGTACTGATAAACATTAGACTTTCATATATTTTAGATTCATTACACACCAACTGAAGTAGTTCAAGCCTTTTATTGTTTTAATATTGATGATTTTGGCATACAGCTCATGAAAACCCCAAATTCCTATCTAAAAAAATTAGCATATCATGAAAAGGTTCTCTAAACGAGCTAGTAACCTAATCATCTGAATCAACTAATTAACTCTAAACACCTGCAAAAGATTCCTGAGGCTTTTAAAAACTCCCAGCCTGGTTCATTACTCAAAACCGCAATCATGGGTAAGACTGCCGACCTGACTGCTGTCCAGAAGGCCATCATTGACACCCTCAAGCAAGAGGGTAAGACACAGAAAGAAATTTCTGAACGAATAGGCTGTTCCCAGAGTGCTGTATCAAGGCACCTCAGTGGGAAGTCTGTGGGAAGGAAAAAGTGTGGCAGAAAACGCTGCACAACGAGAAGAGGTGACCGGACCCTGAGGAAGATTGTGGACTGAGTCTGGAGTAGAAACTTCCAGAGCCACCGTGTACAGGCGTGTGCAGGAAATGGGCTACAGGTGCCCCATTCCCCAGGTCAAGCCACTTTTGAACCAGAAACAGTGGCAGAAGCGCCTGACCAGGGCTACAGAGAAGCAGCACTGGACTGTTGCATGTCATTCGGAAATCAAGGTGCCAGAGTCTGGAGGAAGACTGGGGAGAGGGAAATGCCAAAATGCCTGAAGTCCAGTGTCAAGTACCCACAGTCAGTGATGGTCTGGGGTGCCATGTCAGCTGCTGGTGTTGGTCCACTGTGTTTTATCAAGGGCAGGGTCAATGCAGCTAGCTATCAGGAGATTTTGGAGCACTTCATGCTTCCATCTGCTGAAAAGCTTTATGGAGATGAAGATTTCATTTTTCAGCACGATCTGGCACCTGCTCACAGTGCAAAAACCACTGGTAAATGGTTTACTGACCATGGTATTACTGTGCTCAATTGGCCTGCCAACTCTCCTGACCTGAACCCCATAGAGAATCTGTGGGATAATGGAAAGAGAAAGTTGAGAGACGCAAGACCCAACACTCTGGATGAGCTTAAGGCCGCTATCGAAGCATCCTGGGCCTCCATAACACCTCAGCAGTGCCACAGGCTGATTGCCTCCATGCCACGCCGCATTGAAGCAGTCATTTCTGCAAAAGGATTCCCGACCAAGTATTGAGTGCAGAACTGAACATAATTATTTAAAGGTTGACTTTTTTTGTATTAAAAACACTTTTCTTTTATTGGTCGGATGAAATATGCTAATTTTTTGAGATAGGAAATTTGGGTTTTCATGAGCTGTATGCCAAAATCATCAATATTAAAACAATAAAAGGCTTGAACTACTTCAGTTGGTGTGTAATGAATCTAAAATATATGAAAGTCTAATGTTTATCAGTACATTACAGAAAATAATGAACTTTATCACAATATGCTAATTTTTTGAGAAGGACCTGTATATCTGTATATACAACTAATACAGCTACATAGTGTATATGTAGTTTAATGCTTCTTATTTTCTGTGCCCACAGTTTTTAATAATTTAATTAATTTCTTAATTGAACTCAACAAGATGTATTGTAATCATATATAAATATACTATTGCTATGCCTTTCGGCTGTATTCCTGCAGCACATTCATATATTGTACAATCTACATAATGTTATCATCTTCTTCCAGACACCTTAAGACTGTCCCTATGCTTAAAAGATTATAGGAATGCAAATAAGGCCAAAGCATCGTTTACCCTTCATATTAGTCTGTGAGGAATTTCTTATGAGACTGAAAAATAGATGAACTAGCATATCTGACGAGAAATATTATTTTCAAATTCAAAAGTTTTATTTTTTTGTTATACAGAAGAAAAAAATATATTACTAAAATGAGAAACATTACAAAGACACAAGGAAGCACCTATACCTGTGATCTTAAGAAGTTACTGTGTTCTGTCTTCATACACATTCACACAGTGTGCAGTCTGAAATTTAACATGAACCATTCCTGTCTTCCAAATAAGAGGGCTGTTCTTTGCAGTTTAACTTGTTTATTGGTCAACAGGTTGTACTCTCTGCGCGGTGCGCTTGAGTGAGAGATTGTATATGTATGATTGATTGGTAAAACAGGATTGTTTGATAAAACTACAAGAATACAAATTACATATATAAGTATTAAGCATGGATAGCATGTACTATACCATTGGCATTGACATTGAAATCACATGGTAAAATGGCTGCCTATACATAAGAATACATGTCTAACATCTAACAGTTATAACTCCCTGAATAACACTTAAAACTAGCTGAACAGCTCTGCAACACACAATATCCCTAAAGCAAAGGTAGATCTCTCACCAGATACGCTTTTACAAGGATGGTGGAGTTTGAGAAGGAGACATGCATAGGACAGCTCTGAACTGTGTCCTGGAGACTTCACTTTACCAGAATGATTTGCACTCCCACAATGCAGTGCACCACCCACAATGCAGTAGTCTTTGTAACAGGAAAGTGTAATGCAACTTAACACCGATAGATGGTGCTATAACCACACTAACCGTTTTAGAAATACCATGACTGAGGCAGACGTGATCTGTTATGATTCTGTAACCCGGATGGTGTCAACAAACACAATTACTAGATCCTTCATTCCTAGCAACCCATTTTGGTCAATGATGGGATCAAGCTTCTTCAAAGTGATATCCTTGGAGATAGTTTGGCCTTTGCTGAGGTTGTCTTTTTCCTTAGCATAACATTCACGTTGTGTAGTTCAAATTATTATGTTCTTGGTATTTTTGAGATTAGCAGTGGTAAAGGTGTGTTTGCAGTGATGCCAACCTTTGTAGGGATTCTGGCTCACAGATAATGTTGACTTGTAAGACTGAGCTATAGCCATAGCTATATGAACTAGACAGGCTATAGCACGAACAAGCGAAATCCAGATGGAGAACCTGTCGAAACGATGGGATTTTAGTTGGTCATCCAAAGTAACTGTAAATAAAACAGATACTTTAGGTCGGACTTCTTCATTGGCATCTGGGTCTACCAATTTAAATGTGTCAGATCCGATGCTGCAAGACGTTGATTGGTACAGGAATGCAGGACCAGTAAACCATATTGTATCCTTAAGGTGGCTCAGTGCGACAGATCTAGTTGCGTGATCCGCAGGATTAAGGTGTGTGGGACATAGAGGTAGAAACATCTGGTTTCATTGCAAATATATCCCAGGACTATCTTGCTGTCTGTGTAAAACTCAACTTCCTCGATTTCCAGGTTCATTCCTGATGTTATAAATTCAGTCAACTCCACTGCAAGCACAGCAGCGCAGAGCTCCAGTATGGGTACCGTGTGTTCGCAGAGTGTTGCCAGTTTGGTTCGGCTCATAACAAACCCATTCTTTGATGTCTATGGTCTTTAGGTATGCTACGGCTACAATTTCCTTGACTAAAGCATCACAGAAGATATACAGTCTTGGCATTTTGACTTCAGTTGAAGGCATGGAAGCATACGGTTGTGCCACATGAAGGCTGGACAAAGCTTCAAGAGACTTCCTCAACCTGTCCACAGGTCTTTTTTCTCCATGGGAAGCAGATCATTCCAATCAGATGTCTCTATGATCAAGTCTCTTAACATCATTTTACCTTGCATGGTAACAGGCGCTACGAATCCCAGAGGATCATATAAGCTGTTTATGGTAGACAGGACTCCTCTGTGTGTGAAAGGCTTTTCTTTCTTGCTGATTTGGAAGGTGAATGTATTTGCCGTTAAATCCCAGAGCAAACCGAGGCTCTGCTGCATGGGAAAGAAGTCGGCGCTAAGATCCAAGTCCTTTAGATCACTTGAATGGTCTTGGGTTGAGAAGGCCTCCATCAACTCACGGCTGTTGGAGGCGACTTTGTGCAACCTCAAATTAGATAGCGAAAGCATTTCTTGAGCTCTTTACAGGAGACTGATTGCGGTCTCGTTCGTGGGTGTGGATTTCAAGCAGTCATCCATGTAGAAAGCTTTTTCCACAAAGGAACTGACATCCGACCCATACTTTGCTTCACCCTCTCTAGCTGAATATCTGAGACCATAGATAGCGACTGCAGGGGAAGGACTGTTTCGAAGATGTGCACTATCATTTGGTACTCTACAATGTCTTCATTGGGGTCCTTGTTGCAGTACCAGAAGAACCTCAAGTAGTTTCTATGTTCTTCCTTGACGAGGAAGCAGTGGAACATCTGTTGTATGTCAGCCATAAATGCTACAGAATCTCTGTGGAAGCAGAGAAGTACCTCTAGAAGTCTGTTGTTTAGCGAGACGCCTTTTCACCTGGCGCTCAAGTTGAATACTACTCTTATCTGCCCTGTTGTTTTAGGATTATACACACCAAATATATAAGTACTAGTTCTCCTCGGAGTCTTGGAGCACGGGTGCCATTTCTGCATGGTAGTTCTAAAATATTCTTACAATGAAGGTAAAGAAATGTTCTTTTATCTCTGGTGTCCTCTGAAGTTTATGTTTGAAGGAGAATCGTCTGTAGACAAGTTCTTTGTTGTTAGGTAAGTGTTGTCTCTGGGGTCGGTAAAGGTGCGACCCAGCTTTTTAACTTGTCTTTTACTATTCCTTGATACATGATATTCATGAACAGTCTGTCTTCTATGGACATTGCAACCCTGCTGTCTTCTCTTGTCCTGTGGAACACTGTGCACCTTAAGTGATCTTGCTCACCATCGCAGGCGTGGCCTTCACAGGAGGGAACCACCAAAGGACAAGGCACAAGAGCACTGTATCGCAGCTCGTTTAACAGGAAACTGCTCTGACATGGCTGAAATAGGGAAGGACGTCCATTTTCAAGTGTGTTGGTGAGCATACTGTTGACTGAGGTCGGCTTGTGTGTGCCTCCTAGACAGACGTCTCCTATGATGACCCATCCCTGACCCATCCTAGGTCAAGTCTCTGGGCGTATGAAGCGTTTTGGGGGCTGTTAATCTGTCCTCTAGCCTTATGAACCCATAGTATGTCTCTTCCAAGGAGTAAGACTATCGGGGCTTCTGGGTCCAGTTCTGGTATCAGGTGAGCTATATGCCTCAGGTGGGGGTGGTATGCCGCTACCTCTGGTGTAGGTATCTCAGACCGGTTGTCAGGAATGTGATTGCACTCCAGTATGTCTGGTAGGGACAAACATGTCTGACCATCTATGGATTCTACCTTGTACCCAGTTGCCTTCCTCCCCGCCATTTCAACGGTACAGCACATGTCCTTAAAGAGTAGGGAGAACCAGGCCCTACAATGTTGAAGCCGTTGAAGAAGTTGGATTTAGCTAAAGACCGGTTGCTTTGATCATCATAGATTGCATATACCTTGATCGCCTTATCTCGTTGGCCGACCGGATAAACTCTGACAAGGCAGAATTTTTAGCAGGACTTCCCTCCTGAGATTCCTTTACAGATCTCTGTACAGTGAGAAGTGACTACTGGGGTGTCTATATCAGTGTCTATCTGCTTTCCATCAGTTTCCTCTGCTTGGGATGATACCTGAGAAGGTGGTCCAGGGTGTAAAGCCACATTCTGTGCATGTCACACTGACCTTACAGTTTGTGGCTAAGTGCGATGTTGTAGCGCAGCACCTGAAGCAGATGTTGTTTTCTTTCAGGAATTCATTGCGGTCCTATAAAGACTTCTCCCTAATAGTGATGAGCGGCAGGGGCAATATTCGAATTTGCGATATTTCACAAATATTTAGTAGAATATCCGTCATATATTCGAGAATTCGCTATTATTTTCTTGATTGTGAAAATCAGCAATGTATTATTCGCGTAAAACGCGTGCAATACAAGCATGAGTCAATGTTGCTACATTTTCCAAGCTGCTAAAAGTTTTTGGAGACTGGAGAAAATGGTTGGCACGGCAAAACATAAAAAATGGCTTTATATGCAGATCGAGTGCTCCAATATATATGCGATTGTGCTAATTGGCAATTAATGATGCACATATTTTGGCGCAATATGTAAAAATTCAAATTTTAGAAGGTCTGACTACATATTACTGATTGGTGCCCTATGTATTGTTGGTATTGTTGTGACATCACAGCACTATGTATGTAGCATGTATTTATTTATCACACTACCTAACACACTGCAATGCTACAGCTACACTATATCAGGATATAACCTGCACTGACTATCTCCCACTATCTGTAATATACAGGTCCTTCTCAAAAAATTAGCATATTGTGATAAAGTTCATTATTTTCTGTAATGTACTGATAAACATTAGACTTTCATATATTTTAGATTCATTACACACCAACTGAAGTAGTTCAAGCCTTTTATTGTTTTAATATTGATGATTTTGGCATACAGCTCATGAAAACCCAAATTTCCTATCTCAAAAAATTAGCATATTTCATCCGACCAATAAAAGAAAAGTGTTTTTAATACAAAAAAAGTCAACCTTCAAATAATTATGTTCAGTTATGCACTCAATACTTGGTCGGGAATCCTTTTGTAGAAATGACTGCTTCAATGCGGCGTGGCATGGAGGCAATCAGCCTGTGGCACTGCTGAGGTGTTATGGAGGCCCAGGATGCTTCGATAGCGGCCTTAAGCTCATCCAGAGTGTTGGGTCTTGCGTCTCTCAACTTTCTCTTCCCAATATCCCACAGATTATCTATGGGGTTCAGGTCAGGAGAGTTGGCAGGCCAATTGAGCACAGTAATACCATGGTCAGTAAACCATTTACCAGTGGTTTTGGCACTGTGAGCAGGTGCCAGGTCGTGCTGAAAAATGAAATCTTCATCTCCATAAAGCTTTTCAGCAGATGGAAGCATGAAGTGCTCCAAAATCTCCTGATAGCTAGCTGCATTGACCCTGCCCTTGATAAAACACAGTGGACCAACACCAGCAGCTGACATGGCACCCCAGACCATCACTGACTGTGGGTACTTGACACTGGACTTCAGGCATTTTGGCATTTCCCTCTCCCCAGTCTTCCTCCAGACTCCAAATTTGCTTTCATCCGAAAAAAGTACTTTGGACCACTGAGCAACAGTCCAGTGCTGCTTCTCTGTAGCCCAGGTCAGGCGCTTCTGCTGCTGTTTCTGGTTCAAAAGTGGCTTGACCTGGGGAATGCGGCACCTGTAGCCCATTTCCTGCACACGCCTGTACACGGTGGCTCTGGATGTTTCTACTCCAGACTCCGTCCATTGCTTCCGCAGGTCCCCCAAGGTCTGGAATCGGTCCTTCTCCACAATCTTCCTCAGGGTCCGGTCACCTCTTCTCGTTGTGCAGCGTTTTCTGCCACACTTTTTCCTTCCCACAGACTTCCCACTGAGGTGCCTTGATAAAGCACTCTGGGAACAGCCTATTCGTTCAGAAATTTCTTTCTGTGTCTTACCCTTTTGCTTGAGGGTGTCAATGATGGCCTTCTGGACAGCAGTCAGGTCGGCAGTCTTACCCATGATTGCGGTTTTGAGTAATGAACCAGGCTGGGAGTTTTTAAAAGCCTCAGGAATCTTTTGCAGGTGTTTAGAGTTAATAGCTCGTTTAGAGAACCTTTTCATGATATGCTAATTTTTTGAGATAGGAATTTTGGGTTTTCATGAGCTGTATGCCAAAATCATCAATATTAAAACAATAAAAGGCTTGAACTACTTCAGTTGGTGTGTAATGAATCTAAAATATATGAAAGTCTAATGTTTATCAGTACATTACAGAAAATAATGAACTTTATCACAATATGCTAATTTTTTGAGAAGGACCTGTATATATATAAAAAATGGAAAATAATGGCGGCACTGGAAACAAACAATATGGGTGCTAGGTCCAGGGATGTAGCTGCTTACCCCAAATGAACAATGTCGGAAAAAAGGACAGCACTCCAAGTAAAAAAGCAATGGTGTTTAATCACCCATGTGGATGGCAACGTTTCAGCTCAAACAAGAGCCTTTTTTGAAAAAGGCTCTTGTTTGAGCTGAAACGTTGCCATCCACATGGGTGATTAAACACAATTGCTTTTTTACTTGGAGTGCTGTCCTTTTTTCCGACATTATATATATAGATATCTAACTATCTATCTAATGTAATGAGTGGAAAGTACAGAGCACAGCAATGACACTGCTGTCTTACTCAGAACATTAAACAACTGTAGAAAATGGCTGCTGGGGAGGTTCTTATATAGTAAGAGGTAGGCAACTTTCCTATTGGTTGCTAGGGATGTTGCTAAGCTCAGACAAATACATTGCAGCCTTCTCATTGACCCATAAGCAAGAAGCAGGGAGGGATCATGGGCTCAGATGAAAAAAAAAATCTAGAACATTTGCAAATTCTCGAAGTGCCGATATTCGCGATTAATATTCGCTATTCAAATATTTGTGGCCAACACTACTCTCTAAAGGCTCTGCATTTTAGTAGAGAATGTGGTTTCTTGTGCAATGGGCATTGTTTGGTAAGATCTTTGGGTATGTTCTCTTCTTGAGAAGACTTAAAGGATAACTGTCACACTTAGACCCTAATTTCAATTTTCATATATGTAGTTACTAATAACATGATATTCCAGAATCAGTTACTATTAGACTGACTTGCCCCATATTTAATAAGATTCAGCCCTTAGCAACCAGTCTGCATAAAACTGCAATTTCACTATTCAGTTAAGATGGCCGCCACTGCCCTCACCCTGAGGCTAATCCCGCCTGCCTTCACTAGCCAGTAACAATAGCCCCCCAAAAGTGTCAGTAACCAGAGCCCTCCCCCCTAAAGGGTTAATCTCCTGCAGCACAAAGGGTTCCTCTTACCACATGTTGCTTTCATTTATACACTGAGCAGACGGCAGATCTCCCTTCCCTGGTCTGCGCTGCTTTGACTCTGCATTCTCCAGCTCTGCTGAGTGAGGGAGCGTCTGCCAAGCGCAGGGACAGGGACAAGTGTACACAGCCCAGGCACTGTTATCAGCTGCTGGGGAGGACCTGGCTTTAATCATTTACTTACAGTCCCTGGCTGTCAGTAATGTGACCTTGCACGCTGCGTGCTTCTGCGTCCTCCGTCCTTCAACAGATAGACGGACTGTGCCTAGCAATCCTATTTTAGGCACAGGTAAAAGTAGGCAGTACAGGAAACAAAATTGTGGAATTAAGGGGTAATTGAATACACAGTGAAACGTTGAAATAGGGCCACCAAGGAGATATTAATCACCACAATCCAATACTCCCCAAAAAATAAAAATACAACAGTTATACTTTAAACTGCCTGTAAAAAGAACCTGTGTAGGCAACATTAGTTGGCATTAGCTGGTGTTTTATGAGGTTTGACACCAGGGGTAGTGGGACATGACAGAGTAAATTTAAAACTGGGATAATTTCTGATCCTTGCCTGTTGAGCAACAAAGTCTACAAACACTACAAAAAGTGTGTGTGTGTGTGGGGGGGGGGGGGAATGGTACATTATGAACCTGTTTATAACTGGAACTATGTGTGATCCTCTTCTCTTGTAGGTTATAAGGGAGTTTTTGGACATCAGATTGACACCTCTGGCAGTGTCCAGGAATGCTAGCCCCGGCAGATCTCCTTCTGCTTGAGCAACCTGTACCTCTATCAACAAGTGGCTGAGTTCCCTAAGCTTCTGGTAACCCTTACCCACTATTCTGGAAAAATTATTATTTCTCTTATATAAACAATTTTCTATAGCTTCTATTGACCCATAACATTCACCAAGTCTTTCCCACACCATCTTTAGGCCTTTGCCGGGATAGTTTATGCATAGGACAGCTCTGAACTGTGTCCTGGAGACTGGAGACTTCTCTTTCCCAGAATGTATTGCATTCCCACAATGCAGTGCACCACCCATAATGCAGTAGTCTTTGTAACAGGAAAAACAAAGTGTAATACAACTTAACACCGCTAGATGGGACTATAACCACACTAAAATTTTTAGAAATACCATGACTGAGGCAGACGTGATCTGTAATGATTCTGTAACCCGGCTGGGCAGAACATACTGTATAAGCATTCCTGCCAACTAGGGTTGCAACGAGTACTCAATTAAATCGAGTAATTAGACACAAAAAAATCCTCAATGCAAATTTTTGCATCAAGGATTTGTTTGTGTCCCTTGACCACGGAGCGGGAGTGAAGCGCTTACTATTACTCCCACTCTGTGGCAATGCATTTTGAATACTCTCCTTTCCAGCAGGGGGCCTCCGGACACTGCACACATCCATGGTCTCCCACTGCACTGAAATTCTGACGTACGCATGCCGTGACCTGACGCACTGTGTGGCATCAGGCCCAGAGCAGTGCGGAATGATGGACTGTCTGCGGTGCCCCTGCTGGAAACGTAAGTTGGTGAAACCGAGGGGGTGGGGACGCGAACATGGCCAGGCGTCCGGAGTGTACAGCATCATAGCAACCAATGACGCTGTGCACTCCGGGTTTCCGGAGGAGGGTCAGGAAAGCACAAGGGGGAGCAGAGACTATGACACCAGGGGGAGAGATGATGGCACAAGGGGGGAGAGAAGATGGCACAAGGGGGAGTGGAGCTGATGGCACTGGGGTGAGGGAGAACTGATGTCTCAGCGGTTGGGAAGAGCTGATGGCTCTGCGGTGGGGAAGAGCTGATGGCTCTGGGGTGGGGAGAGCTGATGGCACTGGGGTGGAGGAGAGCTGATGGCACTGGGGTGGAGGAGAGCTGATGGCACTGGGTGTCATGGTCTTACCTCCTTGCTGTTCCCTTCGTTTGACATGTGCTGGCGGCCATCTTGGTTTCTGGGTTTTCTTGTAGCCTCCCACCCTGCGGCTCCTCCTTCCCACTGGGAGGAGCTGGATGCCTAGCTCATATATATAGGAGGTCTGTGGCTTCAGTTCCTTGCTTGGTCCTCCTGTGTTCACATGCTTCCAAGACTGCTGCTGCTTCTGGTTCCTGATCCTGGCCTCGTCTGACTACCCCGTTGGTTCCTGATTCCGGCTTCGTCTGACTACCCCGTTGGTTCCTGATTCCGGCTTCGTCTGACTACCCCGTTGGTTCCTGTTCCTGGCTTCGTCTGACTACCCTTCTGGTTCCTGACCTCTGTCTCCGCAAGACCCTGCTTCGGTTTAGCCATCCGTTCGGACTTTGCTACGGCTTGCTCTTCAATAAAACCTTCTTATTTTCCACTTATCTCTTGTTGTACGTCTGGTTCATGGTTCCATGACATTAGGACCAAGCCATGAATTCTGACGGTACAGGGCCACCCTCGCTACCTACGCTGGTTGCCAGACTTGATCAGCAGGATCACCTGTTGGGTCGGTTCGCTGTGGCGTTGCAAACCCTGCTTGAACGCACGGCTCATTTAGCTTCCGTTGCCGATGGGTCGGTTGTCGCTCCTGGGCCCGCTCCTACTGCCGCTCCGGTTGTTGCGCCAGAGTCTACCCTGACACCTGTTGCTGCGCCTGTGGTGTTTCAGGGTATGACCGGTTCTGCCCCCCTTCCACAGCGCTTTGGGGGAGAGCCAACTCAGTGCCGAGGTTTCCTTAACCAGGTGGGCATTTACTTCGAGTTGCTGCCACATGCCTTTCCTACTGAGAGATCAAGGGTGGGCTTCTTGATCTCGCTGCTCTCGGACAAGGCCTTGGCCTGGGCCAGCCCTTTATGGGAGAACAACAATCCGGTGGTTGCCGAGTTTTCCGGTTTTGTTGCTTCTCTTCGGAAGGTATTCGATGTGCCGGCTCGTGCTGCCTCTGCTGCGAAGCTCCTTATGTCCATCAGACAGGGTTCACGATCCGTAGCTGAATACGCCATTGAGTTTCGTACCCTGGCAGCAGAGGTGGGCTGGAATAATGAGGCTCTGGTCGCTGCTTTCTCTCATGGTCTCTCGGATGCCTTGAAGGATGAGGTTGCAGCTAAGGACCTACCAGTGGAGCTCGAGTCTCTTATTTCTTTCCTGATTTTGATTGACACCAGACTCAGGGAGAGACCTTCCTTTAAGGAGAGCCTGCGGAGGTCTCCTAACAGATTGGCGCCTACGTTTGCTGTCCCACCCGTGCCTCCCTCTCCTCCCACGCCTCCTGGGGATGACTTGTCTGGGGGTGAACCCATGCAGCGGGGGTTTGCTCGCCTGTCTGAGGGGGAGAGGGTACTCCGGAGACGCGAGGGCCGATGCATGTACTGTGGTCTCGGTGGGCATTTTCGGTTGGCATGTCCGAACCGTCCGGGAGAACGCTCGCACCTGAGGTCCTGTCGGGGGCAGATCTTGGGTGGAGTCTCCTCGTCCCCGGTTTCCCGTGTTGACAAACCACTGATCACTGTTGTCCTCTCCTGGGTCTGGTGCTGGTGGTTTGTTCATTGATAGAGTGTTCGTTGCCGCCAATTCCATTCCTCTGCAGCCTCGAGGTTCCCCACTGGCTCTTGAGGCGATAGACGGCAGACCCCTTCTGCCGCCACACGTGACTCATGAGACCCTTCCAGTGGGGATGGCCATTGGTGCCGTTCACAGAGAGTCGGTCTGTCTCCAGGTTATTTCGTCTCCACACTACTCGGTGGTCTTGGGGTACCCCTGGCTCCAGAAGCATAATCCGACTTTCGATTGGAGATCGGTCGAGATCCTCTCGTGGTCACCGCAGTGTGGGGCTAGTTGCATCCATGGGCCTGTCAAGTTGCTGTGTACTTCCTCGGACTCTCTGTTGCCTCCTGAATACGAAGAGTACCGGGATGTATTCGATAAGGTGCGCGCGGTTGCCCTACCTCCGCACCGCCCATACGATTGTGCCATAGAGTTACAATCCGGTGCCGTTCCTCCTCGTGGCAAAGTCTATCCACTGTCGGTAGCGGAGAATGAGGCCATGGAGGAGTACGTGAGGGAGGCGCTTTCACGCGGACACATTCGCAAATCCTCGTCCCCGGCAGGGGCTGGATTTTTCTTTGTGAAAAAGAAGGGCGGCGAGTTGAGGCCTTGCATCGATTACAGGGGTCTCAATCGCATCACGATCAAGAACGCTTACCCGATACCCTTGATTTCCGAGCTGTTCGATCGCCTCAAAGGGGCCACGGTCTTTACCAAACTCGACCTGAGGGCGGCATATAACCTGGTAAGGATCAAGGCGGGCGATGAGTGGAAGACCGCGTTTAACACCAGGACCGGTCATTATGAATCCTTGGTTATGCCCTTTGGGTTGTGCAATGCGCCCGCAGTCTTCCAGGAATTCATCAACGATGTTTTCCGTGACCTGTTGCAGCAGTGTGTGGTGGTCTATTTGGATGACATCTTGGTATATTCTGCATCCATGGAGGCCCACATTCTGGATGTCAGACGAGTGTTGCAACGCTTACGAGAGAACAAGCTGTTCGGTAAGCTTGAGAAATGCGAATTTCACCGATCCCAGGTAACCTTCTTAGGTTACATCATTTCCGCTGAGGGGTTCTCCATGGATCCTGAGAAGGTTTCGGCTGTCTTACAGTGGCCCCAGCCCAGTGGGCTTCGTGCCCTGCAGCGCTTTTTGGGCTTCGCCAATTATTATCGGAAGTTCATCAGGGACTTTTCCATGCTAGCCAAGCCTCTCACGGATCTGACCAGGAAGGGCAGTAATCCTCAGGTCTGGCCGCTCGAGGCCATCCGAGCTTTTGAGGCTCTAAAGTCCGCCTTTGTGTCGGCTCCGATTCTGTCGCATCCCAACCCTGGGTTGCCTTTTGTCCTCGAGGTGGACGCGTCTGAGACGGGAGTAGGCGCCCTCCTGTCTCAGCGTAGAACACCAGAGGGTCCTCTGCTTCCTTGTGGGTTTTACTCCCGGAAACTGTCTTCCGCGGAGTGCAACTATCAGATTGGTGACAGGGAGTTATTGGCCATCGTGCAGGCCCTTAAAGAATGGAGGCACTTGCTCGAGGGCTCGGTGGTTCCGGTTCTCATCCTGACGGACCACAAGAATCTGACCTACCTCTCTGAGGCCAAGAGATTGACACCACGTCAGGCCAGATGGGCTCTGTTCTTGTCACGCTTTAATTACGTGGTCTCCTACCTACCCGGCTCCAAGAACATCAGAGCGGATGCCTTATCACGGCAGTACTCCGAGCTGTCCGGGGAGGAGTCGATTCCGACTACGGTCATACCCCCGAATCAGATCCTGGCCGCTATTCGCACCAGCCTGACTTCTCCTCTGGGTGAGCAGATTTTGGCGGCTCAATCTGGTGCTCCCTCTGGGAGACCCAACGGCAGATGTTTTGTGCCTGAGGAGTTGCGCACTCGGTTGTTGCGAACCTACCATAACTCCAAGGCCGCGGGGCACCCTGGAAAGAATCAGCTGTCCTGGGCGGTTTCACGTCTGTTCTGGTGGCCTTCTCTACGTTCCGACATCGCCGCATATGTAGCGGCATGCTCTGTTTGTGCCCAGAGTAAGTCCCCTCGGCACCTTCCGTTGGGCCTTTTGCAACCCATAGCCACCGGGGAGCGTCCATGGTCACACCTGGGGATGGATTTCATTGTGGACCTCCCTGCATCCCGAGGCCATACGGTCATTCTCATGATTGTGGATCGGTTTTCCAAAATGTGCCACTGTGTTCCTTTCAAGAAGTTACCCTCTGCACAAGAGTTGGCCTCGATTTTTGCCAGGGAGGTCTTCCGGTTGCACGGTTTGCCCAAGGAGATTGTGTCGGATCGGGGGAGTCAGTTTGTGTCCAGGTTCTGGCGCGCCTTTTGCTCCCAGTTGGGGATTCATCTCTCTTTCTCCTCGGCCTACCACCCTCAGTCCAATGGGGCCGCAGAACGATCCAATCAGGCCTTGGAGCAATTCCTTCGTTGCTATGTCTCCGATCACCAAGACAATTGGGTTGACCTCCTGCCTTGGGCTGAGTTTGCCAGGAACACGGCGGTGAACTCTTCCTCTGGGACGTCTCCCTTCATGGCCAATTATGGGTTCCAACCTGCCGTGTTACCGGAGGTATTCTCTCCCCAGGATATTCCGGCTGTGGAGGATCACCTTTCCGTCCTACGTGCTTCTTGGGTACAGATCCAGAGGTCCCTTGAGGTCTCTGCGCAGCGCCAGAAACTCCAGGCTGATCGCAGACGAGCGCCCGCTCCTTCCTACCAGGTCGGAGACCGCGTATGGTTGTCCACCCGCAACCTCAACCTTCGAGTGCCCACTCCCAAGCTGGCGCCTCGCTTTGTTGGTCCCTTCCGAGTGCTTCGCAGGGTAAACCCGGTAGCCTATGCCCTTGCGCTTCCTCCTGGCATGCGGATCTCCAATGTGTTTCATGTCTCCCTGTTGAAGCCACTGGTGTGTAATCGTTTCACTTCCTCGATTCCTCGGCCTCGTCCGGTCCAAGTGGGCAATCGTGAGGAGTATGAGGTGAGCAATATCCTGGACTCACGCCTGGTCCGCGGCCGGGTGCAGTTTTTGGTCCATTGGCGTGGTTATGGTCCAGAGGAGCGTTCCTGGGTTCCCTCCGCAGATGTCCATGCTCCTGTCTTGCTCCGAGCCTTCCACGCACGCTTCCCTCAGAAACCGTTCCTTACTCCGCGGAGGAGGGGCCCTTGAGGGGGGGGTACTGTCATGGTCTTACCTCCTTGCTGTTCCCTTCGTTTGACATGTGCTGGCGGCCATCTTGGTTTCTGGGTTTTCTTGTAGCCTCCCACCCTGCGGCTCCTCCTTCCCACTGGGAGGAGCTGGATGCCTAGCTCATATATATAGGAGGTCTGTGGCTTCAGTTCCTTGCTTGGTCCTCCTGTGTTCACATGCTTCCAAGACTGCTGCTGCTTCTGGTTCCTGATCCTGGCCTCGTCTGACTACCCCGTTGGTTCCTGATTCCGGCTTCGTCTGACTACCCCGTTGGTTCCTGATTCCGGCTTCGTCTGACTACCCCGTTGGTTCCTGTTCCTGGCTTCGTCTGACTACCCTTCTGGTTCCTGACCTCTGTCTCCGCAAGACCCTGCTTCGGTTTAGCCATCCGTTCGGACTTTGCTACGGCTTGCTCTTCAATAAAACCTTCTTATTTTCCACTTATCTCTTGTTGTACGTCTGGTTCATGGTTCCATGACACTGGGGTGGGGGAGAGCTGATGGCACTGGGGTGGGGAAGAGCTGATGGCACTGGGGTGGAGGAGAGCTGATGGCACTGGGGTGGGGGAGAGCTGATGGCACTGGGGTGGGGAAGAGCTGATAGCACTGGGGTAGTGGAGCTGAAGGCACTGGGTTGGGGGAGAGATGAAGGCACTGGGGGAATGGAGCTTGTGGCACAGGAGGGAAGCTGATGGCACTGGGGGATAGTGGAGCTGATGGCACTGGGGGGAACAGAGCTGATTGCACTGGGGGAACTGATGCACTTGGGCTGATCGCACAGGGAGGACTGAAGGGTGTTGGTGACTGATGGCAGGGGGTCTGATGAGTTTTTTTTAAATAGGAAAACAGTGTATTAATCAATTTTTTCTTATTAGAATACTCGATTAATCATAAAAATAATCAGTAGAATACTCAAGTACTAAAATAATCGTTTGCTGCAGCCCTACTGCCAACTTTGATGGGAGGAAGGTGGCAGTGTGTCTGAAATTTTCTGAAACTGTCTGAAACACACTCCTTTTGCTAGACCATGTCCCAACTGCATAAACCACACCCATTTCATGCTGTGTTCTGCCTTCTTTCGTACAGTGTCCCAAACCCCTCAATGCACATTTGGGTCCTGGGGCTGAGTTAAATCTGATGGGAAGCTGGATTTAAAGAGAAAGCAGCCCTCTATGTAGCGCCCGGGAGATTGTCCAGCTCATTTGGGAATGCTGGATGTTTGGCATGGTTATAAGAAAGTTGCAGGAATTATATCACGAAGGGCTCATGCACACGACCGTATGTGTTTTGCGGTCCGCAAAAAAGGGATCCGCAATAAATAGGGATGATGTCAGTCTGCATTCTGTATTTTGCGGAATGGAACAGCTGGTCCCTAATAGAACAGTACTATCCTTGTCCGTAATACAGACAATAATAGGACATGTTCTATGTTTTTGCCGAACGGAAATGCGGACATACGGAAACGGAATGTACACGGAATAACTTCATTTTTTTTGGCGACCCATTGAAATAAATGGTTCCCCATATGGTCCGCACAAAAAATGGAATAGACACGGAAAAAAAATACATTTATGTGCATGAGCCCTAAAGGTGTGAAAAAAAAGTTGCAGCATATATAACATGATGATCCAGTTCACTTTACATAAGGATTAGGGATAAGCAAAACGACTTCGGATGAAACATCCAAAGTCGATTTGCATAAAACTTTGTTCTAATACTCTATGGAGCAGGAGTTCCGTACAGTATTAGAATGTATTGGCTCCGATGAATCTAAGTTATTTCTTCATCAAGTCTCGCGAGACTTTGGGCAATAACTTCATAAATTAATTTCTACTGTAAAAAATACATTTCCCGAACTCGGGTTCGGTTCCAAGTGGTTCGGGAAATGGTTTGTTACAGTACAAATTAATTTATGAAGTTATTGCCCGAAGTCTCGCAATACTTCGTGAACCAATAACTTTGGCTCATCAGAACCAATACATTCTAATACTGTACAGAGCTCCTGCTCCATACAGTATTAGAACAAAGCTTTATGCCAATCGACTTCGGATGTTTTATTCGAAGTTGATTTGCTCATCCGTAATAAGGATTGCTGAAGTATATATTTTATGGGACTTTATTTTTATAATATTTTAATCTTTTATTAATAATAATAATAATAATAATAATATTTTATATATGTATGAAGAATGTATTTTATCTGTATTTTATGGGGCAAGAGAGAGTAATAGAAGGTAATGACTGCAATGACCATGTAGAAAAAGGTTTGAAGTCTTCTGGGTGTGACAAGGTGCTTGAAACAGTATGGTGGAGATGTAACAGGAAAGAGGAGACCATGGAGGACCGTTGCAGCATATATCGGGAGGTGTGGCAACCTCCATTTTGATTTATATCATTAACCAATCCCCTTCACAGCCTTTTGTAATTAGGCTACGTGTATAGCTGACCAAGCGCCTCGTGCTCGTAGAAGTCATTGCCTGCTCATACTGAGAGGTAATAATGGTAGTAGTCAGTGGTTTTATGGGTTTAGCTCTCCTTGAAAGTAAGTGCCAACAAACAGCAAATAAATAGGTTTAGCATTAGGTACCCATCTGTATCAGTCATCTTGCTGTTGGTGGATGGTTCCAGATGGTTCAAAAATATATCTGCTAAGAATATCAGATTATATATTAGATGAGATATTACCACATTTTTCACTTTATAAGATGCACCTGATGATAAGACGCACCTACCGCATTTTTCGTCCTATAAGATGCATCGGCCCATAAGACGCACCTAGGTTTTAGAGGAGGACAATTAGAAAAAAATATTTTTCATTAGACCTCAGCTAACAGCCCCAATCAGACCCCAAATGTTAATAAGACCCCAACAAGACCACCAATCAGCGTTACATGTGGGCGGCAATGCAGAGGAGAAGAACTGCTCTCCTTTCTTCTCCTGCTCCTCCTCTGGTATGGAGCGGACCTGGCCGGCACATCTGTGGTAAGGACACGTGGGCTGGCAGCATTCAGCATCACTGAATGCTTAACTGCAGCCACCCGCCCCACATTTAAGCACATAAGCATGCTCAAGAGCAGACTTAGTAACAGCTCCTGCTATCCTTAAATACGGCCGTCCATCTTGATATGAAGCACATTCACTATAGAAGATGCACTGACTGCCCCCGCCCCCCCCCCCCCCAAGTGGGGGGAGTGCATCTTATAACGCAAAAAATACAGTAGTTTGTATATAGATCATACACAGTTTATAAAATACTGCTATGCCTTTCTGACTTGAACATGAAACCAATTATTAAAGAGGACCTGCCACATCTCCTGGCATATCTCTCTTAGTAACTACATGCATTTCCCCTGTAATACCAATTCTGGAGCATCTATTCTTATGACTCTATTTTGTGCCACTCCTGTATTATTCTTGCTATAAGTTTACAAATAAATTGCCAGCAGTTTTCAGTAAAGGTACTGCTGGGTGTAATCAATAGTGGATGTGCCTGAATATATCCAATCAGTGCTGCCAGTGTCAGACTGTGCCGGACCCCCCCCCCCCCCCCCCCCCGACTGGTAACACCCATCTGTACCTTTACTGAAAGCTGCAGGTTCACTCATAAACTTCTAGTAGAAATAACAAGGTGATGGCACAAAATAGAGCAATAAGAATGGATGCTCCAGAACTGTTATTACATTGGGAAAACAAGTAGTTACTAATGAAGACATATCAGGAGTGGAGCGGGTCCCCTTTACAATGGATGGTTTAATCAGAGGTTTGAGCAATCATTTTTCTATACATTGACGTTGAGATGTGTCTCTATATTAGTCTTTCAGTGTAGGAGGAACAATGAATTTCCTGCAACATGTTTTTTTGCAGATTGCAACAAGTGATGTGTAATACATTTTTTGTGGATGAAGCATCATAGCTTTTTCATCAATAATCACTCCTCAACAGATCCCCTTTTATCTGGACTTATGGTCCAGATTTTAGTGCTCAAAGGATGACATAGGTAATGCTGGAGGAGTTGGGAAGGATTGTTGACGAAAAGCTAGGAAACTTAATTTGCTTGGCAATTCCCAGTGGAAACATGCAGCATGGTGCAAGAAGGCATTAAAGAGGACCTTTCACCTGGATATCCTTAATCTAATTATTATCCTACCTTATAGTGCGGCCCCCACTAATGTCTTGGCACTTTTTTTTTTCTAAAGAACCCCCCGTTCGTCCGCTATGGTCCCCGTATCCTTTGGCACCGCATATGCTAATGAGGAGCTGCGATTCTCGCAAGAACTTGAGCTCCTTCTCCCTGACTAAGAGCGGGGCGCTCTGATTAGATGCGGTCGCAGCCAAGGAGAAGATAACCTCGCCCAGGAGGAATACAAGTCCACGCCTAGTATAACCGAGTTGCCTCATTAGCATATGAGGCGCCAAAAGATACGGGGACCACAGCGGACGAATGGGGGGTTCTTTAGGGAAAAAAAGTGCCAAGACATCAGTGGGGGCCGCACTATAAGGTAGGATAATAATAATATTAAGGATATCCAGGTGAAAGGTCCTCTTTAAAGTTCATTTCATCTGTTATGCTACTGCTAGGAGTGGTCACAGAGCTATGTTTACACTTGTTTTTAAAGGCCCCTTTACACTTCTTGAGCATCGGCCAGATAATCGCTAGCAAGCTTGCTTAGGAACGCTCATTAGCGATGATCTGCTGATGTAAAGGTGCCATGGATTAACCGATGATTATCCATCACTAGAGTTGGGCGGACAACTGGATGTTCGGGTTCGGCAGGTTCGGCCGAACTTTAAAAAAAAAGTTTGGGTTCGGGACCCGAACTTGACCCCGAACCCGAGCCCCATTGAAGTCAATGGGGACCTGAACTTTTGGACACTAAAATGGCTCTAAAATAGTCCTGGAAAGGGCCAGAGGGCTGCAAAAGGCATCAAAATGTGCTTAAGAGCATTTGCAAACAAATGTGGATAGGGAAATGACTTAAAATAACATAAAATACAGAAAAATTAAAAATAAAAATCTGGATCTAGGAGTAGGAGGTTGAGGAGGCGGTGGATGGGTGGATGTGGCGGTGTAGGTTGATGTGGCAGTGTAGGTGGTAGCGGCGGTGAAGGAGCAATAGATAGCCAACACTGATTTGTGTTATTTTTTATTTTTAAATTGGGGTATCTCCCAAAATATTGGGACATATAACAAAATAAAACAAAGAATAAGTGCACTTTAGTACAAGAATGGATGGTTGAGGCTGGTATAAATGTCTATTCTGCACAAGGTACGGACAAGTCCTGTAGGATCCATGCCTGGTTCATGTTAATAAACGTAAGCTTGTCCACATTGGCTGCGGCCTGTGATAATGCTCTCTGCCATGCTAAACACACGTTCACACTATACACTGGCTGCAGAGTGAACCCAAGGCTGACAAAGCTTTTCCACATTTTGGCCATGCTAACCCTGCCTTCTCAGCTGCTGGCGGTGCCCCAGCTGCGTTGGCGATCTCTTCCTCCTCCTCTTACTTCGCCTTGTGCTTCCACTGTGCCCCCGCTGTCAGGTGGAATGCCATCAGCAGCGTGCGCTTGTAGTCGCGCATCTTCCGATCAGTAACAGATGTTTTCACTAAATTTAGTTCCCTGTCAGCAATGCACAGCAGAGGTTCACGGCAAAAGGGGGTTTATGTCACCCAGCAATAGAACAGACGATTTTGAAAGATTTAGGCCCATGTCACCCAGGCACAGCAGGGGTTTATTCACGGCAAAAGGGGGTTCATGTCACCCAGCAATAGAACAGAGGATTTTTGAGAGATTTAGGCCCCTGTCACCCAGACACAGCAGGGGTTCATTCACAGCAAAAGGGGGTTCATGTCACCCAGCAATAGAACAGAGGATTTTGAGAGATTTAGGCCCCTGTCAGCCAAGCACAGCAGGGGTTCATTCACGGCAAAAGGGGGTTCATGTCACCCAGCAATAGAACAGACGATTTTGAGAGATTTAGGCCCCTGTCACCCAGGCACAGCAGGGGTTCATTCACGACAAAAGGTGGTTCATGTCACCCAGCAATAGAACAGAGGATTTTGAGAGATTTAGGCCCCTGTCATCCAGGCACAGCAAGGGTTCATTCACGGCAAAAGAGGGTTCATGTCACCCAGCAATAGAACAGACGATTTTGAGAGATTTAGGCCCCTGTCACCCAGGCACAGCAGGGATTCATTCATGGCAAAAGGGGGTTCATGTCACCCAGCAATAGAACAGATGATTTTGAGAGATTTAGGCCCATGTCACCCAGACACAGCAGGGGTTCATTCACGACAAAAGGGGTTCATGTCACCCAGCAATAGAACAGACGATTTTGAGAGATTTAGGCCCCTGTCAGCCAAGCACAGCAGGGGTTCATTCACGGCAAAAGGGGGTTCATGTCACCCAGCAATAGAACAGACGATTTTGAGAGATTTAGGCCCCTGTCACCCAGGCACAGCAAGGGTTCATTCACAGCAAAAGGGAGGTTCATGTCACCCAGCAATAGAACAGAGGATTTTGAGAGATTTAGGCCCCTGTCACCCAGGAACAGCAGGGGTTCATTCACGACAAAAGGCGGTTCATGTCACCCAGCAATAGAACAGAGGATTTTGAGAGATTTAGGCCCCTGTCATCCAGGCACAGCAGGGGTTCATTCACGGCAAAAGAGGGTTCATGTCACCCAGCAATAGAACAGACGATTTTGAGAGATTTAGGCCCCTGTCACCCAGGCACAGCAGGGATTCATTCATGGCAAAAGGGGGTTCATGTCACCCAGCAATAGAACAGATGATTTTGAGAGATTTAGGCCCCTGTCACCCAGGCACAGCAGGGGTTCATTCACCGCAAAAGGGGGTTTATGTCACCCAGCAATAGAACAGACGATTTTGAGAGATTTAGGCCCCTGTCACCCAGGCACAGCAGAGGTTCATTCACGGCAAAGGGGGTTCATGCCACCCAGCAATAGAACAGACGATTTTGAGAGATTTAGGCCCATGTCACCCAGGCACAGCAGGGGTTCATTCACGGCAAAAGGGGGTTCATGTCACCCAGCACTAGAACAGAGGATTTTGACGGATTTAGGCCCCTGTCACCCAGGCACAGCAGAGGTTCATTCACGGCAAAGGGGGTTCATGCCACCCAGCAATAGAACAGAGGATTTTGAGAGATTTAGGCCCCTGTCACCCAGGCACAGCAGGGGTTCATTCACAGCAAAGAGGGGTTCATGTCACCCAGCACTAGAACAGACGATTTTGAGAGATTTAAGCGCCTGTCACCCAGGCACAGCAGGGGTTCATTCACGGCAAAGGGGGGTTCATGTCACCCAGCAATAGAACAGACGATTTTGAGAGATTTAGGCCCCTGTCACCCAGTCACAGCAGGGGTTCATTCACGGCAAAAGGGGGTTAATGTCACCCAGCAATCGAACAGAGGATTTTGAGAGATTTAGGCCCCTGTCACCCAGGCACAGCAGGGGTTCGTTCATGGCAAAAGGGGGTTCATGTCACCCAGCAATAGAACAGAGGATTTTGAGAGATTTAGGCCCCTGTCACCCAGTCACAGCAGGGGTTTATTCACGGCAAAAGGAGGTTCATGTCACCCAGCAATAGAACAGACGATTTTGAGAGATTTAGGCCCCTGTCACCCAGGCAAAGCAGGGGTTTGTATATGCCAAAAATGGTAAAATGTCACCCGACAATTGAAAATATATATTTTTTCTATTTAGGGCACTAAAATTTGCACTTTTTTGCATTAAAATGGCTCTAAAATAGTCCTTGAAAAGGCTAGAGGGATGTAAAAGGCAGTAAAATGTGCTTAAGAGCATGGCAACTGCTCTGCAAACAAATGTGGATAGGGAAATTACTTTAAAAATAAAAAATAAAAATAAATTACAAATTATTAACCTGCGGTGGATATGGAGTCGGAGGTTGAAGAGTCGGTTAATGTAAAGGAGGAGGAGGTAGCCAACAATGTTTTTTTTTTTTTTTTTTATTGGGGTAGGTAGCCCCTAAAATATTGGGACAAATAAAAAAAAAGAATCATTGCACTTGACTTGAGTACAAGAATGTTTGTTTGATGGTGGTATTTGGAGACCCAGAAGTTGAATGGGGCAGAACCATCAGTCAGTACGTGTAGGCGTGTGCACAGGTACTGTTCCACCATGTTGTTCAAATGCTGCCTCCTGCTAACACGCTCCATATCACCAGTTGAGGCCAGTTGTTGCGGCGAGGTGACAAAGCTTTTCCACGTGTCGGCAATGCTAACCCTGCCTTCTGAGGTGCTGGCGCTGACACAGCTGCGTAGACGACCTCTTCCTCCTCCCCTGCCTTTGCTTTGTGCTTCCACTTGTCCCCCGGCGTCAGTTGGCAATGCTCTGTAGTCGCTCATGTGTGCCAGGCTGCCCAGAGGTAAGGACAAGCTGTCCTCTGTATCCCCCCAGCCACGCACCAGTGATGGGCCTGAGCTGCGTTAGGTGCCACCCTGCTGTGAACATGTTTCATCCCCTTTCTCCTCCTCATCCTCCTCCTCCTCCAGTAGTGGGCCCTGGCTGGCTAAATTTATACCTGGCCTCTGCTGTTGCAAAAAACCTGAGCCACTTCTAAAAGACTGACCTGAAAGTGTTAGAGATGACCCCTCTTCCTCCTCCTCGTCCTGAGCCACATCCTCTTCCATCATCGCCCTAAGTGTTTTCTCAATGAGACATAGAAGTGGTATTGTAACGCTGATAACGCCACTGGCCATGTTGGTGGAGTACTCGAAACAGCGCAACAGGGCACACAGGTCTAGCATGGAGGCCCACTCATTGGTGGTGAAGTGGTGCTGTTCCGCATGCGTGCTGCAGCTGAAACTCCACTATGGCCTGCTGCTGCTCGCACAGTCTCTCCAGCATGTGCAAGGTGGAGTTCCACCTGGTGGGCACGTCGCATATGAGGCGGTGAGCGGGAAGGAGAAAGTTACACTGTAGAGCAGACAGCCGAGCGGCGGCAGGATGAGAACGCCGGAAGTGCGCACAGACGACCCGCACTTTACGCAGCAGCTCTGACATGTTGGGGTAGTTGTGAATGAATATCTGCACCACCAAATTCAGCACATGCGCCAGGCAAGGGATGTGCGTCAAACTGGCTAGTCCCAGAGCTGCAACGAGATTTTGCCCATTATTGCACACCACCAGGCCGGGCTTGAGGCTCACTGGCAGCAACCACTTGTCAGTCTGTTGTTCTATACCCCGTCACAACTCCTGCGCGGTGTGGGGCCTGTCCCCCAAACACATTAGTTTCAGAATGGCCAGCTTACGTTTACCCCTGGCTGTGCTGAAGTTGGTGGTGAAGGTCTGTCGCTGACCGGATGAGGAGGTGGTAGAAGAGGAGGAGGAAGCAGAGTAGGAAGAGAAGGCAACAGGAGGCAAAGAATAATGCCCTGCGATCCTTGGCGGCAGAAGGACGCGTGCCAAACAGCTCTCCGCCTGGGGCCCAGCCGCCACTGCAATTACCCAGTGTGCAGTTAGGGAGATATAGCGTCTCTGGCCATGCTTACTGGTCCACATATCTGTGGTTAGGTGGACCTTGCCACAGATGGTGTTGCGCAGTGCACACTTGATTTTATCCGATACTTGGTTGTGCAGGGAGGGCACGGCTCTCTTGGAGAAGTAGTGGTGGCTGGGAACAACGTACTGTGGGACAGCAAGCAACATGAGCTGTTTGAAGCTGTCCGTCTCCACCAGCCTGAATGACAGCATTTCAAAGGCCAGTATTTTAGAAATGCTGGCATTCAGGGCCAGGGATCGAGGGTGGCTAGGTGGGAATTTACGCTTTCTCTCAAAGGTTTGTGAGATGGAGAGCTGAACACTTCCGTGTGACATGGTGGGGATGCTTGTTGACGGAGATGGTGTTGTTGGTGGCACATCCTTTGTTTGCTGGGTGACAGGTGCCAACGTTCCTCCAGAGGCGGAGGAAGAGGCCGAGGCAGAAGCAGAAGAGGGAGCAGGAGGGGCCTGAGCCCTTTCTTGGTTTCGAAGGTGGTTACTCCACTGCAGCCCGTGTCTTACATGTAGATGCCTGGTCATGCAGGTTGTGCTAAGGTTCAGAACGTTAATGCCTCGCTACAGGCTCTGATGGCACAGCATGCAAACCACTCAGGTCTTGTCGTCAGCATATTGTGTGAAGAAGTGCCATGCCAGGAAACTCCTTGAAGCTGCCTTTGGTGTGCTCGGTCACAGGTGACGGTGGCCAGTAGCAGGCGAACTGTTTTGGCGACGGCTGCTCTGCTTTTGCACCCTGCTCCCTCTTTTGCTACACTGCTGGCTCGGTCTCACCACTGCCTCTTCCTCTGAACTCTGAAAGTCAGTGGCACGACCTTCATTCCATGTGGGGTCTAGGACCTCATCGTCCCCTGCATCGTCTTCCAATACTCTAAATTTATTATACTATAGCTTGGCCTTATATAGACAGTAGAAAAGTTTGCATAACAACAGCGTTAAACCAATCATAAAGTTATACATTGTTGCTCATACACATACTGCCGGAACATCCTTATATGGTATGTGTACGTGCAGTAAGCAAAAAGAATAGGTTTTAATCAGTCACATATAAGAATGTATGCAGTTGGGCCGAATGACCCTGAATAAGGCAAGGACGTTTGTACTAGTTCTGGGGGATTCCCAGAATCTGTACTGGGACAGATAAGCAAAACTTAACTCACAGCAGGGGAACTTGAAACAGTGCGTGGGTGAGATGTTATCACAATTCTTCACATATTTAGAGCAGACAAGATGGAGTCACATTTCTCTTAATTTTTTATTTTTTTTTATGCAAGCATGACAATATTTTATCACACTTAGCCCTTTTTTTAATTAATGCTTGGAGCATGAGGTACTTTTTCATTTAAACTTGTCAGGCAGCCAGAGAGACAGACACAGTCTCACCAGAAGCATTTCACCACGCGAAGACGTGTCTCTCATTCTCCCAGGTGGTCTCTGGCCCTCTGGCGGGACATCCCTCACCCCTCGCTGACCAAGAGGGGCGGGGTGTCTCCCCCAGAGGGCGGAGCTAGTAAAGGTTTGCGCTTTACACGCGCATCACTCTCTGAGATCCACTCTGGATCTTGGCACTCCTGGGAGATGGGAAGCTGTCATTCCCAGTGCTGATGCTGGTCAGGGGTCCCAGGACGTCGGAACCCCTTCCATCAGCTGTTGCCAGGGAACCTCTATTGTCATGGTTCCTGACTTAGATATGTGGTAGGAGGTTCCTTCCTCTGCACACTCTCAGCCATCACCTGTGCTTTTCTGTGAAGGGATATTTAAATCTGGTCTTTTCCCTCACTCACAGCTGATTATTCAGTTGCTTCCCTGGTTCTGGGTCTGAAGCTGTCTGGTGAGTGGTTTCTCTGGTTATTGACTCTGGCTTTGGTTTTGGTTGTCTTTTGGTTCTTGTGCCCTGGCTTACATTTACTGACCGTTCTCGTGTTTCCCTATTGACCATTGCATAGTGTCACAGCATTTACTTTGGGGTTTTGCCCAACTGCAGCTGGTGTGCCCAGCCACTAGCCGCCCTGCTACTGACACCTAGGAAGGGCTCTTCCAAAGTCCCTCTTTCTGCTGGAGTTCGGTAAAGAGTACCCCGGCCCTCAAGGGTGTTCAGAGTGTGACGGCTTGCGCAAAGTGTCTGGTACACCACGTTTGCTGGCCGTCAGGCTTCATCATTACATTAGCATTACAGAATAATCAGCCTAATCTATGGATCCTGCTAAGCAGCTGGGTGATCAGATGCATAGTCTGTTAAATATGTGTCAGGATCTAGCTATGACTGTGGGGCACCATACTCAGGCTTTGCCCCAGTTAACTCCAGCAGCCTCAAATCAGCCCTTGTTAAAGAGGATTTTTGACCACTCCTGACATGCCTGTTTTAATAGCTCCATGTGTAGTGTCCCACTAGGTAAATGTGGGCGCTATACAAGGGTCAATTGGGCCACGTTGTTCTCCACCTCCTGTGGGACAGTGGCAGTGTATTTAACAGTCCATTTTAATGTGTATTGCTATGCTTTTATGTGTATTTTTCCCTGTAATGTGTGTAGCAGGCCTATTAGGGTGTAGTTCTTCTTCCTAGACAGTAGAGGGAGCTAGGGAACCCCTAGTATAAATAGTTAGGTCCTGTGCCGGGAAAAGGGGTCTGTGTAGTCAGGAGTCTGTGGAGAGACAGAAGAGAGTGTGCACCGTAGCCAGAGAGAAGCTGAGGGCCACCTCCTGACATGCAGCTAGACAGCCCAGGCTTCTAGCTGATTACCAGGGGGAGAAGTTACCTCCTGAGAGAAACCTGCAGTTCCCACGGACAAAGTGCAGAGCAGAGCAGAAGTGTAGCCAGCCAACCTGAGGGCTGAAGGGCAGAGGATCTACTTAATGCAAGTATATATATATATATATATATATATATACCTGAGAAAGTTTTCTACCATGGATAAAGCCAGCATTAGGGCATACAGGCCTTGGGATCAAGACAAACAGGAGTTCTGAGGAACAGTGCACAGGATTTCTGAGGAAAGGTGCAGCCTGATCTGTAAGTGTTTTAACCCTCTGAGTATCTTGCAAGAACGTTGTGCCTACCATTTGTAAAAGCCTGCTTGTGATTGCTACTGCCATGTGGAACTGAACCTAGACTGTAGACCTAGACCAAGTTTTGGTTCACTGCAACATCGTGTTCCTCAATTATTCCTCTCATAAATCGGTGTGCCACCATTACCGGCACTGGCGTCACGAATCTTAAAGGGATCTTGCCACTGGCACATTAAATACCTGCAACATCCAGGGCACCTCATCTACCATCAGGCCAGGTCCCTATACACAGAGAGTGCCCCAGAGGTCCCCTGTGCCAGCCTCAACATCACTGCTGTACACCTGCCCAGGGTCTTTCAAGAAACTGTGAGCAACCCAGAGCAACCCTCGTTTGCCTAAGTAACCGTGACCTCACCATCGCAATACCCTGCGGGGCTGCGTACTGCACAAGCTTCCCCCATGTAATAGCAATTCTGGAGCATCTATTCTTATGGTTTTATGATGTGCCATTCCATCATTATTTGCACTATAAGTAATGAATAAATTGCTGTTAGCGTTCAGTAAGGGTACAGAGGGGAGGTAACCAGTTGAGGGGGGGGGGGGTGTACCTGTGCAGACTCACTCTTTCCAATCAGTGCTGCCATTTCCAATCTGTGCAGGTACGCCCCCCCCCCCCCCCAACTTATTACCTCCCCTCTGTACCCTTACTGAAGGCTAATAACAATTCATTCATAACTTCTAGTAGAAATAATAAAGGAATGGCACAACATACAGACATAAGAATAGATGCTCCAGAATTGCTATTACATGGGGAATGCGTGAAGCTAATAAAACAGGCATGTCAGGAGTAGTGAAAGGTCCTCTTTAAGTCCCGGGTTAGGGGGAGTGGAATCTCCTTAGCCTAAGGTTCCCATACCTGAGTATTTTTCTGGGGATCGCAAGCAGTTTTTTAATTTTTGGAGGATGTGCAAGCTATACTTCCAACTTAGACCCACTTTCTCAGGTGATGAGAAGACTCGTGGGCTTAGTCAGAGAACCACCAGATGTGGGCCTTTACCTTAGCTGAGGATTCTCCAGCTCGTAATTCTATTGAGGAATTTTTTAGGGAGCTGGGCCTCATTTATGATGAACCAGATAGAACCACCATTGCAGAGTCTAACCCTAGGTCACTCCATCAGGGCTATCTTCTGGCAGAGGAGTATTGTTCCCAGTTCAGGAGTTGGGCTATTGAAATAGGGTGGAATCATGTGGTCTTGCGGAGTTCTTTTCTGAGTGGGTTAGCAGATTCCCTCAAGGACATGTTGGTGCACCACTCACCACCGCAAGGTGTGGAAACTGCCATGACCCTGGCTGTTCGTCTTGATAGAAGGCGACGTGTCTACAACATAGGTCCGTCTATAACGGCATTCTCGCCTGTGGCAGGGTCAACAACACCTCCGGGTGAAGAACCTATGCAGCTGGGAAAGACTGGCCTTTCGCTTGATGTAAGGCGACGTTGCTGGGAACAGAGACAGTGTCTGCTCTGTGGGTCGCCTAAACATCTGGTGTGGGATTGCTCTCATCTGGAACAGTTGGGAAACGACTGCGCCTAGTTGTAGCAGGGGCTCCCCAACTAGGTGCCCAGGTACCCCTATTTAAAAAAGTGTTTTTTCCTATTATGATTGATTTCCAGAGGCGAGAGGTGAAGGGGCGCGCTTTTGTTGGGGCGCGCATTAGTGGTGAAGTGGTGCTGTTCCGCAGTGCAACTCACCCGTGCGTGCTGCAGCTGAAACTCCACTATCCAGCATGTGCAAGGTGCAGTTCCACCTAATGGGCATGTCGCAAATGAGGCGGTGAGCGGGAAGGCCGAAGTTACGCTGTAGAGCAGACAGCCGAGCGGCGGCAGGATGAGAAAGCCGGAAGCGCGCACAAACGGACCGCACTTTATGCAGCAGCTCTGACATGTCGGGGTAGTTGTGAATGAATTTCTGCACCACCAAATTCAGCAAATGCGCCAGGCAAGGGATGTGCGTCAAACCGGCTAGTCCCAGAGCTGCAATGAGATTTCGCCCATTATCGCACACCACCAGGCCGGACTTGAGGCTCACTGGCAGCAACCACTCGTCGGTCTGTTGTTCTATACCCTACCACAACTCCTGCGCGGTGGGAAGTTGGTGGTGAAGGTCTGTCACTGACCGGATGAGGAGGTGGTAGAAGAGGAGGAGGAAGCTGAGTAGGAAGAGGAGGCAACAGGAGACAAAGAATGATGCCCTGCGATCCTTGGCGGCGCAAGGACGTGCGCCAAACAGCTCTCTTCCTGGGACCCAGCCACCACTACATTTACCCAGTGTGCAGTTAGGGAGATATAGCGTCCCTGGCCGTGCGTACTGGTCCACGTAGCTGCACTTGGTTGTGCAGGGAGGGCACGGCTCTCCTAGAGAAGTAGTGGCTACTGGGAACGACGTACTGTGGGACAGAAAGCGAAATGAGCTGTTTGAAGCTGTCCGTCTCCACCAGAGAAATGCTGGCATTCAGGGCCAGGGATCGAGGGTGGCTAGGTGGGAATTTACACTTTCTCTCCAAGGTTTGTGAGATCGAGAGCTGAACGCTTCTGTGTGACATGGTGGAGATGCTTGGTGACAGAGATGATGGTGTTTGTGGCACATCCTCTGTTTGCTGGGCGGCAGGTGCCAATGTTCCTCCAGAGGCGGAGGAAGAGGCCGAGGCAGCAGCAGAAGCCTGAGCCCTTTTGTGGTTTTGAAGGTGCTTACTCCACTGCAGTCCGTGTCTCGCATGTAGATGCCTGGTCATGCAGCTTGTGCTAAGGTACAGAACGTTAATGCCTCACTTCAGGCTTTGATCGCACAGCGTGCAAACCACTCAGGTCTTGTCATCAGCACATTGTGTGAAGAAGTGCCATGCCAGGGAACTTCTTTAAACGGCCTTTGGTGTGCTCGGTCCCTGGTGGCGGTGGCCAGTAGCAGGCAAACTGTTTTGGTGATGGCTGCTCTGCTTTTGCACCCTGCTCTCTCTTTTGCTATGCTGTTGGCTCGGTCTCACCACTGCCTCTTCTTCTGAACTCTGAAAGTCAGTGGCACGACCTTCATTCCATGTGGGGTCTAGGATCTCATCGTCCCCTGCATCGTCTTCCACCCAGTCTTCCTCCCTGACCTCCTTTTCCGTCTGCACACTGCAGAAAGACGCAGCAGTTGGCACCTGTGTTTTCGTCATCATCAGAGACATGCTGAGGTGGTATTCCCATGTCCTCATCAGGAAACATAAGTAGTTGTGCGTCAGTGCATTCTATGTCTTCCAAACCTGGGGAAGGGCTAGGTGGATGCCCTTGAGAAACCCTGCCAGCAGAGTCTTCAAACAGCATAAGAGACTGCTGCATGACTTGAGGCTCAGACAGGTACCCCGATATGCACAGGGGTGATGAAACAGACTGATGGGCATGGATTTCAGGCGCCACCTGTACGGTTTCTGCAGAAGACTGGGTGGGAGATAATGTGAACGTGCTGGATCCACTTTCGGCCACCCAATCAACTAGTGCCTGTACTTGCTCAGGCCTTACCATCCTTAGAACGGCATTAGGCCCGACCAAATATCGCTGTAGATTCTGGTGGCTACTGGGACCTGAGGTAGTAGGTTCAGTAGGACGTGTAGCTGTGGCAGAACGGCCACATCCTCTCCCTGCACCAGAGGCTTCACCAACACCACGACCATGACCGCGTCTCGTATTAGATGTTTGCTTCATAGTTAGCGTTCACCAAGCAAAGTAAAAAGTTGTTAAGTCTGTTAAAAATTATCCGCCAATAAAAACCCTGATGTAGGGTATTGCACTCAAATATGCCTATGCTGGCCGTCAGTTTTGCTTTATCATTACATTAGCAACATTAGCATTCCAAACTTTTATGGGGGGGGGGGGGGGGGGTTGGAAATTCCTGTCAAGACCTTGGAATAATACAACTTACCGGATGAAAAAAGTAAGTGAAAAACATAAAAAAGACATTTCTTGGCCTGTGGCATTATATCTACTTGAGGCACTCTATGGGATAATATACCTACTGTTGGCACTGTAGGGGCTTTATAACTATTGGGGGCACTGTAGGGGACATTATAACTACTGGAACACTATAAGGGGCATTATACTTACTGTGGGTAATATTGAAAACATAATATTTACTCGGGGCACTAAATGGGGCATTATACATACGGGGCACTATAGGAGGCATTATACTTACTGGAAGCACTACAAAGGGGCATTATAACTAGTGGGGGCACTACAATAAGCCTTACTGTAGGGGGCACTACAGGGAGCATTATACTTACTGGGGGCGCTACGGAGGCATTATAAGTATGGGGTGTCTATTTAGGTGAACCTTATGGATGGGACTTATTTCTACTGGAGGCACTTTGGCAAGCTTTATCTCTGCTGGGGGCACTAGGGGATATTATACTGCTGTAAATTCAGTGGGGACATTATTTTTATTGGGCACAATATGGAAGGCACTGCTACTAATAGGTGCACTATCAGGGAGCATTACCACTATAGGGGGAATTATTATTAATGAGGGATGACTGGTAAATAATTACTACTGGTGGGACTTTTGGGAGCACTTTGGGGACAATATTTATGGCACTGTTATTTCATAAGTATAGTATTTATGGGCATTGGGGAACACAGCACACACAGTATTTGGGGTTACAGCAGGATAACACATTGGAGCACCAGGCAGAAGGAGGTGGATGATAGAAAAGTGAGGAACCTAAGATGTCCATGCACTCTGTGGAGACGAGATGTGGCTGAAAGAGTCATTATGGCTGCTTGGGTTGAATGGAGACAATGAGGAAAGAGAACATATTCATCAGATGAGACATCACTGGAGGTAATAGGTACATAATGTTATATTCTTCTGTACATCCAAATATGCGTTGAGCACTGGGGCTTGGGGTGTTGGCTAGAGAATTCGACATGTATGTATTGAATCTTTTTGAGACCCTACCAATAGCCATGCTTACATTTGTAAGAGGAATAGCACAACAAAGGAGAAAATATGCTATAGAATTGTTGTTTTGTGGAGATGCAAGTCTTTTCTTATACATGTCAGGAGAGCTTATAAGACCTCAATAAAAAGTCAGTACTCATATGGCCATATTATATGTTATGAAGTAACATATTTTGTAACCATGTAAACAACACACTCTAAAATAAACATCAGAATGTAATCTCAAATATTATTTTCATTCTATAGCCTAGATACAAAGTTTAAAATGAAATCTGTCACTTTACTTATAAAACTAGAACACACTGAGGTGTCTCCTTACACCAGAGGTGCTAATGGATTTTTCTTCAGCAATTTGTCTTCAGTGTCACAGCCCCAGAGCAATTGTTCTTTATCTCTACTTATTATGCATATCACTTCTGAATACAAATAACATTCACCAGTCTCCTGTATTTGTTTCCATTTTAATGTGGCTAGATAAGTTCAGGATGATAACGGGAAGAGTTTTCAATAAGCATTCCAGAAAACGGAAAAAATCCATTGTCATGTAGATTCTACGATGGGTATAAAATTATTATTGTCTCACTGCTTTACAAGTATTGTTCAGTTACAGGCGTATATTCCAGATGTTGATTTACACAGCAGTCTCTTTTTTACTGGCTGGTCCCTTAATATTGATAAACTGCAAATTTTACAGTTATGGATTTATGTCTTTCTTTTCCATGCTGCATGGAATAGTTTATTTAAAGTAAAGAATCTGGTGTGTGGTATTCATATGTTACGTTAAATTTGATGTATAATGGGGAAAATTACTAAACCATTTGTGTCAGTTTTGTGCCAAATTATGGTCCACATCATATTCGTACAGTAACTTGCGATGCCATATTTGTGCAATAATGTGTAATAATTTGAAGGGAAAGGCGGGGCTATGACTATCCAACATTCTTAGTATCACTAAAGACAGGAAATCGTGCAAATTGTCTCACAAATCTGCGGTATGCCTGCTCTTTAGGATAGTCTAAAGCAGGCATGTCCAAACTGCGGCCCTCCAGCTGTTGCAAAACTACAACTCCAAGCATGCCTGGATAGCTTACAGCTATTATGGCATGCTGGGAGTTGTAGTTTTGCAACAGCTGGAGGGCCGCAGTTTGGACATGCCTGGTCTAAAGACTCCTTAACATGGGCCGATGAAGCAGTTATCAGGAACAGAGTGTTCATTCATAATTATTGTCTACTTGTCAGCAGGGCTGTGGAGTCGATAAACCAAAGTTCTCCAACTCCTGTATTTTATCATAGTCCAACTCCAGCTCCAACTCCAGCTCTGACTCTTTTATAAACGGCCAATCATTTAGTAATACAAATTTACTGTAGTAAAATGGTGACATTAGGCTTTTTCTCACCATCATGTAAGTAATCAGGCTACTTAGATACAACATAAACCATATTTATTGGAATACAATTTCGGAAATTTTCTAAATTCTTGTAAGTAAATATGCAATGCACTATGCATTTAATAACTGTAAAACACTGCTATACACTTAATAATTTTAAGAAATCTAGGAATCTGTCCTCATAAAAAGTTAGAAAAGTTATAATATATATACAGTGTATGTGTGTGTGTATATATATATATATATATATATATATATATAGTGGGGTTTTTCTCTGGTAGACAGGATTAGCGGACGCAGTTTAGAGGCAACAAGTTCTTTGGATCAAGCAGTTCAGTGTTTTATTCACACTTTAGGCAAGTGATAAAACAAGCAGTCATAATCGAGCAAAAAAGTCACCTTGCGGTGTTGGTGGTAATTCACACCATGCGGCAATTCTGCCTCAAAGAGTCCTTGATGATGGCAGCACATGTCTGACTTCTTGACTTGTTTTGATTTGGATTTGAGCTGGATCCACCTTCCCTCAGGTGTACTGGGTTTCATTGTTAGTTAGGCTATTTATCCCTCCTTCCCCCAGTGGCCTGTGCAGGTTATAGTTCTTTTCTAAGAGCTATTGATTTGTGGTGGATCGTCTGCTCCAGCTCTTCTCAAGATAAGTCCTCTCCTTCCTTTCCCTTTGTGTGTGTTATCTAGGTCTCTAGGCAGACGCTTGCTTCTTCCTGGTCGGAAGAAGCAGGTTGCCTCTTCCCTTTTCCATGCTACTTAGGGTTTGCCCAGGGTGTTCAGATTTAGGCACGAGTGCATGTGCATATCCACCCTAAGGGTATGCACATGGGCACAGCAGTCTAGAGAAACCTAGCTTTTGGGCCTAGTCATTTGTTCTGTTGGTTTTCCCTGTGTTTGGTTGTTTCCCCGCTTACCCACCTGTCATGACAGATTGCAGGCATGCTCAGTAGAGCACTTTCTCCTCTGGTCTTCACTACTGTGCATGTACAGCACAGTTTCAGGCATTGTAACTAAAGGTTTTTGAGCAACATGAAGATACCTAGTAGGGATGATCGAATCGACTTCAGATGCTTAATTTGAAGTCAATTCGCATAAAACTTCATTGTAATACTGTACGGAGTGAGCGTTCCGTACAGTAATAGAATGTATTGGCTCTGATGAGCCGGAGTTATTACTTCACGAAGCCTTGCAAGACTTCATGTAATAACTTCGGGAATTAATTATTACTGTAAAAAACCTTGGTACCGAACTCCGAACAGTATTTTTACATTATACTGTGTAAGGGGCCCTCACAGTGTAATGACCCCCCAGTGGCCCCCTCACATACCTATCATTGCTGCAGCGCAGGGGAGCCGGCAGTCCTGTTATTCACTAACAGCAGCTCATCTCCCTGGGCTGCTCATCTCCTCCAGTCTGTGCAGGGCAGCAGTGAGACACACGTCATGACGTCACCGCTGCGCTGGGCCTGGAGGAGAGAAGAAGCTTTGAAGTGATGTAGCTAGAACTGACTGGGCCCCACAGCAAATTTTAGTATGTCTCCCCCCCCCCCCCCCCCCCCCAGTTCATATCAGGTTTTTCCTATTGGTTTGATGTATACAAATGTGCAGCACTCTACGTTTTTGTATCCTAAAGAGTCCAATAAAATATGCATACATTAACGTATATGTTTTTTTTACAATGGAACTCTATAATGAACGGATGCCACTGTATGGCACCAGTCTGAGACATCTGTTATTAATGTAAACATTTTTGTTATACATTAAACGGATGGCAAAAATGTGATGTAAATCCAGCCTTAGTGTCAGAATAAGCACCAGTACACAGCGGAGCAGCGGGGAGGAAAGGGGAGGCTGCCATGTACTGACAGAGTGCTGCCTGGCATTGGTGGTCAGGGGTGAGGACTGTGTCTCCCAAGGATCATTTATCTACTGGGAAATACAGGGCACAGTATAATACACTAGAATCTATATACTACAAAGATATTAGCCCTACCCTGGAATAATAATACACTTAGGGAATCATTTATTAAATAGAAATACGTCTATATTAGGTGAAGGTCCGTAGCACCGCAATCTGCAACTTTTCCCTACTCATGCAGGTCTAAAATAGGTGGCGTGGGCAGGGAAGGGGATACAGTTATTGCCATGCAGTTATTGGATACCACCGCTATACAGTGACTGGATAACACCTGTACAGTGACCGGATAACACCGCCATACAGTGACTGAATAACACCTTTGTACAGTGACCAGATAACACCACCATACAGTGACCGGATAAAAGGGTATAAGGGGGCATAGTACAGAGAATGACTAGGGGCACTGTACAGGGTGTGGTAACAGGGTACAATGCAGGGTATAAGGGGGCATAATACGGGGTGGGGGGCACAGTCACATGACCCAGTGACGTTAGAAGGTCCTTATGGTGAATGCGGTTCAGACGCCACCATAATGAGATGCAGAGAAGTGAGACATGGGCCCTGGATGGACAGGAGGGGTGGACATGGACATAGCAAGTAGGTGGAACGGGCTCTGAGGAGGATTCATACAAGAAGTAGGGGCAGGAGGTCTGTGCAGGGCAGCAATACGAGATAGGAGGGTGAAACAGGAGCCCTGCATACATAAGGGAGGAAAGGAGACAAAACATAGACATACAGTCTTATGGTCAAACTGAAGATCTGCTATAAGATGTCATCTAGGGTGAGAAAGAAACCAGACGACCAAGGCAGCTGCCTCATGCAACAGTTATTACACATTTTAGCGGACAAAGGGTGTCCTTGTGGCCTCTGTTGATGTCAGGAAGTGCTACATCCAGTGATGTAGGTAATATAAAACCAGGTAATATAAAACTAAGACTACCCCTAAGTATTCATCATAGCTCTGATATTGGACACAGAGTCAGAAGCCTAATTGGCTCAGTTTCCAGTCACTCTGGTAAGTCCACCAGCCGGGGCTTGTCTGGTAGGCTTATTAACCCTTCCAGTACAGCAATGCATAGTGATGCAACCTGAACTCCTGACAGTTGGGTTGGAATATATTGATATATTTTTTTCTTAAAGCTGGCCATACACATTATACTTTTGCCGGTCAAACTAGATGAGAATGGTAGTTTCGTCCGACACACTAATGTGTCTGAGGAGCTTAAGATAATGTCAGGGTAGACAAGGATTGGGTGAAATAAATATTTTTGGCCTGATCCTTTTATTCTCTGGGGAGATAAAACGCGGCCAGAACTGTTTGGCAACAGCTTTCTCCGCTCTCCCCATAGCATACGCAGACATTTTTGGTTTGTACTGTATGTGTATTGGAAAGCCGGGAGGGAGACGGAAGAGAAAGCTGTTTGCCAAACTTGAATTTGTATAGACAGCTTTAGCTGTATGGAATAGCGCAGTCTGCACTGTGGTGTTTCTTCCTTTGATATGTAATGGCACCTGATATACAGTACAATGAAAAATGTTAAGCTCATTACAAAAGTTGATGTATAATAATTACTTTAGAAGATGATTATTTCTTCTAAACAATAACATTGCATTATTAGTATATAAATATGAAACTGTTCTGATCCATTGGAGCCAAATTCATACAGTTTGGCACCAATACTTCTGCTTTAATGTGGCCGGTGGAAAAAGCCAAAGAATTCAATTTATTGTCCCAGTGTTTACAAAACAGATATAAAATCCAGTCTCCAGGCAGTCTGTCAAGATTTTATTTTAGCATATGATATGGATGATCAAAGCTGGTTTGGAATGGTCTGGCATTCAAATTCATTGTTGGAGAGAAAGCACAAAATCTTGCTGCAAATAAAGAATAAATATACATATTTTTCCTTGTGCTTATCTTGTAAATATTGGAATTCATTTTCAGAAAATCTTGTTTTTTATTGTTTCCACAATACAAATACGGGAAAATAAATATATTGCCTCAATATTTTAAAAACCCAGAAAGACTGAATAAAAGGTATTTTCATGATGTCATAGCTTAAAGGGAGTATGTTACCTATTTTTCCCCTTTTAAACCATTAGTACTGGCCAGCAGATTGTTGCAGATGTATCGCAGATGTACTTTTGTGTCATTTGGCAATGTTTGGATTGTTATGAAAAAAACTGGTTTAATTCTCTGAATAATGGCTTCAAAGTGCCCAGCAGGGTGCGTTTGGGTTTTGAAAGTGTCCAAGCTTGCTGCCCTTCCCTGTGCTGTGCTGCACCCCTAAGATGAAAAGGTTTCCTCCGATCACCCAAAAAGTCATGCTGATACAACGCTTCAGCCCTGCCCCTACCATCCTGCCACTGACTGACAACTTTATACTTATACTGTGCATAGGGAGAAAGCTGTCAGTGGCAGGTTGGCATGGGAGAGCTGGCAGCTCTTGAGGACTCCAGAGTAGGCACACATCAAGGAGAGGACTCCAGCACTGAATCATACTGCAGCTGATAAACAGTGCTTTTATGAAAACTACTTCAAGTTAATGAGTAAGGGTCTCTAACTACTCTATACTGGCCTCAGATAGGACAGATTCCCTTGTAAGGAGCATTTCAAATAAATGAAATTGCTTTTTACTGTTTTCATACAATGAAACCAGCTCAAGTATCACTCTCATCCAACACTGTGATAAGCTGCCCTCACTATATGAGAAGAATAGATTTAGAGGTAGATTTATTAAACTGGTGTAAAGTAGAATTGGCTTAATTGCTCATGGCAACCAATTAGATTCCACCTTTGATTTTTCACAGCTCCTTTGGAAAATGAAAGGTTGAATTTGATTAGTTGCTATGGGCAACTAAGACAGTTCTGCTTTACATCAGTTTGATATATCTCCCCCCAATGAGTAAGCTTATGTTCTGGAAATTCACATGGCTTCAGGAAAAACAAGATCAGTAATAAAAAGATGAAAACTTCAAAATGATTAAAACCCCTCTCATCCAGTTTAGCAGGAAAGGTTATTCCATGACTTTTAAAGAGTTTAGGTATTGTAAGAAGGTACAAGGAATCATCATGGATAATAGGTACGTGTCACCGAGGTTGGTGGAGGATGCTGTACATATCCCCACAATTAGTGGAGGATGCGGGTATGAACAGTGAGGCTGGCGTGAATGCAGAAATATTTTCGGGTTTGCATTTTTGGGCATGGTGGTATGTCATACATCAAACCAGCGGTATTACAACCTGTGTCCCAAGACAAAATTGAGACTGCTGTGAAGGCCCTCATAGAGGCTAATCTGCAGCAGCGAGAGACAAACCTGCAACAACGGGAGGCTAACAAGCAGCAGCAAGAGACCAACCAGTTGCTGCTACAACACGTGATGGCTTTGCAGAGCGTCCACGATGCCCGTAAGGCAGTCCATGCAGTGATTCCTAAGATGACACCCGCAGACGACATCGAAGCCTGCCTGGTGATGGACGAGAAAGTGGCCACAAGGGAGAAGCTACCCCGAGACCAGTGGGCTAAGGTCGTTGCTCCGTTCCTGGCATCCGATTCCCAGCGGGTGTATTTCTACTTGCCGAGCGATCAAGCGGCCAACTACCAAAAAGTGAAGGGTGAGATTTTGGCAAGACTGGAGGTGAATGTGTTGGTCCGTGGGAATTTAAGCCGGCTGAGCCCGCGAGACCCCATTATTATGACTTACTCCACCTTTTTTTAAAGTGGCTACAGCCTGAGGTGCTGAGTTCCATGGCTATGCTGGATAGACTATTGACTGATATGCTCTAGAGGGCTTTGCTACCCCCTCTCCTGCAATGGATCTGCCAGGTCTCTCCTCGTAATGCCCTTGAGATGGTCTACCTGGTGGAACGCTATGAGGCTACCCGGAATCTACAGGGGGGTACTTTTGGGAGGGGAGCAGTCAAATCTCGTAAATCTCCACCCTAGACCCGGCGACTTTTGTCAACCAAACCCGCCCGGGATGTACGCCCTATGGATCTGGCTCCGAAAGTCTGCTGGCGGTGTCGGGAGTCTGGCCATGTACGAGCTGACTGTCCACATCAGGTGGAACCCATGGACACGAACTATGGCTTCCATCAGTTGTTATATGCCAGGAAGCTGTGTGCAGCGGGTACCCCAGAAACTCTAAATCCCTGGTCCAGGTGGAAGTGAGAGAATTTCCAGAGGAGACCCTGCTGTCTAGGGAGTCTAGTGTCCCTAGTATGGGCTCCCCTGTTACGGTCGCTAAGTATACTGGCCAGAAAGTCAGAGTCATGTGCATTCATGGGGACTTAACCACCTCAGCTCCCCTAGCTTAAACCCCCTTAATGACCAGACCACTTTTTACAATTCTGCCCTACACTACTTTCACGGTTTATTGCTCGGTCATACAACTTACCACCCAAATGAATTTTCCCTCCTTTTCTTCTCACAAATAGAGCTTTCATTTGGTGGTATTTTATTGCTGCTGACATTTTAAATTTTTTATATTAATTGAAATTGACCAAAATTTTCGCAAAAAAATAAAAATTTTCACTTTCTGTTGTCAAATTTTTCTAATAAAACTACATTTCTATATAAATTTTTCTCTAAATTTATTGTTCTACATGTCTTTGATAAAAAAAAAATGCAATAAGTGTATATTTATTGGTTTGGGTAAAAGTTATAGCGTTTACAAACTATGGTACAAAAATGTGAATTTCCGCATTTTGAAGCAGCTCTGACTTTCTGAGCACCTGTCATGTTTCCTGAGGTTCTACAATGCCCAGACAGTAGAAACACCCCAGAAATTACCCCATTTTGGAAAGTAGACACCCTAAAGTATTTGCTGATGGGCATAGTGAGTTCATGGAAGTTTTTAATTTTTGTCACAAGTTAGCAGAAAATGATATATATATTTTTTTTTCTTACAAAGTCTCATATTCCACTAACTTGTGACAAAAAATAAAATCTTACATGAAATCACCATACCCCTCACGGAATACCTTGGGGTGTCTTCTTTCCAAAATGGGGTCACTTGTGGGGTATTTATACTGCCCTGGCATTTTAGGAGACCTAAAGCGTGAGAAGTAGTTTGGAATCCAAATGCATAGAAAATGCCCTGTGAAATCGTAAAGATACTCATTGGAATTTGGGCCCCTTTGCCCACCTAGGCTGCAAAAAAGTGTCACACATGTGGTATCACCGTACTCAGGAGAAGTAGGGCAATGTGTTTTGAGGTGTATTTTTACATATACCCATACTGTGTGAGATAAATATCTCTGCAAAAGACAACTTTTCCCAATTTTTTATACAAAGTTGTCATTTTACAGAGATATTTCTCTCACCCAGCATGGGCATATGTAAAAAGACACCCCAAAACACATTGCCTACTTCTCCTGAGTACGGCGATACCACATGTGTGACACTTTTTTGCAGCTTAGGTGCGCAAAGAGGCCCAAATTCCAATGAGTACCTTTTAGGAGGGCATTTTTAGACATTTGGATTCCAGACTTCTTCTCACGCTTTAGGGCCCCTAAAATGCCAGGGCAGTATAAATACCCCACATGTGACCCCATTTTGGAAAGAAGACACCCCAAGGTATTTCGTGAGGGGCATAGCGAGTTCATAGAAGTTTTTTTTTGGCACAAGTTAGCGGAAATTGATTTGTTTTTGTTTTTTCTCACAAAGTCTCCCTTTCCGCTAACTTGTGACAAAAAGTTTAATCTTTCATTGACTCAATATGCCCCTCAGCGATTACCTTGGGGTGTCTACTTTCCGAAATGGGGTCATTTGTGGGGTGTGTTTACTGTTCTGGCATTTTGGGAGGGGCTAAATTGTGAGCAACCCTGTAAAGCCTAAAGGTACTCGTTGGACATTCGGCCCCTTTACGCACCTAGGCTGCAAAAAAGTGTCACACATGTGGTATCGCCGTACTCAGGAGAAGTAGGGCAATGTGTTTTGGGGTGTATTTTTACATATACCCATGCTGGGTGAGAAAAAAACCTCTGTAAAATGACAACTTTGTATAAAAAATGGGAAAAGTTGTCTTTTACAGAGATATTTATCTCACCCAGCATGGGTATATGTAAAAATACACCCCAAAACACATTGACCTACTTCTCCTGAGTACGGCAATACCACATGTGTGACACTTTTTTGCAGCCTGGGTGCGCAAAGGGTCCAAATGTCTTTTAGGAGGGCATTTTTAGACATTTGGATTCCAGACTTCTTCTCACGCTTTAGGGCCCCTAAAATGCCAGGGCAGTAAAAATACCCCACAAGTGACCCCATTTTGGAAAGCATACACCTCAAGGTACTCCGTGAGCGGCATGGCGAGTTCCTAGAATATATTTTTTTTTGGCACATGTTAGCGGAAAATGATATATATATATATATATATATATTTTTTTTTTTTTTCTCTTACAAAATCTCATATTCCACTAACTTGTGACAAAAAATAAAATTTTACATGAACTCGCCATGCCCCTCAGGGAATACCTTGGGGTGTCTTCTTTCCAAAATGGGGTCACTTGTGGGGTATTTATACTTCCCTGGCATTTTAGGGGCCCTAAAGCGTGAGAAGAAGTCTGGAATATAAATGTCTAAAAATTTTTACGCATTTGGATTCCGTGAGGGGTATGGTGAGTTCATGTGATATTTTTTTTTTTGTCACAAGTTAATGAAATATGAGACTTTGTAAGAAAAAAAAAAATTTCCGGTAACTTGTGCCCAAAAAAAATCTTCTATGAACTCGCCATGCCCCTCAAAAGTGATCTTTTTATAGCGCTGCAGCGATTTTATGGTGTTTTTGCAGTGATCATGGGGTGGACTGAACGCAAGTGTGCGCACAAGATCAGGCTTGATCGGGCAAACACTGCGTTTTTTGTAGCGCCTATAGAACATGTCCTATTCTTGTCCGCAATTGCGGACAAGAAAAGGCATTTTCTATATAGTTCTGGCAATGTGCGGATCCGCAAAATGCGGAAAGCACATTGCCAGTGTCCGTGTTTTGCAGATCCGCGGTGTCCGTGTTTTGCGGATCCGAAAAAAACATACAGACTTCTGAATGGAGCCTTACAGGGGGGTGATCAATGACAGGGGGGCGATCAGGGGTTAATAAGGGGTTAATAAGTGACAGGAGGGGTGTAGTGTAGTGTGGTGCTTGGTGCTACTTATTACAGAGCTGCCTGTGTCCTCTGGTGGTCGATCCAAGCAAAAGGGACCACCAGAGGACCAGGTAGCAGGTCTATCAAACGCTGTTAACAAAACAGCGTCTGATATACCTTTCAAGGGTTAAAAAAATCGCATCTACAGCCTGCCAGCGGCGATTGCCGCTGGCAGGCTGTAGATCCACTCGTTTACCTTTCGATCCTGTGAACGCGCACTCCTGTGTGCGGTCGTTCACAGGAAATCTCGCCTCTCACGAGATGACGCGCTGGCGCGTCAAGGAGGAATAAACCGCCCGCCCGCAAGACGCATCCCTGCGTTAGGCAGTCGGGAGGAGGTTAAAAGACTATCCCACTGCCCTGGTGTCTCTGACCACGGGGGCCGGCAAGAGGACTCACGAAGTGGCAGTTGCCACAAACTTACACTATGAACTTATATTAAGGAGAGACTTCCCTGGCTTCCCGGCACTCTGGCCTGCCACGAAAGTGACTGATACCCATGAGACAGAGGTAACCCCAGCAGAGTGGCCTTGCTCCAGGGGGAGGCCAGAACCATGGGAACCCAAGGCCGAAGAGCCAGTGGTAGGTGTGACCGCCACTTTGGTGGAAGAGGGGGAGACAACCCCACTGAGTGTAATGGTGAGAGACATAAAGGACATGCCGCCGGGGCCTGAGCTGGGACATCTCAATGTCACCGGGGATAATTTTGGTACTGCACAACACCGGGACCCCACCCTATCCCGAGCCTGGGAAAATGTATTAATTGTAGATGGTAAACCACAACAAGCTGGGGCAGAGTCGGGATATGTTGTATCGGGTAAACCAGCTGAGAGGTGAACCCATTGAACAGTCGGTGGTGCCCCAGGCCTATCGCAAACTCGTGTTAGAGTTAGCTCACTAACATGTTCTCGGATGTCATCTGGGAATGCAGAAAACACAGGAATGGATTCTACAACTGTTTTACTGGCCCGGTGTGTTTAGGGAGGTGGAGGAATTCTGTAAGTCTTGCCTGACCTGCCAGGCAACTTGCCCCCAGCACCTTTTCTGTAGTCCCTTGGTACCTCTCCCGATCATCGAGGTACCGTTTGAGCGTATCGCTATGGACCTCGTAGGCCCAGTACTGAAGTCCGCTAGAGGACACCAACACATCTTGGTCGTCCTAGAGTACGCTAATCGGTACCCGGAGGTGGTGCCTTTTATGTCCAAGGTGATGAGGGAACTCTGTAAGTTGCTGCACATAAAACAGCTATGCAAACAGACGGTCTGGTAGAAAGGTTTAACCAAACATTAAAAAAATATGTTGAAAAGGGTGGTGGCTAAAGATGGGAAGGACTGGGACCTTCTTCTGCCCTGTCTCATGTTTGCAGTGTGAGAGGTACCCCAGACCTCTAGTGGGTTCTTGCTCTTCAAACTGCTATATGGCAGACACCCTCGCGGTCTCTTGCATGTAGCCAAAGAGGCATGGGAACAACAGCCCACTCCGTGTAAAAGTGTTATTGAGTACGTTACCCAGATGCAAGAACGGATAGAGACAGTGTTGCCTCTTGTTAGGGAGCATATGGAGGCAGCTCAGCGAGCCCAGAGTCGGGTCTATAATCGGCAGACTCAGGTCCGGATCTTTAACCCGGGTGATCGGGTTTTGGTTCTGGTACCGACCATGGACAGTAAGTTCCTGGATAGGTGGCAGGAGCCCTACGAGGTACTCGAGAAAGTTGGAGAGGTGAACTACAAGGTATACCAGCTGGAATAGATCTACAATGTTAATTTATTTAAGTCATGGAAGGATAGGGAGACCTCTACAGAATACAGCCCTCATACGGGTTTTCTAGGGGAAGAGGTTCTGGCCCCTTTGTCTGATGCAAGGGAAGTGGTCGCCGACGTAAAAGTTGCTGACAGCCTCTCCTCTAAACAGGCTCAGGAGGCCAGGGACTTCGTTAGTCAGAACACGGATGTGTTCTCAGACCTCCTTGGACGCACTTCCACAATCCAGCATGACATTGTCACAGAACCTCAGGCCAAAATCTGGTTAAAACCATACCGGGTACCCGAGGCTCGGTGACAAGCCATCTCGGAGGAAGTGCAGTTAATGCTGCAACTAGATGTCATTGAGGAATCTAAAAGTGAGTGGGCCAGTCCTATAGTCTTAATACCCAAGCCAGACAGGACATTACGGTTCTGTAACTATTTTCGTAAACTGAACGAGATTCCCAAATTCAATGAGTATCCCATGCCCTGGGTGGATGAGCTTATCGAGAGGTTAGGACAAGCCCGGTATTTTCTGTTTTGGACCTCACGAAAGGGTACTGGCATGTGCTCTTAATGTAGGCTGCCAAATAGGGATGAGCACGAATATTCGAATAGCGAAATATTAGTACGAATATTGCAACTTTGTAAATTTGCAAATATTTAGAATATATTAAAATAAATTAGTTATAACGAAAATTCGTTTTTTTTCCATCTGAACCCATTAGTCATATTAGTAATTTACTTTAATATCACTAAATTAGTGCTAGTAATTTAGGGTCACAAATTTTGTAATAGTAAAAATTACAACTATCACTAATGGGTTGGCTTGGCAGAATTGTCGAATATATCGCTATACTCTCTATCTTCGTCTATTTGACCAAGCCAACCCAATAGCATACAGCCCTTATGTGACCAGATTCACTCGCATATTTAATTGCCGATTTATCGCATAACATAAACTATCTTACATAAAGAGGAAAATTTGGAAAAAATCCCCTTCTATAGATCATCTCACTGCATACAAGCAATCCCTTCTCATATTCAAATCCTCACTCGCTGATGCAAAACAGGCCTACTTCTCATCTCTCATATCTTCCCTGTCACACAGCCCTAAACAACTTTTTAGCACTTTTAACTCCCTTCTCCGCCCCCCAGCGCCCCCACCCTCTCCTCTCTTCTCAGCTGAGGACTTTGCCAAATATTTCAAGCAAAAGATAGTCCACATCAGAGAAAGCTTTACTACACAGTCCCCACAGACCCTCTACACAACTGCTCGGTCCTCTCCCCCTAAAACCTGCTTCTCCACCATTACAGAAATAAAACTCTCCACTCTACTCTCCAGATCACATCTCACCACCTGTGCACTTGACCCGATCCCATCCCACCTCATCCCTAACCTCACCCCAGTGCTTATCCCAGTCCTAACTCATCTCTTCAATCTATCACTAAACTCTGGTGTCTTCCCCTCTGCTTTTAAACATGCTACCATTACACCCATCCTCAAAAAGCCTTCACTTGACCCATCTTCCTTGTCCAGTTATCGCCCCATATCACTTCTTCCGTATGCCTCAAAGCTACTTGAACAACATGTCCATTCTGAACTGTCCTCCCACCTCTCCTCTTGCTCCCTCTTTGACCGCCTACAATCCGGCTTCCGAACCCACCACTCGACCGAGACTGCCCTTACCAAAGTCACCAATGACCTACTGACAACCAAAACCAAGAAACAATACTCTGTCCTCCTTCTCCTTGACCTGTCCTCTGCCTTCGACACTGTTGACCACACCCTTCTGTTGCAAACTCTCTCATCTCTTTGCATCACTGACCTGGCTCTCTCCTGGTTCACATCATACCTCACAGACCGGACGTTTAGCGTCTCCCACTCCCGCACCACCTCCTCGTCTCATGCCCTCTCTGTTGGTGTCCCGCAAGGCTCTGTCCTAGGACCCCTGCTCTTCTCAATCTACACTTTTGGCCTGGGACAGCTCATAGAGTCCCATGGCTTTCAGTATCACTCCTATGCTGATGACACACAAATCTACCTTTCTGGTCCAGACATCACCACCTTACTATCAAGAATCCCACAATGTCTATCTTCTTTATCATCCTTCTTCGCCTCTCACTTTCTTAAACTTAACATGGATAAGACAGAATTCATAATCTTTCCCCCATCTTGTTCAACCCCCCCAACAGACCTATCTATCACGATCAATGGCTGCACATTATCCCCAGTCAAAAAAGCCTGCTGCCTTGGAGTGACCTTAGATTCTGCCCTTTCCTTCCGACCGCACATCCAAGCCCTTTCCACCACCTGCCGCCTCCAACTCAAAAACATCTCCCGCATCCGTGCTTTCCTTAACTTCGAATCTGTGAAAATGCTCGTACATGCCCTCATTATCTCCCGCCTAGACTACTGCAACATTCTCCTCTGTGGCCTTCCATCTAGCACCCTCGCACCCCTCCAATCTATCCTCAACTCCGCTGCCCGACTAATCCACCTCTCACCTTATTACTCCTCTGCCTCTCCCCTCTGCCAATCCCTTCACTGGCTCCCCATTGCCCAACGAATCCACTTCAAAGTACTGACAAACACATACAAGGCCGTCCATAACCTGTCCCCTCCCTACATCTCTGAGCTACTTTCCCGATATATCCCCACACGCACTCTCCGATCCTCACAAGACCTCCTTCTCTCCTCTCCTCTTATCGTCTCTTCCCACAATCGACTCCAAGATTTCTCCCGTGCATCCCCCATACTCTGGAACTCGCTACCCCAACATATCAGACTCTCACCTACAGTGGAATCCTTCAAAAGAAACCTGAAAACCCACCTCTTCAGACAAGCCTACAACCAATGACCCTGCTGCCTCTATACCGCCATGACCAACTCAACCCGCACCTACTGTGTCCTTCTCCCATACCATGTAGATTGTAAGCCCTCACGGGCAGGGCCCTCTCTCCTTCTGTACCAGTTTGTAACTCATCTTGTTTATGATTAGTACAATTGTCTGTGTTATGTATGTGCACCGCTTATCATATGTACAGCGCTATGGAATGAATGGCGCTTAAATAATAAATAATAATAATAATAATAATTTTCCTCATCATGTAAGATAGTTTATGTTATGCGATAAATCGTCAATTAAATATGCGAGTGAATCGCATCGCATAAGGGCTGTATGCTATTGGGTTGGCTTGGTCGAATAGAAGAAGATAGAGAATATAGCGCTATATTCGCTATATATTCGACATTCAACAATTCTACCAAGCCAACAGTTACTTACGGTTGGCTTGGTAGAATTGTCGAATATAGCGCTATATTCTCTATCTTCGTCTATTCGACCAAGCCAACCCAATAGCATACAGCCCTTATGCGACCCAATTCACTCGCATATTTAATTGCCTATTTGTCGCATAATATAAACTAACCTACATAAAGAGGGAAATTATAAATCAGTAATGATTCTTATTACTGATTTATAATTTTCCTCTTTATGTACAGCACTATATTAGCTAAATTGAAGTCTATATGTGTATATTACGAATATTCGCTATATTGCTATAACTTCGATTTTTAGAATATTACGAATATTCAAAAAATCTAAGTTATAGCAATATAGCGAATATTCGTAATATACACATATAGACTGCAATTTAGCTAATATAGTGCTGTAGTATTTTTTTTTAGGTGTCAATTTTTTTTAAAAATGAAGTTCAGAAGAGACCAAATGTTCTATATATTGCTATATTCGATATATTGTTATAACTTCGTATTTTAGAATATTCGTAATATTCTAAAAAACGTTATAGTTATAGCAATACAGCGAGTATTCGTAAAATACACATAATAGCCAACTAATATGAAAGTTGCCTTATACAGTTTAATGAAAATCGCAATACATGAAAAATTAAATCGCATATTATTCGAGATAAATAGAATAATGATGAATATTCGATTTCGATGAATATAAGACGAATATTCAATCGAATATTCGCAAAATATTGCAAAATCAAATATATGGCACCTCCCGCTTATCACTCCTGCCAAATAAAAAAATGCCTTCATCACACCTGAAGGGCTGTATCAGTACAAGGTGTTACCCTTTGGTCTGCATGGTGCCCCTCCCTGCCACTTTTCAATGGACATTGTGCTGCATCCACATCGTCAGTATGCTTCAACTTACCTGGACGATATTGTTATCCACAGTATCGACTAGGAAAGTCACCTACCAAAAGTGCAGGCTGTAGTGGACTCCTTTCGGAAGGCGGGACTAACCACTAACCCAAAAAAATGTGCGATAGGGTTAGAGGAGACTAAGTACCTCGGGTATGTCATTGGGCACGGAGTCATCAAACACCAAGTATACAAAATAGAGGCAATACGAAATTGGCCCTGACCTGTCACCACTAGGCAAGTAAAGTCATTTCTGGGAATGGTGGGCTATTACATGAGGTTTGTCCCCCACTTTGCTATGGTGGCCCTGCCATTGACAGGGCTCTTGAAGGGACACAAGTCAATGATGGTTCACTGGGATGATCGGGCGGAAGAGGCTTTCTCCGCTTTGAAGTCAGCCCTGTGTGGGTCCCCAGTTTTGGTGACGCCCGACTTCAGGGAGTTTATAGTACAGACCGATGCCTCCGAAGTAGGACTCGGTTCTGTACAGTCTCAGGAAGTCAACAGGGAGGAGCATCCCATTGTCTTTCTTAGATGTAAGCTCACCCTAACCGAGACCCGGTATAGTATAGTGAAGAGAGAGTGCCTGGCTATCAAGTGGGCACTCGAGTCTCTCCGCTATTATTGGTTGGGGAGAAAATTCTGCCTGGTGACCGACCACTCCCCTCTCAAGTGGATGAGCCAGGCCAGAGAGAGAAATTCCCGAGTCACAAGGTGGTTCCTGTCCTTGCAAAACTTTAAGTTCTCCGTAGAACACAGGGCAGGCCTGTTGCAGGGAAACGCAAATGCCCTGTCCCAAGTATACTGTATGGAATGTGTTCACCCCCTCGGGGTTGAACAAAGGGGGAAGGTATGTAAGAAGGTGCATGGAATCATTGTGGATGATAGGTACGTGTCACCGAGGTTCCTGGCCTGGGTGGAGTAACAGCATTTTTTATGTGTCAGCAGCAGTTGCTGTTTGACACCTTGGTACTTAGGATGGCTGTAATAGCTGATCCGGGATGGCTCTTACTGGGAGTAGTCAAAGTGCTGGGTGGGTGACTACTCCCCACGTTCCAGGCCGGGTTTTGCCAGGCATAAAAACCAGCCAGCACTGCCAGGTGGAGAGGATTACCTCTGTCTGACAGGAGCTCAGAAGGTCTGTGTGCTGGGATCTGGGCCTGTGCTGGGCTGGAAAGCAGAGACCCGTGTGTCAAGGGAACAGGCCGCATAAAGCCTGTATTTGAACTTTCTGAGGCAGAACTATCACCAAGGTGACTTTTGTTTTATAACCTTGCAATTGGCTGTGAATTAACACCAACACTGCAAAAGTAATGCTTTGTTTTTGGCATCATGTTTGAATAAACACTGAAGTTTGAATTATGAACTTGTATTTTGCTTCTGTACTGTGCCCGCTTATCCTAACTACCAGAGTGAATCCACACAGTATAAAATTTGGTTTCTTAAACACACTTATTACACGGCAGGGGTGAAACTAAACCAAAACAGCAAAAGCAGAGTTGAAAAATCCCATTTAGAAATAAACCCCAAAATTACTGCAAAAATTAAAATATTTCCAATATTTGTATATTAGATCCTTGAAGATTTGAACCTGTAATACGAGGTTCTGAGTTATCCAGAGACAGACATTCTGTAGTACCCTTATTTTTCCTGTGACTTTAGTGCTTGTGTAATTTTACTGTATCTTCAGTGCTTGTGGGACTTTCCCGTATCTTCAGTGCTTGTATGACTTTCCTGTGACTTTGGTGCTTGTTGTTAGTCCAGTAGTGAATTTTCTTAAAAGAATGTTCAGAAACCAAAGAAGAGAAGTGAAGAAGCAGTTAGTTAATACTAGTAATAGGCAGTCTCATAGACATCTTTTCGAATGAAAACCTAAAGAAGGACTGTACTAATATAAAGTGCCAATGCAATTTAATAATATAGCTCTGAGTTGAGTTTGCGCTTCAAATGCCACTGCTTAATATTATGGATGGACTGTTTTCTTTAAAGGGACAAAGAATTGTCAGTCAATTTTAAGTCAATTTACTGTACATTTGTATACAATTGTACTACTGACAGGGAGTTCCCCCCAAAAAATATGGTTGCTACCATGATTACTACTTTATCACACATATTTCTACTTCTGATAACATCCAGAGATATAGATACAGCTTTTGTATACAGATATGCATTTATATACAGTAGTTTTATTTTAAATATGCTTCACTTACAATGCCTTTGGGAATCCTTCAGACCTTTCAGCCTCTTTCACACGGGCATGCCAGATTTGCTCCGAATGATTTGCGTGTGCATTGTGGAAAACCCGTGCGAGTGCGAACGCAATTTCAATCAGTTTTGACTGCGATTGCATTGCATTGTTCAGTTTTTATTGCGTGGGTGCAATGCGTTTTGCACGTGCGTGATAAAAAACTGAATGTGGTACCCAGACCCGAACCCGGATTTCTTCACTGAAGTTCGGGTTTGGGTTAGGTGTTCTGTAGATTTTATTATTTTCCCTTATAACATGGTTATAAGGGAAAATAATAGCATTCTTAATACAGAATGCTTACTAAAATGTCGATTGAGGGGTTAAAAAATAAAAGTTTCAGCCACTTGTTCACGCAGCCGGCATCGTCTTCTATCTTCTTCTTTCAGGACCTTTGTGGTGAGCGCAATTACGTCATTAAAGGTCCTTTTGCAGGTCCTGAAAGAAGAGTGGATGAGGTGAGTTAATTTTGAAAAAAAAATTTAACCCCTCAATTAACAATTTAGTAAGCATTCTATATTAAGAATGCTATTATTTTCCCTTATAACCACGTTATAAGGGAAAATAATACAGTGAATTTAATTTAATGGGGTCCTGGGTTACTCATCCCTAACATCTCCTTGCAACCATGCGTGAAAATTGCACCGCATACGCACTTGCGTGTGGAGCTTGTGATTTTCACAAAGCCCCATTCATTTCTATGGGGCCTGTATTGCGTGAAAAACGCAGAATATAGAACATGCTGCGATTTTCACGCAACGCACAAGTGCACAGCCCCATTGAAGTGAATGGGTCTGGATTTAGTGCAGGTGCAATGCGTTTACCTCACACATTGCACCCGCGCGGAAAACTCGCCCGTGTGAAAGGGGCCTTTCACTTTTTTATCATTTTTTAATGTTGCAGCCTTGTGTCTATACAGACGTGGACAAAATTGTTGGTACCCTTTGGTCAATGAAAGAAAAAGTCACAATGGTCACAGAAATAACTTTAATCTGACAAAAGTAATAATAAATTAAAATTCTATAAATGTTAACCAATGAAAGTCAGACATTGTTTTTCAACCATGCTTCAACAGAATTATGTAAAAAAATAAACTCATGAAACAGGCATGGACAAAAATGATGGTACCCCTAGAAAACACAGAACATAATGTGACCAAAGGGACATGTTAATTCAAGGTGTGTCCACTAATTAGCATCACAGGTGTCTACAACCTTGTAATCAGCCATTGGGCCTATATATATGGCTCCAGGTAATCACTGTGTTGTTTGGTGATATGGTGTGTACCACACTCGACATGGACCAGAGGAAGCAAAGGAAAGAGCTGTCTCAAGAGATCAGAAAGAAAATTATAGACAAGCATGTTAAAGGTAAAGGCTATAAGACCATCTCCAAGCAACTAGATGTTCCTGTGAGTACAGTTGCACATATTATTCATAAGTTTAAGATCCATGGGACTGTAGCCAACCTCCCTGGACGTGGCCGCAGGAGGAAAATTGATGACAAATCTAAGAGACGGATAATCCGAATGGTAACAAAAGAGCCTAGAAAGACTTCTAAAGAGATTCAAGGTGAACTTCATGCTCAAGGAACATCAGTGTCAGATCGCACCATCCGTCGTTGTTTGAGCCAAAGTGGACTACATGGGAGACGACCAAGGAGGACACCATTGTTGAAAACGAATCATAAAAAAGCAAGACTGGAATATGCCAAACTACATGTTGACAAGCCACAAAGCTTCTGGGAGAATGTCCTGTGGACAGATGAGACAAAAATCGAAGTTTTTGCCAAGGCACATCAGCTGTATGTTCACAGACGAAAAAATGAAGCATATCAAGAAAAGAACACTGTCCCTACTGTGAAACATGGAGGAGGCTCTGTTATGTTCTGGGGCTGCTTTGCTGCGTCTGGCACAGGGTGTCTTGAATCTGTGCAGGGTACAATGAAATCTCAAGACTATCAAGGAATTCTAGAGAGAAATGTACTAGCCAGTGTCAGAAAGCTTGGTCTCAGTCGCAGGTCATGGGTCTTGCAACAGGACAATGACCCAAAACACACCGCTAAAAACACCCAAGAATGGCTAAGAGGAAAAAATTGGACTATTCTAAAGTGGCCTTCTATGAGCCCTGACCTCAATCCTATTGAGCATCTTTGGAAGGAGCTGAAACATGCAGTCTGGAAAAGGCACCCTTCAAACCGGACACAACTGGAGCAGTTTGCTCATGAGGAGTGGGCCAAAATACCTGCTGAGAGGTGCAGATGTCTCATTGACAGTTACAGGAAGCGTTTGATTGCAGTGATTGCCTCAAAAGGTTGCGCAACAAAATATTAAGTTAGGGGTACCATCATTTTTGTCCATGCCTGTTTCATGAGTTTATTTTTTTACATAATTCTGTTGAAGCATGGTTGAAAAACAATGTCTGACTTTCATTGGTTAACATTTATAGAATTTTAATTTATTATTACTTTTGTCAGATTAAAGTTATTTCTGTGACCATTGTGACTTTTTCTTTCATTGACCAAAGGGTACCAACAATTTTGTCCACGTCTGTATAAGCTCTCACAGCTGACAATGCATATCAGAGTAAAAAACAAGCCATGATTGCGAAAGAACGGCCTGTAGAGCTCAGAGACATGATTTTGTGGAGCTACAGATCTGGAGAAGGGTACACAAACTTTCTGCTCCACTGAAAGTTCCAAAGAGCACAATCGCCTCCATGATTCTTAAATGGATGGAGTTTAGAATAACCAGGATGCTTCATAGAGCTGGCTGCTCCACCAAACTAAGTAAACAGGGGAGAAGGGCCTTGGTAACAAAGGTGACTAAAAACCCAATGGTCACTCTGGCTGAGCTCAAAGATCCCGTGTGCAGATGGAAGAAACTACCAGTGGATGGAAGAAACCATCACTGCAGCATTCCACTTGGCTTTATGGCAGAGTGGCTAGAAAGAAACTTTCCATAAAACTTTGCATAAAAGCAGACTGTGAGAAACAAGATTTTCTGGTCTGATGGAACCAAGATCTTTTTGGCCTCAATTCTAAGTGTAATGTGTGGAGCAAACCAGGCATTGCTCATAACCTGCCCAATAACATCCCTACGTTGAAACATGGTGAATGGCGCTAATTACACATATATTCTTAATGAAAACCTGATCTAGAGTGCTGTGGACCTCAGACTGGACCAAAGGCTCACCTTCCAACAATACAATGACCCTACGCACACAGCGAAGACAACACAGGAGTGGCTTAGGGACAACTCTGTGAATGTCCTTGAGTGGCCCAGCCAGAGCTCTGAAGAGTCCTGAAAATAGTTGTCCATCAACGGTCCCCACCGAACCTTACATAGCTTGAGATGATCTGCAGGGAAGAATGGCAGAAAATCCCCAAATCCAGGTGTGCATACTTTGTGGTATCATACCCAAGAAGACTTGAGGCTATGACCGCTGCCAAAGGCGTTTCAACTGCTGAGTAAAGGGTCTGAATATGAATGTCAATGCAAGATTTTTTATTTTGTTTTCCACTAACTTAGCAAAGATTTTGTTCTATTTTCACTTTCTCTTTAGGGGGTATTGAGTGCAGAATGATGGAGAAAATTTGCCTTTATTTATTTAGTTTGAGTTTGAAAACACTTGGAAGGCACTGTATATAAGCTGTTGACTTTCTGTTTAGCACAGCTGTAGCATCTGGAATTTGGCTCATTAAATCCAAATACCAGGGAGTCAATGAGGAACAGGGACCAAACTTAATACAAATATCCATCATGCCACCAATAGACCACAGTAATAAATGTGTAACAACATATGTAGATTCTACTCATTCAGTTTGTGTGGAATTACTCATTAAGTCAATGTCAGAGACAATAAGGAGAAGAGATCACTTATTAATAAAGCACAGGGACCCTCACTGAACTTACTATTAGTAAAGTAATAGTTTCATGTGTCTTTATTGAATGGTCTTAATGATTATGTTGTTTTCATTGCTGTGAGCTCCTGCACTTTGTTGGTAATTAAAGGTAATAAAAAACTTGGAAATAACATTCAACGTGCTTATTGAGAAGCCAAAGCTTTCTGCTTAGTCTGAGTACGGTCATATAGAAGCCGAAATTAAATCTGTCACCATTACAGGGTTTAAGGGTGCTGTCACATGTACAGCAAGCAGAGCAGCTGGATGGCAGCTATGATGTGGCCAATGGCACATGCAGGGAGCTCAACAGTTATACAGCTTTGATGATAGTAACAGGTTATGGTTCTAGTGAGGTATAGTATAGCATTGACAGCATACAGATAGTCCAAGTAGTTCTAACCCCAAAGAGTCCACCTTCCCAAGGGCCATTGACTACACATAACATATGTGAAAAAATGCCACCCTGTATCAAACTGGCTTAGGGTACTTTCACATTAGTGGCAGTGGAGTCCGGCAGGCTGTTCCGGCGGGTGAACAGCCTGTCAGATCCGTCCTGATGCTAGTTAAGGTGTGACCCCGGACTCTCGCTCTGTCCTCATTGATTATAATCAGGGCGGGGACGGAGCGCCGGCGGCAGCACGTCCGTTCGCTGCTGCTGGAACTCCGCCCCTATTATAGTCAATGGGCACGGAGCGGCAGTCTGGGGGCACACGTGAACTAGCGGCAGGACGGATCTGACAGGCTGTTCACCCGCCGGACTCCCCTGCCGCTAGTGTGAAACTAGCCTAAAATTCACAGTGTAATAAAATATAAAAGCAATGCACATTTTTTTAAAGGCACAGGCATCTTGTAGTTCACACTAAAGCCTTTTTTCCTGTCAGTTTGCCCTAGAAGAGAAAGAAAATACATTAATATTTGTGGTCCCCTGTCATTCCTAACTGTTAAACTGATGACAGCAGGATACTAGTTCTATAGCTAACATGCTGCTGTCATCAGATTAACTAGAAACAACATGGGCCTTCTGCTATTGCTGGCCACCCTGGGTAAGCTACTAAGATGTAATAATAGTCGCATATGTCTTTCTGTCAGGTAGGCTACAGTAACATCATAATGTGTTTCATTAGGAAAGCTGATATGACATTACAACTGGATTTAAGCCAGATAGCATGCTGTGATATCAGAAGGGGTTTCATGCTGGGTAGATGTGACATCATAAATGTCTTTCTGTCAAGCAAGCAGTTATGTGTCACGGCTGTCATAGTCTGGTGGTAGTGGACCATGACACTTTAGCCGTACATGCTTGTTGCCGTTGGCAATGTGTAGTTCTTAGCATCTTTATAAACTTTTCCTTTAAGATGGTTGTCCGTTCGCATTCTCGTGAGTATGGGGTTAAAGTGTGTTTCTAGTATTATGTATAGGAGTTGTGGCTGACCCCTATGGTCGTGCACTCCCTCCTGCCCCTCCCCTGCCTCGCAGGCTGATTTTAATTAGACTGAGTACATAGTCTGCTCAGCATGCATGCTGGTACTTGTAGCCCCTGGATTCAATGAAGGCCATTTTGGCTCCACATAGACAAAAATCAAGGTGGCCCAGCATGCATGTGGGACCTGCACTTTCTGGATCCATGGTCGCTGTTATGGCACCCAACAGGTGAGTTTTAGTGTTAGGACCCTTCTTATAGAGGTCGCCTTGGTGTTCGGCAGAAGGGCTCAAATGATTTTGTACAAAATGTATTTGCTAAGCATCTCTAAGTTATTAGCATAGCACTTGCAATGTAATATACCTTTGTACTTTACTTTTGGTTTGTAGAGTGCTGTTGCACCATGTGTTTGTCAGACATTTGCAGCCTCAAGCAACGTGCACCTGCACATTGGGATGTGCTGACCCCCCCTTTTTTGTGTTTCTAGTTGGACATAGATTGTCATCCCTTATGTATCCTCCATGTTTCCTAACTTACTTGTGTTGATGTTTGGTGTGGGTTTATGTTCAGGGTGTTGTGCCTCCAGTGAGGGGGCTCCTGGGTTCCTCGGAGGGGAAACCGCATTGACCAACTGCCTGCAGAAGCTTGCTCCAGGGTTTCCAGAAGGGGAAACCGCTAGTCAGTAGCAGTTGCTGTTTTATCCAGTTGTTGTCATAGGTAAAGTGCTGTTGTTCCAGTGTGTGTTTTTTGCGCTGGGTGCTTACCTGCCAATTTGGTTTATGCTACTGTCTGTCCCTTTCCTTGTTGCTAGGCTTTCTGGAGACTCCGGTTCATCCATGTTGTGGATGAACAGGTCATCTATTAGCCCTGACATTATTACCAATGATCTCAAGGGTTAGTAGGGCCCGAGTTTCTGGGTATGAGCCCTCCCACCATTAGGGTTTGCTCATACAGTAATTAGGTCAGGACTAGGATTTAGGAATGTGTTAGAAGGTGACCTGCTCCCTTTATTCCTGTTTCCAGGCCTAGTGGCATATCTCGCCAACCTACATTGTACGGTGTGGAGTTTTGACATTATGTCCAACATGGCTTCTCTATTTCTTTCTGCGGAAGTGGGTGCAGCATGGATCACCTCACATTTTGGGTATTCATGCTTGTCCTCCGGAGAGGGGGGCGAAAGGGGAGTTTTCGTTAACTGTGCGGTTCTCGGTTTCTGTTGTTTCCGTTGTTGTGAACCATCACTAGTGTTTTTAGCTCCCCTCGTCCATTTGTCAGTGGTTCCTTGCCCTTGTGCCATGTTACTGGCAGCATTCTTTTGGTGTACTGGCTGTGTGATGGTTGGGGAATGCTTGCTGGCAGCGGCCCTGAGTGGGAACTGTGTCTGAGATGGACGCGGTGTTTGGTGCGGTTTCTCTTGACTGCTTGTTGGTTGGCTGTCTGGTTCCTAGTCGGTGGTTCAGGCATGCTGGTGGCAGTTCAGGGTGATGTACTGACACTGACATTCACTTTTTTTTTTCCCCTTGGTATTGGGTGTTCAACCTTTTGTCCCAAGTTTGTTTTGGAGAGAGCTTTGAGGGGAGGCAGTGTCACGGCTGTCATGGTCTGGTGGTAGTGGACCGTGACAATTTAGCCGTGCATGCTTGTTGCCGGTGGCAACATGTAGTTTTTGGCATGTTTACACACTTCCCCTTTAAGGTTGTTGTCCGTTCCCATTCTCGTGGGTATGAGGTTAAAGTGTGAGCAAAGTGGAGCTTGGTGTGTGCTTTTATAGTACTTTGGCTTTGAACCTGAGATTAAGGGGACTTCAGCTTCTTGTGGAGCTGGAGTTATGCTGCCATCCTGGACCTTACCATCTGTCCAGTTTAAGGGCCACATTGTTGGACATAGATTGTCATCCCTTATGTAGCCTCCATGTTCTCTACCTTACTTGTGTTGATGTTTGGTGTGGGTTTATGTTCAGGGTGTGGTGTACGTCTTGTCGTTTCTTGTCTGGTCTTTTGGTGTTGTTCGTCCAGCATGCATGCAAGGCGTTTCCCTGTGTGTTGTGCCTCAGGTGAGGGGGCTCCTGGGTTCCTCGGAGGGGAAGCCGTGTTGACCACCTGCCTGAGGAAGTGGGCTCCAGGGTCTCCCGGAGGGGGAACCACTAGTCAGTAGCAGTTGTTGTTTCATCCAGTTGTTGGTCCCTGTTCCTCACGGACTCCCTGTTGTTTGGATTTAATGAGCCAAATTCCAGTTACTACAGTTGTGCTAAACAGAAACTCAACAGCTTATATACAGTGCCTTCCAAGTGTTTTCAAACTCAAACTAAATAAAAAAAAAAGGCAAATTTTTCTCCATCATTCTGCACTCAATACCCCCTAAAGAGAAAGTGAAAATAGAACAAAATCTTTGCTAAATTAGTGGGGGAAAAAATAAAAAATATTGCATTGACATTCATATTCAGACCTATACAGCTTTGGCAGCGGTCATAGCCTCCAGTGTTCTTGGGTATGATACCACAAAGTATGCACACCTGGATTTGGGGATTTTCGGCCATTCTTCCATGCAGATCATCTCAAGCTATCTAAGGTTCGGTGGGGACTGTCGATGGACAACTATTTTCAGGACTCTTCAGAGCTCTCGCTGGGCCACTCAAGGACATTCACAGAGTTGTCCCTAAGCCACTCCTGTGTTGTCTTTGTTGTGTGCTTAGGGTCATTGTATTGTTGGAAGGTGAGCCTTTGATCCAGTCTGAGGTCCACAGCACTCTAGATCAGGTTTTCATTAAGAATATATGTGTAATTTGCGCCATTCACCATGTTTCAACGTAGGGATGTTATTGGGCAGGTTATGAGCAATGCCTGGTTTGCTCCACACATTACACTTAGAATTGAGGCCAAAAAGATCTTGGTTCCATCAGACCAGAAAATCTTGTTTCTCACAGTCTGCTTTTTTGCAAATTCCAGGCAGGCTTTCGTGTGTCTTACTTAGGAGAAGCTTCTTTCGAGCCACTCTGCCATAAAGCCAAGTGGAATGCTGCAGTGATGGTTGACCTTCTGGTAGTTTCTTCCATCTGCACACAGGATATTTGAGCTCAGCCAGAGTGACCATTGGGTTTTTAGTCACCTAGTCACCTTTGTTACCAAGGCCCTTCTCCCCTGTTTACTTAGTTTGGTGGAGCAGCCAGCTCTATGAAGCATCCTGGTTATTCTAAACGCCATCCATTTAAGAATCATGGAGGCGATTGTGCTCTTTGGAACTTTCAGTGGAGCAGAAAGTTTGTGTACCCTTCTCCAGATCTGTAGCTCTACAAAATCATGTCTCTGAGCTATACAGGCCGTTCTTTCCTAATCATGGCTTGTTTTTTGCTCTGATATGCATTGTCAGTTGTGAGAGCTTATATAGACACAAGGCTGCAACATAACAAAATGATAAAAAAAAAGTGAAAGGCCCCTTCCACTCAAGCGAGTTTTCCACACGGGTGCAATGTGTGAGGTAAACGCATTGCACCTGCACTGAATCCGGACCCATTCACTTCAATGGGGCTGTGCATATGATCGGTGATTTTGTGGAGCTGGAGTTATGCTGCTATCCTGGACCTTACCATCTGTCCAGTTTAACGGCCACATTGTTGGACATAGATTGTCATCCCTTATGTATCCTCCATGTTCCCTACCTTACATCTGTTGATGTTTGGTGTGGGTTTATGTTTAGGGTGTGGTGTACGTCTTGTTGTCGTTTCTTGTCTGGTCTTTTGATGTTGTTCATCCAGCATGCATGCAAGGCATTTCCCTGTGTGTTGTGCCTCCTTTGAGGAGTCTCCTGGGTTCCTCGGAGGGGAAACCGCGTTGACCACCTGCCTGCGGAAGTGGGCTCCAGGGTCTCCCGGAGGGGGAACCACTAGTCAGTAGCAGTTGTTGCTTCATCCAGTTGTTGTCGCAGGTAAGTGCTGTTGTTCCAGTGTGTGTTGTTTGCGCTAGGTTCTTACCTGCCAACTTGGTTTATGCTACTGTCTGTCCCTTTCCTTGTTGATAGGCCTGCTTGAGACCCTGGTTCATCTGTGTTGTGGATGAACAGGTCATCTCTTAGCCCTGACATTATTACCAGGGATCTTTACCAGCCATTACCATTGGCCTACAACTAGTACTGGTCAATTTGCTGAAACTTACCAGAAAACTATATTTTCTTTCATCAGTCTGGATTGCTGAGTCAATTACCTTTCCCTGCTGCCGCCCACTGTCCAGAGTTTGGTGAGCCAAATTAGTAGATGGGCCCAACACATTTTTGATCAAGAGCCTCTAATTTTAATATAGTAAGTATAACAGTAATGCAATTCAGATTTATTCATGTTTCCAGTGTTTACATGTGTCTTTGCACATGAAGGCCTCGAGTTCTGCCCTCATTGTATGCCTTTTAAATCATGCCAGAGGCATAGCCTAATGGGTTGCCTGTTCATTTACTACTGACAGCAAAATACACTGCGCTACATGAGTAGTACAGTGTAATATGTGAGAAATCATAGTCCCCTTGTGAGATTAATATGTGGTGAAAGTAAGGATTAAGTAAAGTTTTGTTAAAAAGTGACAGATTTGAAGTGGCCCAGTTTCCTGTTCATGCACTGTTTTGTCCAGCCTCCAGAGTACTGTCAGATAGGGTATTCAGAGAGTCCAATGGAGTTATCACACCCAAACGGGCAAAACTGTCCTGCAAAACAGTCCAAAACATTCGCCACATCCGTAAGAACCTGAACTATACAATTATCAAGTAATTTATCCTGCATGATGAATAGAGATGTCGCGAACATAAAATTTTCTGTTCGCGAACGGGCGAACCGGGCGAACCGCCATTGACTTTTAGAGGCAGGTGAATTTTAAAACCCACAGGGACTCTTTCTGGCCACAATAGTGATGGAAAAGTTGTTTCAAGGGGACTAACACCTGGACATGCCGGAGGGGGATCCATGGCAAAACTCCCATAGAAAATTACATAGTTGACGCAGAGTTGGATTTTAATCCATAAAGGGCATAAATCACCTAACAATCCAAATGTTTTTTGAACAACGTGGTTTAAAACATCCACTGTGTGTATACGATCAGGTATGATGTGTCGATCAGGTAGTGTAAGGGTTACACCCGCTTCACAGACATTGACAGACCAAACTCCCCTTTTAATGCACCGCAAACAACCGCAAACAGTCCATTTGCCCAAGGTTGGATACCAAGATAGCCATGTCCCGTTGATGTCATTGAAGGTTTCTTCCTCCACCCAGCCACGTACAACACCAAGGGTCCCGGAAAGGTGAATTGAATTGATTTTCGAATGGGGAGATGGTTAAGAAAATGGTGGCTCCCTCCCCTTTGTTTGAATCAACGATCACTGCGTCTGTGCAGTGCAATTTACTGTCCCACCCGATATGAGTGCTATTTTCTATAGTTCTCTCTTCTCATCAGTTTAATCCCTGTTACGTCCCCAATCTGGGGTCCATTTATTAAATGGATTTTTCGAATGGGGAGATGGTTAAAAAAACGCTGTCTCCCTCCCCTTTGTTTGAATCCACGCCACGGTCACTGCGTCTACGCCCGATATAAGTGTTATTTTCTGTAGTACTATTCTCATCAGTTTAATCCCTGTTACGTGACGTCCCCAATCAGGGGTCCATTTATTAACCACTTCCCATCTGGGCCATTTGCCCCCTTCCTGACCAGGCCTAATTTTGCAAAACTGACATATCTCACTTCATGTGGTAATAACTTTGGAACGCCTTTATTTATCCAAGTCATTCAGAGATTGTTTTCTCGTGACACATTGTACTTCATGATAGTCATAAATTTGAGTCAAAATATTTCACCTTTATTTATGAAAACATCCATAATTTACCCAAAAATTAGAAAAATTCGCAATTTTCTAAATTTCAATTTCTCTGCTTTTAAAACAGAAAGTGATACCTCATAAAATATTTATTACTTAACATTCCCCATATGTCTACTTTATGTTGGCATCATTTTGGAAATGTCATTTTATTTTTTTAGGACGTTAGAAGGCTTAGAAGTTTAGAAGAAATTCTTCAAATTTTTAAGAAAATTGCCAAAACCCACTTTATAAGGACCAGTTCAGGTCTGAAGTCACTTTGTGGGGCCTACATAGTGGATACCCCCATAAATGACCCCATTGTAGAAACTACACCCCTCAAGTTACTCAAAACTGATTTTACAAACTTTGTTAACCCTTTATGCGTTCCACAAGAATTAAAGGAAAATGGAGATCAAATTTTTAAATTTCACTTTTTGGGCAGATTTTCCATTTTAATCCAATTTTTTCTTTAACACATCGATGGTTAACAGCCAAACAAAACTCAATATTTATTACCCAGATTCTGCGGTTTACAGAAACACCCCACATGTGGTCATAAACTGCTGTATGGGCACAAGGCAGGGCGCAGAAGAAAAGGAACTCCACATGGTTTTTAGATGCCATGTCCCATTTGAAGCCCCCTGATGCACCCTTACAGTAGAAACTCCCAAGAAGTGACCCCATTTTGGAAATTAGGGGATAAGGTGCCAGTTTTATTAGTACTATTTTTGGGTACATATGATTTTTTGATCATTCATTATAACAATTGGTTGTTTTAGCACAGTTTCTATTTATTTATTTTTACAGCGTTCACCTGAGGGGTTCAGTCAAGTGACATTTTTATAGAGCAGATTGTTACGGACGTGGCGATACCTAATATGTATACTTTTTCTCATTTATTAAAGTTTTACACAATAATAGCATTTTTGAAACAAAAAAATTATGTTTTAATGTGTCCATGTTCTGATAGCTATAGTTTTTTTATTTCTTGAGAGATTTTCTTATGTAGGGGCTCATTTTTTGCGGGATGAGGTGACTGTTTTATTGGTACCATTTTGTGGGACATACGCGTTTTTGATCACTTGGTGTTACACCTTTGACACATTTTTTTTTGTTTTTTTTTTACGGTGTTCATCTGAGGGGTTAGCTCATGTGATATTTTTATAGAGCTGGTTTTTACGGACGCGGCAATACCTAATATGTATACTTTTTTTTATTTGTTTCACTTTAACACAATAATAGCATTTTTGAAACCAAAAAATGATGTTTTAGTGTCTCCATGTTCTAAGAGCTATAGTTTTTTTATTTTTTGAGAGATTTTCTTATGTAGGGGCTCATTTTTTTGCGGGATGAGGTGACGGTTTTATTGGTACCATTTTGTGGGACATACGCATTTTTGATCACTTGGTGTTGCATATTTTGTGATGCAAGGTGACAAAAATTGCTTGTTTTGACACAGTTTTTTTGTTTTTTTTTTTACGGTGTTCACCCGAGGGGTTAGCTCATGTGATATTTTTATAGAGCTGGTTTTTACGGACGTGGCAATACCAAATATGTCTATTTTATTTTATTTTTTCTATTTAAAATTTTTTTTTTATTCCTTACTTGGGGACCTTTTTATTTTTACATGTGAAACTTTTTTTTATTTTATTTTTTTCAACCCTTTATTTTTTTTATTTTATTTTTTACACTTTTCGTCCCCCATAAGGTCATACAAGACCTCTGGGGGACATTTGCTTCACTTTTTCTTTTTTTTTCACTATTGATTTCTCCTGTAACTGGGACTGACATAGTAGCCCCAGTTACAGAAGAAATGCACCCCCCAGAGATGCTGTACAGCGCAATACAGCGCTGTACAGCCTCAGAGCAGGGCTGATCGAGGTCTGTGAGAGACCTCACACAGCTCCTGCAGCTCCGGTCCCGGCGGTCACATGACCGCCGGGCCGGAACAGGAAGCGCACAGCGCTTCCTGCTCTGCAGACACAGCGCTCGGTGAGCGCTGTGTCTGCAGCGATCCGGAAGGCAGGGACACCTGGGCACTGTCCCTGCCTTCTCTCTGGGTTGCCCTGCTGTCACTGACAGCGGGCAACTCGATCAGCAGCTGCACGATTAGCGTGCAGCTGCTATTTCTGAAAGGACGTTCAGAAACGTCCGTTCAGAAATAGAGGTCCACCCATAGGACGTTTATATCCTATGGGCGGACTTAAAGCGGTTAAATAGATTTTCCGAACGGGGAGATTGTTAAAAAAACGCTATCTCCCTCCCCTTTGTTTGAATCCACTCCTTGGTCACTGCGTCTGTGCCGTGCAATTTACTGTCACACCCGATATGAGTGCGATTTTCTGTAGTACTATTCTCATCAGTTTAATCCCTGTTGCATCCCATATCAGGGTGGGATTGCCTTTTGTGAAAAAAAATTTAGGCCGGGTACCTTCGACTGCCCTCACAGTGACAGACCAAACTCTGATACACCAAACTGAATTGATTTTAGGAACCGGGAGATGGAAAAAGCAGCTTGGTCGGTCCTCTTACTCCCAAGTTGGGGCACTGCGCGTGCACGGAGCAATGTTCTGTGACAATGTTCTATTCCTATCAGTTTAATCCCTGTTACGTCCCCTATCCGGGGACGTGTGTCGAATTGATATTGATTAACCATTGTCGAATTAACGAACCATTACAACATCCTGGAATAATTTAGTTCTGAGCTTTGTACTTGCTTTGTATTGGAATTAATGGGGATTTTTTAAATTGTCTGCATTATTTCTAATAAACTATTAAGATACTTTATTATGATTTTTTTATTTTATGTATTAAAAACCCACCCAAACAACTTTAAAAAAAATAATAATAATAATTACGTTTTTTCTTTGAAAAACATCCAGCCGTCCCGATCGCTTTACACATGCCTGAAAAACTATGCTATTGTTGCAGCCGCTGTTGTAGCAGCGGCCGGAAAAATTTATGTTTTCAAGGCAGAAAGGTGACTAAAACATTGCGGCTTGAACCCTAGTTGGTGGCGGAGAATTCACGAAAGTCATCCGGTATGCAGACATTAAATACAGCAGCGTGGGGACCATTTTGAGGCCAAGGCATGTCATCAGGCCTTTTGTTTGTTAAGCATATCCCCTACTGTCAGTCCCTTCGGGATCCATGCCTCATTCATCTTAATGAAGGTGAGGTAATCAACACTTTTTTGACCGAGGCGACTTCTTTTGTCAGTGACAATGCCTCCTGCTGCACTGAAGGTCCTTTCTGACAGGACACTTGAAGTGGGGCAGGCCAGAAGTTCTATCACAAACTGGGATAGCTCAGGCCACAGGTCAAGCCTGCACACCCAGTAGTCAAGGGGTTCATTGCTCCTCAGAGTGTCGATATCTGCAGTTAAGGCGAGGTAGTCTGCCACCTGTTGGTCGAGTCGTTCTCTAAGGCTGGATCCCGAAGGGCTGTGGCGATGTGTAGGACTGAAAAAGCTCTGCATGTACTCCATCAACAACACATCTGTAATTTGGTAACATTTCTGCCACTTTCTGCTTATATCGGGGGTCTAGTAGCGTGGCCACCCAGTATAGGTCGTTCTCCTTCATCCTTTTTATACGAGGGTCCCTCAACAGACATGACAGCATGAAAGACCCCATTTGCACAAGGTTGGATGCCGAGCTACTCATTTCCCGTTCCTCCTCCTCACTGATGTCATTGACGGTCTGTTCTTCCCCCCAGCCACGTACAACACCACGGATCCCAGATAGGTGACAACAACGAGCACCCTGGGATGCCTGCTGTGGTTGGTCTTCCTCCTCCTCAAAGCCACATTCCTCCTCTGACTCCTCTTCCTCATACTCCTCTTGCAGCGTTGCCGCAGGTCCGGCAAGCGATGATGACAAGGCTATTTCTGGTGGTGATGGTGACCACAACTCTTCCTCTTCACGCTCATCTACAGCCTTATCCAGCACTCTTCGCATGGCACGCTCCAGGAAGAAAACAAATGGGATGAGGTCGCTGATGGTGCCTTCAGTGCGACTGACTAGGTTTGTCACCTCATCAAAAGGACGCATGAGCCTACAGGCATTGCGCATGAGCGTCCAGTAACATGGAAAGAAAATTCCCAGCTCCACAGAGGCTGTCCTAGCACCCCGGTCATACAAATACTCGTTGACGGCTTTTTCTTGTTGGAGCAGGTGGTCGAACATTAGGAGTGTTGAATTCCAACGTGTCGGGCTTTCGCAAATCAAGCGCCTCACTGGCATGTTGTGTCAGTGCTGAATGTCTGAAAAGTGCGCCATGGCCGTGTAGGAACGCCTGAAATGGCCACACACCTTCCTGGCCTGCTTGAGGACATCCTGTAAGCCTGGGTACTTAGACACAAAGCGTTGTACGATGAGATTCAACACATGTGCCATGCACGGCACATGTGACAACTTGCCCAAATTCAACGCTGCCAACAAATTGCTTCAATTGTCACACACCACTTTCCCGATCTCCAGTTGGTGCAGGGTCAGCCACTGATCCACCTGTGCGTTCAGGGCGGACAGGAGTGCTGGTCCAGGGTGGCTCTCTACTTTCAGGCAATTAAACCCCAAGACAGCGTGACACTGTCTTATCCGGGATGTGGAATAGCCCCTGGGGAGCTGGGGGGATTCAGTTGATATGCAGCCAGACGCCGCAGCAGAAGAGGAGTCAGCCGAGGAGGTTATGGAAGTGGATGGAGTAGAGGAGGTGGAAGTAGGCCTGCCTGCAAGTCGTGGCGGTGTCACCAACTCCGCTGCAGAGCCACGCATTCCATGCTTGGCAGCCGTCAGCAGGTTGACCCAATGCGCAGTGTAGGTGATATACCTGCCCTGACCGTGCTTTGCAGACTAGGTATCAGTGGTCAGATGGACCTTTGCCCCAACACTGTATGCCAGAGATGCCATGACTTCCTTTTCAATCACTGAGTAGAGGTTTGGGATTGCCTTATTAGAAAAAAAAATGCGTCCGGGTACCTTCCACTGTGGTGTCCCAATAGCGACAAATTTTTTGAAGGCCTCAGACTCCACCAGCTGCTATGGTAAAAGCTGGCGGGCTAAGAGTTCCGTCAAGCCAGCTGTCAGACGCCGGGCAAGGGGGTGACTCTGTGACATTGGCTTCTTACGCTCAAACATTTCCTTTACAGAGACCTGACTGTGGGCAAATGAGATGGAACTGCTCAAGATGAGAGGCCGAGTGGCGGGTGGTTGAGAGGGGGCAAGGAGGACATTAGTGGTTGACGCGGCTGAAGATGCTGGACCAGGAGGAGGATGGTGGCTTTGAGCTTGTGTGCTGCTTCTACTCGTCATCATGTGTTGATCCTATAGGCGTTTGTGATGTGCGATCATGTGCCTTCGCAAAGCAGTTGTACCTAGATGGGTGTTGGATTTCCCACGACTCAGTTTCTTTTGGCACAAGTTGCAAATGGCATCGCTTTTGTCAGAGGCAGACACACACAAAAAATGCCACACTGCTGAGCTTTGCAATGACGGCATTCTGGTGGTGGCAACAGCATGCGTTGATTGGCGTGCTGTCTGGCTGACCCCGGGTGTCAATACATGCTGTCTGACTGTGCCACTAGCTCCTTGCGACGACCTCCCCCTGCTTCCAACTCGTCTCCTCCTTCTCTCTGTCTCCCCTTCTGAACTTTCCCCCTCTTCTTCTTCTCTTCGAGCAGGCACCCACGTGGCATCCACGGACACATTGTCATCATCAACCACTTCACTTGTATCTGACACCTCAGCAAATGAAAGCAGCAGCGGGTACAACATCATCATAATCATCATCATCATCACACTGTACGTCCATGTGTGTAATGCTGCCTGACTGAGACATATACCTGTTATCAACATCCCCTGGCAATAATGGTTGCGCATCACTAATTTCATCCAACTGATGTGTAAATAACTCCTCTGAGGGATCAAGTTAAGCGGCTGTGGTGGTAGTGGTGGTGGTGGTGGCGACGGGGGGGAGAGTGGTAACTTGAGAGCAGGTGACCAAAGCTGAGCTGGAGGAGGATGGTGCGTCAAGGTTCTTAGAGGAAGCTGTTCAAGATTGGGTGTTCTGTGTAAGCCAGTCAACTATTTTCTCTGAATTTTTTGGGTTCAGGGTACGTGGCCTCTGAACACTGGGCATTATTCCAGGGCCAGTGGAAATCACAGCACCACGACGGCCCCTGCGGCGTGGCCTGCCTCTGCCTGTCATTTTTTATTAGATAAGTGTTACTATGCGTGCAAGGTACTGTGCCACCCTATATAAGTGGCGGGCAGTGGGCACAGTACAGTCTGTGTGGGCCTGACACACACGGGCTTGAAAATGTGATTATATCACAGAAAAATTTGAAATATAACTTTTTTTATGCAAGGTATTTGGGTGAATGACACCCTGTAATGGTATGAGTGCAGGCCTAGCCACTAGCCAGTGGGCACAATACAGTATGTGTGGGCCTGACGCACACAGGCTTGCAAATGTGATTATATCACAGAAAATTTTTAAATATAATTTTTTTTTCTGCAAGGTATTTGAGTAAATGACACCCTGTAATGGTATGAGTGCAGGCCTAGCCACTAGCCAGTGGGCACAATACAGTATGTGTTTGCCTGACACACACGGGCTCGCAAATGTGATTAGATCACAGAAAAATTTTAAATATAATTTTTTTTTCTGCAAGGTATTTGAGTGAATGACACCCTGTAACGGAATCAGTGCAGGCCTAGCCAGTGGGCACAATACAGTATGTGTGGGCCTGACGCACACGGACTTGCAAATGTGATTAGATCACAGAAAAATTGTAAATATATATTTTTTTCCTGCAAGGTATTTGAGTGAATGACACCCTGTAACGGTATGAGTGCAGGCCTAGCCACTAGCCAGTGGGCACAATACAGTATGTGTTGGCCTGACACACACAGGCTTGCAAATGTAATTAGATCACAGAAAAATTGTAAATATATATTTTTTTCCTGCAAGGTATTTGAGTGAATGACACCCTGTAATGGTATGAGTGCAGGCCTAGCCACTAGCCAGTGGGCACAATACAGTATGTGTTGGCCTGACACACACAGGCTTGCAAATGTAATTAGATCACAGAAAATTTTAAAATATAATATTTTTTTTCCTGCAAGGTATTTGAGTGAATGACACCCTGTAACGGTAGCAGTGCAGGACTAGCCACTAGCCAGTGGGCACAATACAGTATGTGTTGGCCTGATGCACACGGGCTTGAAAATGTGATTAGATCACAGAAATGTTTTGAATATAATTTTTTTTTTTGCAAGGTATTTGAGTGAATGACACCCTGTAACGGTATAATTGCAGGCCTAGCCACTAGTCAGTGGGCACAATACAGTATGTGTGGGCCTGACGCACACGGGCTTGCAAATGTGATTAGATCACAGAAACTTTTTTAATAGATTTTTTTTTCCCTGCAATGTATTTGGGTGAATGACACCCTGTAACGGTATGAGTGCAGGCCTAGCCACTAGCCAGTGGGCACAATACAGTATGTGTTTGCCTGACACACACGGGCTTGCAAATGTGATTAGATCACAGACATTTTTTAAATATATATATTTTTTTTCTGCAAGGTATTTGGGTGAATGACACCCTGTAACGGTATGAGTGCAGGCCTAGCCACTAGCCAGTGGGAACAATACAGTATGTGTGGGCCTGACACACACGGGCTTGCAAATGTGATTATGTCACAGAAAAATCTGTGAGGTATTTTCTGTCACACCCTGTATGAATTGTGTGCACACAGTGCTGTCTATGACTGAGCCTGCAGCCTCTCACACACGGGCAGCCAGGCAACTGCAATATATATATATATATATATATATATATATATGAAGAAAAAAAAGCAGACTGATGTACCAGCCCTGAAAGGGGCTTTTTGGGGTGCTGTCTGGACGCTGTCCTTACAGCAGATGAGTCTGTGGACACAGAACACTGCCCTAGCTAACACTTTCCCTATTGAATCAGCAGCAGCAGTACTCTCCCTCCTCTCACTGTGAATGCAGTTTCCGAATGAATCTAAAATGGATGCTGTCCAGGAGGTGGGAGGGTCTGGGAGGGAGGGTCTGCTGCTGATTGGCTGGAATGTGTCTGCTGACTTTGAGGTACAGGGTCAAAGTTTACTCAATGATGATGTATGGGGGGGACCGAACATCGCATATGTTCGCCCGCCGCGGCGAACGCGAACAAGCTATGTTCGCCGGGAACTATTCGCCAACTAATAGTTCGGGACATCACTAATGAAAATAACACTGCCAGACACTATGTACACCAATTATACCGTTAAAAACTACAAGTCATCCTGCAAAAATCCAGACCTCACACAGATCTGTAGATAGAAAAATAAAGGTCTAGGGATGTGGCAATTCAAAAACAATCTCTTTTTTAAAGGATTTTTATTGTACAAAAGTAGCAAAATTTAACAAAAACTGTACTGTATTTGGTATTTCTGTAATCGTACTGATGACAGCAAAGTTATCATGTCAAAACCCACTGTATTGTACATAAAAATACAGGGTGGACAACAAAAAACAGAACCTTGTTTCCCTTGTGTGGTTTGCACGGGATAATGAAAGGATGATGTACTATGCAAAGTTGTTCTGTTTTATCATGTTCAGGGACACCTCGGAATCCCTACCCTTCCAGTGATCCTGCAGATAAAAGTCACACACCATTAGGCAGGGGTGTTGCTAGGGTCTGAAAACTTCCGGGGCATAAGCCCACTGTGTTGAAATTGCACATTAAAGGCATGCTTAAAGGGGTGTTTTGGTTTACCCAAATGAAGTGCAGTACTGCAGACTGCTGTCATCATATAATACAACATTCTGTAAATTTCCAATATCTGATATGTCTCACCACTGCAGAAATCTTTGCTTGGGCCCTTTAATATTGATGAGAGTGGACCCTGGACAACCCCACAGATAATCCTCCCACCCCCCTTGCAATCCCGTCCTGTGGCGCGTGATCCCACGAGACCCATGACCTCCCGCGGCGGGTCTTGCGGGCTCATGCTCCGCAGGATGGAATTGCGCACCAAAGTGGCTGAACTCATGCCCGCACAACGCGCAAGTAGCGCATCAGCGGAACAAGTACAAGGGGGATGGGGGGATGATCTGTGGTGGGTAGCCCAGGTCCAATCAATATTAGAGGGCCCTAGAATAGCCAAATAAAAAAAATGCTACCAGGCCAGCATAACATTTGGGGCACTGGACAAAACATCCCGGGCTCAAGCCCCGAATGTTTTGACCTAATGACGCCCCTGCCATTAGGTCTGGTGATCATAGAGGCCAAAACTCTATTGGACCCACAAACAATGTACAGACCTCACACCAAATGCTGATTTTTGAATCAGACAGTGCCTGTTAGTGCAGCTGATGGGAACTTTCTGAGTACTAGTACCTACTGTTCTGCAAATTAACGCACCTAGTTAAATGGAAACGAGATACAATTGTCACACACATCCCCATTGATTAGCTGTTAGCAAGAATTGCGACCACTGGAACTAAAACAGTGTAATGTTGCTGGAAGTATACAGCTCCATATAGACTGTGGCCACTACACAGTGTACGTGTAGCAGTCTGCCTCCAGCTTCATATACTGTGTTAGTTCTGGTGTTCGTGTAGTATAGAGAAAGAATCCTGAAATCTACTTGTTTGCTTTAAGTGCAGTACTTTATTGCATAGGCTGTTTTCCAGTTCACATAGAGTTGCAAGAAAAAGTATGTGAACCCTTTGGGATGATATGGATTTCTGCATAAATTGGTCATAAAATGTGATCTGATCTTCATCCAAGTCACAACAATAGACACACCATGTAAACATTCACACTGTAGGTGGAAAAAGTATGTGAACCCTTGGATTTAATAACTGGTTGAACCTCCTTTGTCAGCAATAACTTAAACCAAACGTTTCCTGTAGTTGCAGATCAGACGTGCACAACGGTCAGGAGTAATTCTTGACCATTCCTCTTTACAGAACTGTTTCAGTTCAGCAATATTCTTGGGATCTCTGGTGTGAATCATTTTCTTGAGGTCATGCCACAGCATCTCAATCGGGTTGAGGTCAGGACTTTGACTGGGCCACTGCAGAAGGCATACTTTCTTCTGTTTAAGCCATTCTGTTGTTGATTTACTTTTATGCTTTGGGTCGTTGTTCTGTTGCAACACCCATCTTCTGTTGAGCTTCAGCTGGTGGACAGATGGCCTTAAGTTCTCCTGCAAAATGTCTTGATAAACTTGGGAATACATTTTTCCTTCGATGATAGCACTCTGTCCAGGCCCTGATGCAGCAAAGCAGCCCCAAACCATGATGCCCCCACCACCATACTTCACAGTTGGGATGAGGTTTAGATGTTGGTGTGATGTGCCTCTTTTTATCCACACATAGTGTTGTGTGTTTCTTCCAAACAACTCAACTTTGGTTTCATCTGTCCACAGAATATGTTGCCAGTACTGCTGTGGAACATCCAGGTGCTCTTGTGCAAACTGTAAACATGCAGCAATGTTTTTTTTTTTTACAGCAGTGGCTTCCTATGTGGTATCCTCCCATGAAATCCATTCTTGTTTAGTGTTTTACGTATTGTAGATTCGCTAACAGGGATCTTAGCATATGCCAAAGACTTTTGTAAGTCTTTAGCTGACACTCTAGGATTCTTCTTCACCCCATTGAGCAGTCTGCACTGTGCTCTTGCAGTCATCTTTACAGGACTGCCACTCCTAGGGAGAGTAGCAGCAGTGCTGAAATTTCTCCATTTATGGACAATTTGTCTTACCGTGGATGATGAACATCAAGGCTTTTGGAAATACTTTTATAACATTTTCTAGCTTCATGCAAGTCAACAATTCTTAATCGTAGGTCTTCTGAGACCTATTTTGTGCGAGGCATCATTCACATCAGGCAATGCTTCTTGTGAAAAGCAAACCCAGAACTGGTGTGTGTTTTTATAGGGCAGGGCAGCTGTAACCAACAACTCCAATCTCATCTCATTAATTGGACTCCAGTTGGCTGACAGCTCACTCCAATTAGGTCTTGGAGATGTCATTAGACTAGGGGTTCACATACTTTTTCCACCTGCACTGTGAATGTTTACATGGTGTGTTCAATAAAAACATGGTAACATTTAATAATTTGTGTGTTATTAGTTTAAGCAGACTGTGATTGTCTATTGTTGTGACTTAGATGAAGATCAGATCACATTTTATGACCAATTTGTGCAGAAATCCATATCATTCCAAAGGGTTCACATACTTTTTCTTGCAACTGTATATTAAATGCTTTTTGGCTTATAGCCTTCATCAGATCACTGGATGAGCCGCTTGTGTGCTGGTACTTCAGTGTGGACTGCTATGGTCCGTAGTTTGGGGGCTCTGTGGCCTAGAGGGTGCTTGTGGGATGTAGGCAGTTGTCCTGTGTTATGGCGCCATGGTTATGGTGGCCGTGACCCCTGGGACGTGCCAGGTGTTGCACCCCCACCAATCTGATATTGATGACCTATCATAAGGATAGGAAAACCCCTTTAAGTTTCTTGGTTGAATTTCTTTACTTGTAAAACCATGGTCTGCATGTTACATACAATACGCTAAAGTGGTAAGTAGTTACTGGAGGTTAGATTTAATGAAAACTGAAAGAAAAGATGTTAGAGTCAATTAGATGTAAACTGAGTTCATCTGATTATATTGATTTTACAGGAAACATGCCTAGAAATACAAATATATCATACAAAATAAACTTCCACGGAATAAAATACTAATATGTTTAAACATGCTCTATAAAAATAAAACAAAAATTCTAAGATGTTCCCATATGTTTTTAGTCTTTACTAAGAAAGATGAATGCATCCTCTGACCACAAGTCATCCAGTAATTAATAAGACACTCTGCTATTTATAGACATGTTATTGACTGAAACTGCTCTTCATGCTTCCTCCGATATGGATAAATGCCAAAGCATGCTAACTATAATATGCAATTACTAAAATATACTACAGTAAAATTCCAACAAAAAGGTGCCCATGAGTTTTGAAGCCCTGGTACTCATATCTGGCATAGTCCAAAACTATATTGAAATTTTGCAGTCACTTGCTACTTCATTTTATTGATGTAGTGAGGTATGTTAGCAAAGGTAAGATCCTATTGTCCACAAACATTGGGGTAAAATGTATATATAGAGGTTGTCCAAGAACATCACCTGTCCATTGTAAAGAAGAGGAGGAAAGCAGGTTCACCCTCTGGGACCACCAGCAGCAAACTCTAAATATGCTTCTGATCTCCAGTTAGTAGATCTAAGACTACTCCTAGGTGTTCACCAGAGAGTGGTGCAAGGCTGAAAGGACTTGACTTCTAAAGACTCAGGTTACATCTGCGGAATACAGTGGCAGAAAACAGGTGCAAGTTCACAGGTAGCAGACCTATCAGATGCCGAGGAGGACCAGGAGACTGATACAAACCAGAATCTGAGCTAGGAGAGTTAATTGAAGACAAAACAGCAGACACTAGATTAAACCAAAAACATGCTGAGAAGTCAGTAAAAGCCTAATCGGTATATAAATGGTTAATCCAGAATCATGTGGAGGTCAATACACAGTAAAAATCCAACAGATATGCAGAACTATTCTGAAGAACAGAACTTACAGGAACCACAGGCAAAACAAACAAGACTTAAAGGGGTTATCTGGGGAGACTCTCAATAAAAAAAAAAAAAGCTTCCAGTCCCTGAACTGCAGTGTTAGGAATTGTCCCATAACATTTTTAGCATTTTTTCCTACATGAATTATGTCTTACATTATCCTATTCTGCCACTTGTTGCCACCTTTCGCTGTGTTCCCAGCATCCTACTGCTTCCCCTGCCGTGCGGTTTCTCCTCTCTATTACACACTCCATTATTGTTTTGGATCCACCTACTAAAACAAGATCCCAGAGTGGCTTGGGATCATGTGACCACTAGGCGGCATTTATCGGATATCAGTATATCAGTACAGCCCCTTTAGATGATCAAAGTGATGACAATCCATTGCCAATTGGTTGGGAGTTGCAGTCTGCGGTCCTTTCAGTCATGTGATATAGGGTCGTATCGTCATGTCGCAGAAAGATTTCTAGTGGCATGTGGCCTTTGTGGGCTTAGTGTGTAGTGGCAAAAAGAGGGATCCTGGCTGATAACATTCTATGAGTAAATTTTAAACCTCCGCATTTTAAATTTATAGCAGATGATTTTTGGCTCCCCAGTCAACCTCTTTAAATCCTCCACCTAATTATGGGATTGGATAAAGAGTCAGAACCTGACTGGCTCGATGTCCAGGCTCACAGTCTATGTTAACTAGCTGGGGCTTAGCTGGAGAGCAAAGCAACCTTCCTAGAATGTGGACCATCCTAGTACACTGGATCACGGCTAGGTAATTTCCTGACATTCATATACCTTGTTAGGACATAAATGGCATATAGAAGGGTCTTCTGCTCAGACCTTTAGTCTAAGTGTTAGAACTAGTGATGAGCGAAGTTTTCAAAAATTCGATTCGGCTGCTTCGTATGAATCACATTTCATTGTGTGTAGCAGGCGTAATGATGGAGAACAGAAATAGCGTCACATTGACGCCTTTCAGGGGTTAATCAGGGGTTAGGGTACTTTCACACTAGAGTTTTTCTTTTCCGGTATTGAGTTCCGACCTAGGGGCTCAATACCGGAAAAAAAATGATCAGTTTTATCCTAATGCATTCTGAATCGACAACAATCCGTTCAGGTTGCATCAGTATGTCTCCAGTTCAGTCACTGTACGGTTTTTAGATGGATAAAATACTGCAGCATGCTGCAGTATTTTCTCCATCCAAAATTCTGGAACACTTGCCGGAATGCCGGATCCGGCATTATTTTACATTGAAATGCATTAATACCAGATTCGGCCCTAAGTGTTCTAGAAAAACGGATCCGGTTTTGCGGTCTGCGCAGACCTGTGAAAAAGATAAATACCGGATCCGGTTTTCCAGATGACAACCGGAGTAAGGATCTGGTATTGCAATACATTTGTGAGACGGAACTGCCTGCCGGAATCCAGCGATGCTAATGTGAAAGTACCCTTAAAAAAAACATACTCCCCTCATTCATTTGATCGTGGAGAGGTCACTGCAACAATCTTGATTGAAGAAAACGCGGCAAATCTTAAGTGCACTTACGTAATGACTTCACCACATCAGCGCACACGAGATTTGACGTGTGTTCTCTTCAATCAAGATGGTTGTGACCGCCTCTCTGTGATTAAATGGATAAGGTGAGTATGTTTTGGCTTTTTATCCACTATTTCAGGAAAAATAGATTTTTTACTACGAAGCGTGGGGAAATTTGCTTTTGTGGCGAATCAAATTTTTCCTGAAATTCAGATCGAATTCCACTTTTATTCACTCAACACTAGTCGGAACAAACAGCCACGCTATACGAAAGCCTCCCAGTCCTACAGGATCCAATATATTCATGCATTACATCCTGCACTTATTCTAATATATATAAACCAGACTGCTTAAGGGGCAGGGTTTAATTTAAATATTAAAGGGGTACAATTTGGGGGTGTTCTGGGTTTGGAAGCAAGGCTGACACATGGGTTTTAAATGTTTGATAAATATGATATATGCATAACAGCTACCTTTTGAAGAAAACTATGGACAGAAGCTGTTAATGAACACACAGTGCATACCTGCATTCCTATTAATCAGGTCATTTTTCACGGGTGCTTATTAAAGTTTCTGGTTGTTGTTAGGGCAATCTGCTTTCTCAGCACAACTAATGTTAGTACGTTCGTAACATATGCTCTTATTAGTGAATTAATCTTCTGAAAAAACTGTTCCTTAACTGAAGTGTCTGACAGGTCGCTTGTGAATTATTCAAGACGATCCACTTGGAGTTATAATAATTCGCTGAAAGATCTTTCAAAATGACATTGTGTCTACCAAGGATATAATTAAATATTGTGGTTATGATTGTTTTGTCTAAACTACTTCTGAAAATGATGGGGTCACTAGGGAACACTTCCCTAATAACTTAATGCTGATGCATCCATGTGTTTCCCTTAAATATTGCCTTGACTGATTATGAAGCTAAATGAGATGGGCACTGACACAGATCTCATCGGACCCATAGCAAAATGTAGTATGCTCCCCAGGGAGATTTCCGATGAATTTCCAATGTTTTTATTAACTGGTAATAAAAAAAAATATTGTACTCCACCTCACCCACTTTTCAAGCTGTCTATGTCAGAAAAAGTGGAACAAGTGCTTCATAAATATGGGCTCGTTCTGAACGCAACATTTCTCAATTTATTTATACCCAACAATTAGCATAAATACATTGATAAATCTCCCTCTTACAGATGTAATTATTCTTCCCTTCATGTAGCAAAACTGGCTGCCTGCAGCCACCACTAGGAGGAGCTCCGTGCATAGGAATTCATAAAGTTACCATTGAAATAAATGGAATCTGTAAAATTTCTATGCATTGAGCTTCCTCTAGTAATGAATGCTGGAAAATGCCAGAAGAGAAGAACAGAAGAAAGAGTTTAGTGCCAGGCCTTTGCCCCATAACAGTTGTGTGGTCTGCCTCCATGATATGTAAGCCACTGGGGTCACTGCGAATAAATAATGTGTCCATTTTCATGGTGACTAGAAGAGAAAGAAAATGCACAAATGGCACTCCATAGTGCAGGATAACAGAGCAAAAGTGTGAAATCTCCCAAAAAATAAAGGATAGCGCATTGATGAAAAAATTTGGTCATCTGCATGAACCTTAAGGGGAAGGGACACACAGACATGACCCTCTCGATATTTCTGAGGGGTAGATGCAGTATACCCACTGGTTTATTTGCACGTTTATATTATGGATTCTAAATTTAAAAGGGGTTTGCCTGGAACAGGGACAACTCCATGGAATTATGAAAAGAGGATGTGTCACTGTACAATTGTAGCCTGGGAAAACATTTAAAATTTTCTGTTACAAAATCGAGGGAAGGAAGCATTCTAAAGTATATGACTCTAGAGATTAACAAATTTCTTAAAATTCAATTCGGGTCCGATTCAATCCCAAAATTCAATTCAGGGCTAAATCGTTTCCACCCAAATTAAAAGTGCTGCAACTAGAATGAAAATTGATATCTGACACTGAGTTCTACAAGGATATTTTTGTCTTATCTTTCTTGAGTAAACGCATGGTTGACAGCGTTAGCAAACAGCCTGTTAAAAAAGCATAACAAAAGCAATGGCACAGAGTGTTTTTAAAAATTAATAATCCCTCCATAAGGGCTCATTCAGACGGCCGTAGTGTTTTGTGGTGCACAAATTATGGATCCACAAAACAAAGATAACAGCCGTGTGCGTTCCGCATTTTGTGGACCACACATGGCCGCGCACTATGATAGAAATGACTATTCAAGAATAAAACTTGCTTGGAGAAGATGGCGTGTCCTACTCAAGCCTTCAAAATTTGAGAGTATTTGGAGCAAATGGACTGATTTTCTAACTCCCACTAAAGCACTCCAACTGTTTGAACTTTAGTCACATTTAGTTCGTTTATTGGTATAATGCATTGTGGTTTGCAATGAAACTTTACCACTTTAGTTATTAACTTTTTTTGCTTGTTTTCTTTACTCTATGATTGTAAGTCGTACGTTCTCAATATTTTTAAAATCATTTTTTGTTTAGTGATTTTTCCGAAATATGAGAATTAATCAGTGGGTTACTGACTGGTACTTACTCCTCACTCCATCTTTCCTTCCTCCCCCCCCCCCCTCTCCTTTCCCCCCCCTCCCTTTCCCCAACCTTCCACTGTCCCATCACTCACCCTAGTTTTTCTTATTCCGCATTTTTCAGAATTATGTGATTTGCATTATTTATATAATTGTATTTTTTTGTTTACTGAGAGTGACGTTACTCTCATGTTAGTAATCTTAAAACTTTGCAAAATAAAAGAATTTACAAGAATAAAACTTGCTCTATCTTTCTTGCAGGGCTATAGAACGGAACTACAGATGCGGACAGCACACGGTGTACTGTCCGCATCTTTTGCGGCCACATTGAAATTAATGGGTCTGCGCCCATTCCACAAAATTGTGGAACGGATGCCGATCTATTCATATGGTCATCTGAATGAGCCCTAAACTGTCCCTTAATGAGGGCAGATGCCTGTCTGTGTTTATACCCTGTAAGCATTCAATGGGTGAAGTCAGAGATGGCAGGTATGTGTCACTGAAGCTGCTACGCTCAGTGATGTCAATCCCGGACATAAGTTGCGACCAGTGATGTTAGATCACTGAGTTTGTGGTACGTAGCTGGAGTTTGGGTCCAGGATTTAGGAGTGACTAAAGAGTTTGGTTGGGAAGGTCACTCCCATACTCCATCTCGGGTGCTACCACCTCACACAGGTGGTAAGCTAATTTAAAAGACGCTGCCAGAGTGTAGTATGTGTGTGTATGTTTGTCTGAGAGGAAGACCTATGCAAACAAACCTCTGGGCAGAGAGGAATCGCTAGGCAAAAGCCTATAAGCTGGTGAAAAAACGGTATCACAGTGTTTTTTTTTTTTTTATGAAATGTTGCTTTGATTGCTGAAGCAAGCCTGTATCATTTTGCTGTGTGCCAAATAAACTCTGGAAAAAGAGACTATCTGAATGGTCCCGTCTCACAACATATATGGTAGTATTGGAAAAAGCAGGAGCTTGTTTTGAGCAAACGTCCTAAAAATTCTCCCTTATTTTGGGAGCAGAAGAAGTGCTGTGCAAAACCTCATGGACAAGGCAGGAGATATGCAGCTGTTTAGGGGTGTGTGGGGATTCGCTCTGGTAGGCAGGTTAGCAGATGCAGTATAGAGCCAATCACAAAGTCTTTAACTTAAATAATTCAGTGTTGATTCAAACAGAAGGCAAAACAAAATAACTGTTCACAGTCTTGGTGTTTGTTCACACCATGGAAAGTCCATAGAACACAAACATTGACCTTGTTAGCAGTTTTTCATCAGCGGTCCCCAGCAGGCTTTAGTTGCCTGTTTTCCAGCATCCGTCTCTCAGCCCTTTTTCACGGCACACATCTTCAGATCCCAAACCACAGAGACTTCACAGCTTCACTGTGAGATGGAGGATAATCCACACCACCTGATTAATGGTGACTGCTTTTATAAGCCTCCCAAGACCCAGCCTGGAATGTTGGGAGTAGCCACCCACCCAGAACTTTGGCTACTCCCAGTAAGAGCCGTCCCGGATCGGCTTTACAGCCATGCTAAACAGCTGAAGTGTTAGAGAGAAATATCGTACAGATGGTATGGATAGCAGACACGTAATTAATTAGGTTAAATATATCAGGAAATAACGTGATTATTAAAATAATACCTTTATTAGTTGTATTCAGGGGAAACGGAGCACATAATGCCCTAGTGATCCTGTATCTAAAGAGAGATACTTTTAGAAACTCCCACTATAGAAGAAACAAAATAAAATAATAAACTAACAGGGAGAAGTAGATCGATATAGGTTACCAATGCGGCTGAGTGGAGGGGGGGGGGGGGCAGAAAGGGAAAACTTTCCCTATTAGTCCCTGGAGAAAAAAATCCTATACCCAGGGATACCCCTTGTTGGTGGAAGTACCATGTTCCCGTACCTATGTCTGAACTTAACCCTGTTAAGGCCCTAAACCAATGTAAAAATAATGTATACAGGCAGTATCCTCTGCAGTGTAGATAATTGCCCATAAAAAGGAAATAACATACCTGGATATAAAACTAAAGACCCCAACGCGTTTGACCTGCACCTGGCGGTTCACCAGGAGGTGATAGAACAAGAATAATCGCAGGGAACAGAAATTATACTGTAGTGGATATCATGGAAACTCACCTAGCGCCCATTGCTGGCTTGTGGAGATTATATACAATATAGGATCACTATACCAGTAGATCCAAAACCTGTAATTAAAGAAGGCAGTGTCACAAAAACAGATACTAAGTATAGAGATTGTCAGAGTATCATGTACTTACTGGTAAGGGGACCCACAGCACACCTTGCATGGATGTCCAGGGAGCTGATACGGCTAGTGTTAGGACACCGGCGCTCTGTATTTAAGCGCCGGCGCCACATGGAACTTCCGTACGCCAATGCAGCGTATTTCCGGTGGTTGGAATGCATTACAATGACGCGACACATGACTTTCAGTATCTGGAACGCACGTGTGAAATGCGCAGGTCCAGATCGGAATGAGGAAGTGCTAGACTATATCGGAGGTAACTGGAGGTGTATAGAATCGATCGATGGTGGATATACATGTCCCACTGACCTACAAAAGACCCCAGATACACTTATATGATGCTAATATTAAAAAAAGTTGGAAAATATATATATAAAACACTAACCAATCTTCTAAGGGAGGGGAGGGAAAAGAGAGAACTTTTGATATGAAGTAAGTAACAGCCAATTAAGGGGACCCCACGAAAGATAAAGGGGAACCCATAATCACTGTAGATGGAATAAAGGGACATATAATAAACATGTCACCTAAAAGTAAAGGTGCTTCTCGCACCCACATGGTTCTGACTGGGGCAACTAAGATAACAGAGGTTGAGGCTATATCCAACAGGAGAAACCAAGCGATAGATCTATTCAATCTCCCTTTGGAAAATCTTCCGGTCCCAGTCACCCTTTCTGGGGGACATAGGGACAACCTCTAGCACAGAGAGGAGGCTTGGGAAGCAGGAATGTATATTCGGTTTTGCTAATACCTCCTTGCTCCAGACCTTGCTGAAGGAAAGATTTAAGCTGTGATTGAAATGTAGGAGAGGGATCGAGGGTTACATTTTATAGCTATTTCGATCGTTTAGTAAATCTAGACACATCTTCTGGTATTTGGAATGGTCAAGTATAACAAGATTACCCCCTTTGTCGGAGGGTTTTATCACAATGGTATTATCTGTCTCGAGATTCCTAAGAGCTGTGGATTCACATCGAGACAAGTTGTGATGCCTAGATTGATTAATATTGAGTCGCTCTAAGTCCACAACTACTAGTCGGGGGCGAAGTATCCATGATATCCACTACAGTAAAATTTGTGTTCCCTATGATTATTCTTGTTCTATCACCCCCTGATGAACCGCCAGTTGCAGGTGAAACACGTTGGTTTCTTTAGTTTTATATCCAGGTATCTTATTTCCTTTTTATGGGCCATTATCTATACCCCATAGGATACTGCCTGTATACATAATTTTTACATTTATGTAGGGCCTTAACAGGTTTAGGTTCAGACATAGTTATGGGGACAGGGTACTTCCACCATCAGGGGGTATCCCTGGGCAAAGGATTTTTTATCCAGGGACTAATAGGGAAAGTTTATTATTTTATTGTATTTCTTCTATGGTGGGAGTTTCTAAAAATATCTCTCTTTAGATACAGGTTATCACTAGGAATTTTTTTGCTCAGTTACCCCTGAATATAACTAATAAAGGTATTATTTAAATAAGCACGTTATTTCCTGATATATTTAGCTGAAGTGTTAGACTGCAAAGCAATAATGACACTTCAGGAAAAAAAAACTGATCTTACCTCACCAAGGCCAGGAACCTCGGTGACACGTATCGACCATCAATGATGGCCCCTTGTACCTTCCTGTATATCTCCCCCCTTTGTTTAACCCTGAGGGGGTGGACACACATTAAACAGTATACCCGGGACAAGGCATCCGCAGTTTTACAAGGCATCCGCGTTTTACAATTTGAATTTTGCAAAGAAAGAAACCACCGGGTGACTGGGGCATTTCTGTCCTTGGCCTGGCTCATCCATATGAGAGGGGAGTGGTCAGTCACCAGACGAAACTTTCTCCCCAACAAAAAATAGCGGAGAGACTCGAGTGCCCACTTGATGGCCAGGCACTCTCTCTCCACTATACTATTCCTGGTCTCGGCTGGGATAAGCTTCCGGCTGTAGAAGACAACGGGATGCTCCTCCCTGTTGACCTACTAAGACAGTCCAGCACCGAAAGCCACCTCGGAGGCATCAGTCTGTACTATAAACTCCCTTCTGAAGTCGGGCAGCACCAAAACCGGGAACCCACAAAGGGCCGACTTCAAAGCGGAGAAAGCCTTTTCCGCCTGCTTATTCCAGTGGACCATCACTGACTTGCTTCCGTTCAAAAGGCCTGTCAATGGTGCGGCCATTGTGGCAAAGTGGGGGACAAACCTCATATAGTATCCCACCATTCCCAGGAACGACTTTACTTGCCAAGTAGTAACAGGTCGGGGCCAATTCCGAATTGCCTCAGTTTCGTTCACCTGAGGTTTGATAACTCCGCGTCCAATTTCATACCCCAGGTACTTGGTCTCTTCTAACCCTATTGCGCACTTTTTTGGGTTAGTGGTCAAGCCAGCCTTCCTAAAGGAGTCCACTACAGCCTGTACTTTAGGTAGGTGACTTTCTCAGTTGGTGCTGTGGATAACGATATTGTCCAGGTTTGCCGAAGTGTAACTATGATGTGGACGGAGTACAATGTCCATTAGCCTTTGAAACGTGGTGGGAGCGCCATATAGACCAAAGGGTAATAATACCTTGTACTGATACAGCCCCTCTGGTGTGATGAAAGTCATTTTTTCCTTGGCAGCCTCCGTCAAGGGTACCTGCCAGTACCCTTTGGTGAGGTCCAACACAGAAAAATACCAGATTTGGCCTAACTTCTCAATAAGCTCATTCACTTGGGGCAAGGGATATGCGTCAAACTTGGAAACCTCATTAAGTTTCAGGAAGTCGTTACAGAATCATAATGTCCCATCCTATCAGACTGGCCCATTCACTTTTTGACTCCTCGATGACACCTAGCTGTAACATCAGCTACACTTCTTCCGAGATGGCTTGTCGCTGCGACTCAGGTACCCGGTATGGTTTCAACCAGATTCTGGCCTGAGGCTCAGTTACAATGTCATGTTGGATGATAGAAGTGCGTCCAGGGAGGTCCAAAAACACATCTGTGTTTCTGCTGATGAACTCCCTGTCCTCCTGAGTCTGTTTAGAAGAAAGGTTGTCAGCAATCTTTACTGTAGCAACTGCTTCCCTCGTATCAGACCGCGGGGCTGGAAACTCTACCCCCAGAAAACCCAGCCGGAGACTGTTGTCCGTACTGGTCTCTCTATCTTTCCATGGTTTCAACAAATTTACATGGTACACCTGCTTCGGCTTTCTCTGCCCGGGCTGGTGTACCTTGTAGGTTACCTCCCCAACTTTTTTTAGCACTTTGTAAGGACCCTGCCGCCTAGCCAGGAACTTACTGTCAACCGTCAGCACCAGACCCAAAACCCGATCTTCCGGGTTAAAATTCCGAACCCGAGCCTGGCAATTATAGACCCTACACTGGGCTCGCTGGGCTGCCTCCATATGTTCCCTAATCAGCGGAAACACTGTCTCCATCCGCTCTTGCATTTAATAGGCAATCACACTTTTATGCGGTGTGGGTTGTTGTTCCCACGCCTCTTTGACTATATCCAACAACTCACGCGGATGTCGGCCATACAGCAGTTCGAAGGGCCGAGAACCCCGTAGAGGCCTTGGACACCTCTCGCACTGCGAACATGAGATAGGGCAGTAGCAGATCCCAATCCCTTCCATCTTTATAGACCACCCGCTTTAACATGTTTTTCAAAGTTTGTTTAAACCTTTCTACCAGGCCATCCGTTTGCGGGTTATATACGGACGTCCATAACCGTTTGATCTGTAGTAATTTACTGAGTTCCCTCATGACTTTTGACATAAAAGGGGTCCCCTGGTTGGTCAGAATTTCTTTAGGTAGGCCCACCCGGGAAAACATCTCCACTAACTCTTTGGCTATGAGTTTGACTGAAGTATGTTGCAGTGGCATCGCCTCCGGGTATCGAGTGGCATAGTCCAGAACTACGAAGATGTGTTGGTACACCCTATAGTGGACTTCGGTACTGGGCCTATGAGATCCATAGCGATCCGCTTGAATGGAACCTCAATAATCGGGAGAGGGACCAGGGAGCTGGTTATCTGGCAGGTTGGGCAAGACTTGTAATACTCTTCCACCTCTCTGAACACACTGGGCCAGTAGAACTGCTGTAGAATCCGGTCCTGCATTTTCTGCTGGTCCAGGTGTCCCCCAAGAACATGTTGGTGTGCTAACTCCAACACAAGCCTTGGGCATCACGAACTGTTCAATATGCTCACCCCGTAGTTGATTTACCCGATACAGCATCTCCTGTTGAACCACAAAACGGGGGAACATAGACTCGGCACCCGGTTGTTGTGGCTCACCCTCAACTACTACCACATTTTCCCAGGCTCGAGATAGAGTCGGGTCCTGGTGCTGTGCTGTACCAAAATTATCTCCGGAGACGTTGAGGTCTGCCAACTCCGGACCCAGCGGCAAGTCCTCCACGTCTGCCACCTTCACACTTAGTGGGGTTGTCTCCTCCTCTTTCACCAAAGTGGCAGTCACCCCTACCGCTGGCCCTTTGGTCTCAGTTTCCCCTGGTCTCCCCCCTGAGCCGGGCCACTCTGCTAGGGTTTTCCCTGTCTCATGTGTATTGGTGACTCTCGCCTCAGGCCACAGTGACGGGAAACCGGGAAAGTCTCTCCCAATCATTAGTTCATACTGTAATTTTGTGGCGACGGCCACCTCATGAGTCCACCTGCCGGCCACCATTGACAGACAGACCAGGGTGGTGGGATAGTCCTTTAAGTCTCCATGAATGCACACCACGCTGACTTTTCAGCCAGTATACTCGGCGGGCCACACCAGGGCAGCTCTTACAAGGGACACCAGGCTCCCTAAATCCAGCAGTGCCACTGCCAGAATGTCCCCCATTTCCACCTTGCACAGATGGCTATTGTCTATAGTCTCGAAGGTACCTGTGGCACACAGCTTCCTGGCATACAATGAGTGGCGGTAGTCATAGTTGGTATCCATGGGTTCACCCCGATGGGGACAGTCGGCCCTTATGTGTTCAGGCTCTTGACACCGCCAGCAGACTACCAGGGCTGGGTCTGCAAGGGGTACGTCCCGGGCAGGTTTTGCTGGCACCAGCCACCGGGTCTGGGGTGGAGATATCCGGGTTTGAGGGGCCTCCTCCCAAGAGAACCCCACTTTAGTTTTCTGGTGGCCTCGTAGCACTCCACCAGGTCGACCATCTCTAAGGCATTACCAGGAGACACCTGGCTGATCCAGTGCTGGAGGGGGTACGGCAAAGCCCTCCAAAACACATCCGCCAACAGAGGATACGTCAATACATCAGGCTGTAGCCATTTTTGCAACCGGTGTAGCAGATCATAATATTGTGGTCTGGAGGGTTCAGCCGGGTTAAATTCCCACTGATGCACCTGTTCCTCCCTACAGGTGATAGTAGTGACAACATGGGGTGTAGCAGCTGTGGCAGCTGCAATAAAGTATGGAACACAATCAACTGGTAAACAGCAGCAGTTGCATAATTGGGCCGGTGATAAATAGCCACTGTCAGCAATGGCAGATATTTGTCATCAGCCAGAGATGTGTCCTCACAGATCCATGTGCCTGCTTCATTTTTAAAAAGGTGATGTTTTGGATCCTTGTGCAGGAAAATTTGACCTACTTTTGCCCTCTCTGACAGTACACTGGAGGCTGAACAGTACATCTACAGCAAACTGGGCCACTTCCACACATTGTTCCAATCTTTAATTTAATGGAAAGCTGACCAAAACTATTAATGGCATAGGTCAGAATAAATTTTATAGACAGCTTTAAAGACAGCTGGCCAGAAGTAGCAATGCTTGCTGAATTATATTTAGGTGAATGTGTGGAACTGCACAACATATGAAGAATGAGCCAATTTTAATGGACAGCTGGCCAGAAATAGTAACGCCATAGAGCAGAATTACATCTGGCCAGGTGGGATTTCAGCTTGCAAACAAGATAATCGCTGGTTGAAAATGGTTGTCTAGTGTTGCCTCACATTCCATTATAATGGAGTGGCAGATAAGTAGGAGGAGGAGTCTGAGCAGGAGTAGTTGATGATGATGATAAGGACACTGCTCAGGGATGCAGCCTGTCTGGCACAAAGAAGACCAGGAGGAGGAGTACAGAATTGTTCCGAATGCTGATCAATTCTATTTTCCCACTGGATCCAGTGACGCTGCCTGACATACTGCAATAGAGCCCTGTACCCAAAGCTTATTTTCATCCTGAAGATATTGCGCACCACAGAGGTTTTGTGTGCTGGCCCTGTGGACAAAACCCTGCCACATAGGACATACTTGCACAAATACATATATATATGTAGAGAGAGAGAGAGGCAGTAAGGTCAGTAGCATTCAGTGTGGAGCGAGTCTCCACAGTTAAGTACACAGAAGACAGGGAGCTTTGTTAATGCACAAAATGAGCTGTTTCTCTGAAAGATGTGTACAATTTCAGTAATTAAAGTTTATTACAAAAATGTTCAGTATCACTGCCGCTACACATTACTGAAAAAAAGAAAGACTGACTATTTAAGTTCTCATCCAGTCATATATGAAATGGTATATGAAAAAAAAATCTGTCTAATAGGTTACTTATATAGTTGTGCTTCATGATCACTATAATGCCTCATTCACACATCAGTGATTGTGAGACCAAACCAGGTGCGGCTCGAAACACAGAACAGGAGCAGATCTTTCCCTTACACCTTATGTCTGTGGAGGATCCAATCCTGGTTTTGGCTCACAACCGCTGATGGAAATCACTGACCAAAACACTGAGGTGTGAATGAGGCTTAAAAAGCATAGTTGCTTTATCCGGCTGTGTTCTATTGACTGAATGAAATCCCTAAGAAGAGCATCATCTACAAGATCATTACCAGATCTGCATGAAGGCGAGGGGTAGACTTGAAAGTTCTCTTTAGTTTCCAAAATGGCTATGCAATCAGCAATTGAAATTACAGGCCTGATCATTTACAGTTTTGTCCATGTGACGATAATATCTGTCGTACAGGTGAACAGTGTAGGGCAGCACAGGCCATTGAGTATATCTCCAGTGTGGAGTAAATCAATTCTAAACTAATTGAATTAGTCTTGAATTTCCCAATTATTCAAATCCTAGCCAAATCCAAATCTTCTGTAATTAGTTTGAGACAAACCTCTCAAAATGACGACCACTACTATATAGGTCAGAAGACAGAGAAGGCATCTGGCATCGAAAATGGATAATTATTGGACTATTTGTCAAAAATAAAATCTGGCAATGTGTAGCAACCCCAGAGTGGTGTTACCACTTTTGCGCCCTGCTACTGTCTTTATTAGTCTAACCTCATGTCATCTTATGCATTTATTCCAGGTCCTATACACTGTGCATTTCTAATATTATGTAACTGTTCATATGTAATGTGCCTAGTTCACCAACGGGTGGCAGCAAACATGGCAGAGCTACAGTTATATAAAATGGAACGTTCCATTTGATTCTAACCCCCCTCTGGAGAGATTTGGGTGAGTCCTACTTCCTGCAGGAAGGGTGGGGCAGAAGTTCTAGTCAGTCTAGTTTACCCACAGCTAGGGGAAGGGTGTGCAGGGGCACCTCTCTGCTGTATGTGCCCACGCCAGCCAGAGCACCTTAAGCTCTGCTGGCCATGGAGGCCAAAGCTTGAAGCCTCAGGAGCCAGGAGGAAAGTTCCCTGGCATAACCTAGAGTCAGACTACAAAGTGAAGTGCAGCATACACCTGGGTCGTAACATAGAGGGCACTGGGTCGCGGCTGCCCATTGAAAATGTAGTGTATTTTTAAACAGGTTATTTGTTACCACTGGCTACCATAAGTTTACCCATAGGCACATATGTTGCAGTCACAGTGATATTACTAATGCTGTCTTGGGGTTAAAGACCTTGTCCTAGGAAACCTCAGAGTTTCAAGTACAACTTTTCAGGGCAATCTGACTATTCTTGATTCAAGTCGAATCTGCTGACTGATTTGTTTAGAAATGAAAGTAATTCGCTAATCTCTACTATTGATGAGCGGCAGTAGTCATATTCGAATTCGTAATATTTTGCGAATAATTTGAAGAATATTCGTCAAATGTTTGCGAATTCGAATATTTGTTAGGCGTAAGGGTGATTGCAAATTTTTGTAATGCGAATTTTCATAATGAGAATCAATGAGATTGTGAAAACTCAGATCCGATGGTATATTCTAACCCCCAGGCGTTCCCATGGTGACGGGGATGCTTGACGGGGAGGAGTATGCCAAAGTGGAACAACTGTACACATAAAAAAGAAAAAGACGAATATAAAAAAAAACTAATATATTAACAAAGAAGATTACTAACAAAGAACATTATAGCACTATATTAGCTAAATTGCTCTATATTCATTTTTTTTTTAATATTTGCTATATTGCTATATATTTGTATTTTAGAATATTTTTAACATTCTAAAACAAGAATATATAGCAATATAGCGAATTATTATATTACGAAAATTTGCATTACGAAAATTTGCAATCAACATTTAGGCCGCACTACACCACTCGGCATTTCTACTACACCTGAGACGTGATATAGAGGCCCTCAAATAAGGCACCCGTTGCATACAGAACTATATATTATACTGTTGGCTGTGAATAATAAAAATATTCATATTCTATGTAATTCCTGTGCAAGGTGCCCCTGTCATACTAGCTAAATGTAAAACCTAGCATTGCTAATAACTGCTTTAAGGCACAAAAGTCATTTAATCAAATTTTTCCTCACAGCATGGACACTACTGCCTTGAAGCACTAGCTTCTACAAAATGTTAGTGATGGTTGGTCAAGCTGGCAAACTTAAATTCTAATACCAATCCCTAAAGCTTATGTCTTTGGGATACTGTTCATTACCTTTATGTACTGTCTGTGTGATACATGATAAAATATAATTAAAACTTTACTTGTTCTATACATGAACATTCTCATTTCCTTTCCATATTATCCTTTCTGATAGGCCAGCCTCACATAAGAATATTACGGGCACATTTTTGCCGAGTGCCCCTGGCTGACCGCAGGTCTTATGACACAAACTAGTAGGTAGGTATCTTCAGTTCAGGTTATTTAAAGTTCATGCAAAACTGGCCATAGAAAAGAAAGACCCTCATAACCCACAGTGAAGGGCTCAACCCCCCCATTACATAAGGCCTGAAACTAAACAAAGTCAGGACATTGTATACCTCTGTAGAACTGCCATAGGGGTAAGACCTCATGCACATGGGCCGCAAACAGCGGGCACCGGCCGTGTGCTTGAATGGGTCTGCAATCCAGAAGGAGCGGTTCGGATTGGAGGCAGGCACTATTTTTTTGCGGTGCGAACGGATCACAGACCCATTCAAGTTGAATGGGTCTGCATCCGTCTGTTGCAACTGCATGGATGATGCCCGCGCATTGGTGACCGCAAATTGCAGTCCCCAATGCACGGAACAGCCGACACACGTTCATGTGCATTAGGCCTAATACTGGTGGTTCTGCCTTCAGGATCCCAGCTCAAACTAAAGCATAAATGGTCCACAGTATGCTCCCCCCTCTCCTCCCCCCACTACTTTCCTCATTTCCTCTCCACATGAAGGTGGCTGCAAAGGAATGTGTCAACAGAAAATATACTATTGTTTAAATCACATCAAATTAACAATAGTAAATCATTTTCATGTTAAAAATATGTTTATGGTCATGTTATTTTTAATTTTCCGAAAAAAGAGTGGCCACTAAGGCTAATAATAGGCTCTCCTTATTGGTCTATACAGATCACTTTACAGCAATTATCTGCTTATCATTATACACAGGCTTAGGCCTCATGCACACGACCGTTGTGTGCATCCGTGGCCGTTGTGCCGTTTTCCGTTTTTTTTCACGGACCCATTGACTTTCAATGGGTCCGTGGAAAAATCGGAAAATGCACCGTTTGGCAGCCGCATCCGTGACCCGTTTTTCCTGGCCGTGAAAAAAATATGACCTGTGCTATTTTTTTCACGACCAACGGTTCACGGACCCATTCAAGTCAATGGGTCTGTGAAAAATCACGGATGCACACAAGATTGGCATCCGTGTCCGTGATCCGTGTCCGTGATCCGTGTCCGTTTTTTCCTATCATTTCAATGGCAAACTTGACTTAGATTTTTTTTTCATTTTTCATGTCCGTGGATCCTCCAAAAAACAAGGAAGACCCACGGACTGAAAAAACGGTCACGGATCACGGACCTACGGACCACGTTTTTGCGGACCTTAAAAAAAAACGGTCGTGTGCATGAGGCCTTAGAATGACAGATACCACCTATATACATATAAAATAAGTGAAAGCTTGTAAAAACGTATTTACTCCCTCCGGACTTCTGCACAGAGCATGCATAGTAAACTCTACCACAGAAATCAATGATCTCCCCTCCGGGCCATTGAGTCTATGGCCCATGTGGCTTCTGTAAAGCAATTCTCTAAATGCTCTGCAAATGCGGTTAAGAACAGCTCAGGCAAGATGGCTGCCGTCATAATCATATTCAGGCAATAGAATACAAATTCTGCAATCAGAAAATAAGAACTGATTAGAAAAAAATATGTTTTGCGATATGGTTTTAACTGGCAGAAAACTATTTTGGTGATACATTTCCTTGAATGCAGGATGGAGTTGCCGACACAGCGAGTACAGTGTGTTAGTTGGAGTGAGAACCTTGGAAGTTGCTGTCTGCTCTCTGCTCGCCTATAAAGACAGTAACTTTAGTGCAATCTTATAGTATTTGTGAATAATTTTTTTACTTTTATTTCATGCCAACCGTTTTTCATTATTATTTAACCCCTTCAGGACCTTGTGATTTTCTGTTTTTGCATTTTTGTTTTTTACCCCCTGCGTTGCCAGAGACATAATATATATTTTTTTCCATTCACATAGCTGTATAACATAGTTGTTTTTTTTGCTTTACTAATCTTTAATGGCACCATTTACTATCGTTTTTACTCTATACTGTAAGGGGTGTAACAGTAGCACTGACACAGGAGAACTATTTTTACGCTGTTATCCTTTAGCATGCACAAATCATCAACTACATAGTGTAAAAAGCAACTTGTATTCCAAAATTGCTTTTATAGGGTTCTTTACCTTTATAATACTCACGATCTATCCTTAGGTCATCAGCATCTGATCGGCAGATCATTAGTAAGTAAAAGGTAAAGAAAAACTTTAACCATCCACAATAGCTGTTAACCCTTTCAGCCACCGTGATGCACCGGTGTGTTACAGTGGCTGAGGTGCCAACTGTATAATACAGCAGGCACCTGGCTACAATGACGACGATCGCACCAAACCCCATCATCTAACCCCTCAGATACCGATCGAGGTATCTGTGAGGTAAGGCAGCTCTCTCTGCCTTCTAATTGGAACCCCCACAGTGAAATCGTGGGACTCTGTTCGGTTAATTTGGCGACCTGGACCCTTCTGAAGCTCCCTGCTAAGCTGTGCATGAGGCACTGCTCAGCAGTGAGTGTGTCAAAATCCCATTCACCCTAATAGAATCTCTATAAAGGTGAATGGGACATAAGATCAAAAGATACCAGGTTCTAGACCACTAAGGGGGTTAAAAGTGTATTATTATAAAAGTAAAAATAAATATAAAAATATAAATTCCTGTGCAGTAAACGCCGTAATAGAAAAAAATGAAAAAACATACAATTTGCAGTTTTTCACCTTCACCCCTCCCCAAAATTGAATAATAGTGATCAAAAAGTCATACGTACCACAAAAATGGCGCCAATAAAAACTAGTAAAACACAAAGAAAACTATACAACTTTGGTATCACTATATTCATATTGAGCCTCCAAATATAGGGATGTCATGTCATTTTTAGCTCACACTCAACACCGTGATGTCAAAACCCCCAAAACCTAGGCGGAAATTAAATTAACTTTTTTTTTTTCAATTTACCCCCACAATTTTTTTTTCCCATTTTCCAGTAACAGACATGGTAAATTAAATGGTGCCCTTAAAAAATACAACTTATCGTGCAGAAAATAAAATAAAACGTTATGGCTAAACCTGAAAATGAGCCCAGTGCTTAAGGGGTTAAGGGTAGAGTTGAGCGGACACCTGGATGTTCGGGTTCGAGAAGTTCGGCCGAACTTCCCGGAAATGTTCGGAATCCGAACCCAAACCGAACTTCGTCCCGAACCCGAACCCCATTGAAGTCAATAGGGACCCGAACTTTTCGGCACTAAAAAAGCTGTAAAACAGCCCAGGAAAGGGCTAGAGGGCTGCAAAAGGCAGCAACATGTAGGTAAATCCCCTGCAAACAAATGTGGATAGAGAAATTAATTAAAATAAAAATAAAATAAATAAAAATTAACCAATATCAATTGGAGAGAGGTCCCATAGCAGAGAATCTGGCTTCACGTCACCCACCACTGGAACAGTCCATTCTCAGATATTTAGGCCCCGACACCCAGGCAGAGGAGAGAGGTCCCGTAACAGAGAATCTGGCTTCATGTCAGCAGAGAATCAGTCTGCATGTCATAGCAGAGAATCAGGCTTCACGTCAGCCACCACTGCAACAGTCCATTGGCATATATTTAGGCCCAGCACACAGGCAGAGGAGAGAGGTCCCGTAACAGAGAATCTGTCTTCATGTCAGCAGAGAATCAGTCTGCATGTCATAGCAGAGAATCAGGCTTCACATCAGCCACCACTGCAACAGTCCATTGGCATATATTTAGGCCCAGCACCCAGGCAGAGGAGAGAGGTCCCGTAACAGAGAATCTGTCTTCATGTCAGCAGAGAATTAGTCTGCATGTCATAGCAGAGAATCAGGCTTCACGTCAGCCACCACTGCAACAGTCCATTGTCATATATTTAGGCCCAGCACCCAGGCAGAGGAGAGAGGTCCAGGAACAGAGGATCTGGCTTCATGTCAGCAGAGAATCAGTCTGCATGTCATAGCAGAGAATCAGGCTTCACGTCAGCCACCACTGTAACAGTCCATTGTCATATATTTAGACCCAGCACCCAGGCAGAGGAGAGAGGTCCCGTAACAGAGAATCTGTCTTCATGTCAGCAGAGAATTAGTCTGCATGTCATAGCAGAGAATCAGGCTTCACGTCAGCCACCAGTGCAACAGTCCATTGTCATATATTTAGGCCCAGCACCCAGGCAGAGGAGAGAGGTCCCGTAACAGAGAATCTGGCTTGATGTCAGCAGAGAATCAGTCTGCATGTCATAGCAGAAAATCAGGCTTCACGTCACCCAACATTGGAACAGTCCATTGGCATATATTTAGGCCCAGGCACCCAGGCAGAGGAGAGAGGTCCCGTAACAGAGAATCTGTCTTCATGTCAGCAGAGAATCAGTCTGCATGTTATAGCAGAGAATCAGGCTTCACGTCAGCCACCAGTGCAACAGTCCATTGTCATATATTTAGGCCCAGCACCCAGGCAGAGAAGAGAGGTCCCGTAACAGAGGATCTGGCTTCATGTCAGCAGAGAATCAGTCTGCATGTCATAGCAGAGAATCAGGCTTCACGTCACCCAACATTGGAACAGTCCATTGGCATATATTTAGGCCCCGGCACCCAGACAGAGGAGAGGTTCATTCAACTTTGGGTAGCCTCGCAATATAATGGTAAAATGAAAATAAAAATAGGATTGAATGAGGAAGTGCCCTGGAGTACAATAATATATGTTTAAGGGGAGGTAGTTAATGTCTAATCTGCACAAGGGATGGACAGGTCCTGTGGGATCCATGCCTGGTTCATTTTTCTGAACGTCAGCTTGTCCACATTGGCTGTAGACAGGCGGCTGCGTTTGTCTGTAATGACGCCCCCTGCTGTGCTGAATACACGTTCAGACAAAACGCTGGCCGCCGGGCAGGCCAGCACCTCCAAGGCATAAAAGGCTAGCTCTGGCCACGTGGACAATTTAGAGACCCAGAAGTTGAATGGGGCCGAACCATCAGTCAGTACGTGGAGGGGTGTGCACACGTACTGTTCCACCATGTTAGTGAAATGTTGCCTCCTGCTAACACGTTGCGTATCAGGTGGTGGTGCAGTTAGCTGTGGCGTGTTGACAAAAGTTTTCCACATCTCTGCCATGCTAACCCTGCCCTCAGAGGAGCTGGCCGTGACACAGCTGCCTTGGCGTCCTCTTGCTCCTCCTCTGCCTTGGCCTTGGGCTTCCACTTGTTCCCCTGTGACATTTGGGAATGCTCTCAGTAGCGCGTCTACCAACGTGCGCTTGTATTCGCGCATCTTCCTATCACGCTCCAGTGCAGGAAGTAAGGTGGGCACATTGTCTTTGTAGCGTGGATCCAGCAGGGTGGCAACCCAGTAGTCCGCACACGTTAAAATGTGGGCAACTCTGCTGTCGTTGCACAGGCACTGCAGCATGTAGTCGCTCATGTGTGCCAGGCTGCCCAGGGGTAAGGACAAGCTGTCCTCTGTGGGAGGCGTATCGTCATCGTCCTGCCTTTCCCCCCAGCCAAACACCAGTGATGGGCCCAATCTGCGTTGGGTGCCACCCCGCTGTGACCATGCTTCATCCTCATCCTCCTCCACCTCCTCCTCATCCTCGTCCTCCTCGTCCTCCAGTAGTGGGCCCTGGCTGGCCACATTTGTACCTGGCCTCTGCTGTTGCAAAAAACCTCCCTCTGAGTCACTTCGAAGAGACTGGCCTGAAAGTGCTAAAAATTACCCCTCTTCCTCCTCCTCCTCCTCCTGGGCCACCTCCTCTTCCATCATCGCCCTAAGTGTTTTCTCAAGGAGACATAGAAGTGGTATTGTAACGCTGATAATGGCGTCATCGCCACTGGCCATGTTGGTGGAGTACTCGAAACAGCGCAACAGGGCACACAGGTCTCGCATGGAGGCCCAGTCATTGGTGGTGAAGTGGTGCTGTTCCGTAGTGCGACTGACCCGTGCGTGCTGCAGCTGAAACTCCACTATGGCCTGCTGCTGCTCGCACAGTCTGTCCAGCATGTGCAAGGTGGAGTTCCACCTGGTGGGCACGTCGCATATGAGGCGGTGAGCGGGAAGGCCGAAGTTACGCTGTAGCGCAGACAGGCTAGCAGCAGCAGGATGTGAACGCCGGAAGCGCGAACAGACGGCCCGCACTTTATGCAGCAGCTCTGACATGTCGGTGTAGTTGTGAATGAACTTCTGCACCACCAAATTCAGCACATGCGCCAAGCAAGGGATGTGCGTCAAACCGGCTAGTCCCAGAGCTGCAACGAGATTTCGCCCATTATCGCACACCACCAGGCCGGGCTTGAGGCTCACCGGCAGCAACCACTCGTCGGTCTGTTGTTCTATACCCCGCCACAACTTCTGTGCGGTGTGGGGCCTGTCCCCCAAACATATGAGTTTCAGAATGGCCTGCTGACGTTTACCCCGGGCTGTGCTGAAGTTGGTGGTGAAGGTGTGTGGCTGACTGGATGAGCAGGTGGAAGAAGAGGAGGAGGAAGCCGAGTAGGAGGAGGTGGCAACAGGAGGCAAAGAATGTTGCCCTGCGATCCTTGGCGGCGGAAGGATGTGCGCCAAACAGCTCTCCGCCTGGGGCCCAGCTGCCACTACATTTACCCAGTGTGCAGTTAGGGAGATATAGCGTCCCTGGCCGTGCTTACTGGTCCACGTATCTGTGATTAGGTGGACCTTGCCACAGATGGCGTTGCGCAGTGCACACTTGATTTTATCGGATACTTGGTTGTGCAGGGAAGGCACGGCTCTCTTGGAGAAGTAGTGCCGGCTGGGAACAACATACTGTGGGACAGCAAAGCGACATGAGCTGTTTGAAGCTGTCTGTGTCCACCAGCCTAAATGACAGCATTTCATAGGCCAGTAGTTTAGAAATGCTGGCATTCAGGGCCGGGGATCGAGGGTGGCTAGGTGGGAATTTACGCTTTCTCTCAAATGTTTGTGAGATGGAGAGCTGAACGCTGCCGTGTGACATGGTTGAGATGCTTGGTGACGGAGGTGGTGGTGGTGTTGGTGGTACATCCCCTGTTTGCTGGGCGGCAGGTGCCAACGTTCCTCCAGAGGCGGAGGAAGAGGCCGAGGCGGCAGCAGCAGAAGAGGCCGAGGCGGCAGCAGCAGAAGAGGTAGCAGGGGGAGCCTGAGTGACTTCCTTGGTTTTAAGGTGTTTACTCCACTGCAGTTCATGCTTTGCATGCAGGTGCTTGGTCATGCAGGTTGTGTTAAGGTTCAGAACGTTAATGCCTCGCTTCAGGCTCTGATGGCATAGCGTGCAAACCACTCGGGTCTTGTCATCAGCACATTGTTTGAAAAAGTGCCATGCCAGGGAACTCTTTGAAGCTGCCTTTGGTGTGCTCGGTTTGCTACGCTGTTGGCTCGGTCTCACCACTGCCTCTTCCTCCGAACTGTGAAAGTCAGTGGCACGACCTTCATTCCATGTGGGGTCTAGGACCTCATCGTCCCCTGCATCGTCTTCCACCCAGTCTTGATCCCTGACCTCCTGTTCAGTCTGCACACTGCAGAAAGACGCAGCAGTTGGCACCTGTGTTTCGTCATCATTAGAGACATGCTGAGGTGGTATTCCCATGTCCTCATCATCAGGAAACATAAGTGGTTGTGCGTCAGTGCATTCTATGTCTTCCACCGCTGGGGAAGGGCTGGGTGGATGCCCTTGGGAAACCCTGCCAGCAGAGTCTTCAAACAGCATAAGAGACTGTTGCATAACTTGAGGCTCAGACAGTTTCCTTGGTATGCATGGGGGTGATATGACAGACTGATGGGCTTGGTTTTCAGGCGCCATCTGTGCAGCTTTCTGCAGAAGACTGGGTGGGAGATAATGTGAACGTGCTGGATCCACTGTCGGCCACCCAATTGACTAATGCCTGTACCTGCTCAGGCCTTACCATCCTTAGAACGGCATTGGGCCCCACCAAATATCGCTGTAAATTATGGCGGCTACTGGGACCTGAGGTAGTTGGTACACTAGGACGTGTGGCTGTGGCAGAACGGCCACGTCCTCTCCCAGCACCAGAGGGTCCACTAACACCACCACGACCATGTCCGCGTCCTTTACTAGATGTTTTCCTCATTGTTATCGTTCACCACAACAACAAAAATATTATTTGACCCAATGTATTGAATTCAAATTCAGGCATTTTTTTACAGACACCTAACACTTTCTGGCTATCTATTTAGGTACCATATTACACTAATACAGGCACAGCAGTAACCACAGATTTAGCTGAATATAAATTTGAGGCCTAGTATTTAGGCGCTGGGTGACAGGTATAGGTTTACTGACAGAATTAGACTTGGAAATGCACAGTAGCGTGTGTGTGAAGTTATTCAGAATGACCCTATGTGCACCTTAAATCTGATATACCCTTTTAGGGATAAATTTAAAGTAGGCCTGATACAGCAGAAACCACTAAATTAGGAAATTGCTAAATTGGGAATTGTATTTCAACCCAGAACAAAAAATGTGCTTTGACGGACATTAAATAACTTGACCAGCCACAACAGTACAGCAGTAACAACAGATTTAGCTGGATATAAATTTGAGGCCTAGTATTTAGGCGCTGGGTGACAGGTATAGGTTTACTGACAGAATTAAACTTGGAAATGCACAGTAGCGTGTGTGTGAAGTTATTCAGAATGACCCTATGTGCACCTTGAATCTGATATACCCTTTTAGGGATAGATTTAAAATAGCTCTGATACAGCAGAAACCACTAAATTAGGAAATTGCTAAATTGGGAATTGTATTTCAACCCAGAACAAAAAATGTGCTTTGACGGACACTAAATAACTTGACCAGCCACACCAGTAACGACAGATTTAGCTGACTATAAATTTGAGGCCTATTATTTAGGCACTGGGTGACAGGTATAGGTTTACTGAAAGAATTAGACTTGGAAATGCACAGTAGCGTGTGTGTGAAGTTATTCAGAATGACCCTATGTGCACCTTGAATCTGATATACCCTTTTAGGGATAGATTTAAAATAGCTCTGATACAGCAGAAACCACTAAATTAGGAAATTGCTAAATTGGGAATTGTATTTCAACCCAGAACAAAAACTGTGCTTTGACGGACACTAAATAACTTGACCAGCCACAACAGTACAGCAGTAACGACAGATTTAGCTGGATATAAATTTGAGGCCTAGTATTTAGGCGCTAGGTGACAGGTATAGGTTTACTGACAGAATTAGACTTGGAAATGCACAGTAGCGTGTGTGTGAAGTTATTCAGAATGACCCTATGTGCACCTTGAATCTGATATACCCTTTTAGGGATAAATTTAAAGTAGGCCTGATACAGCAGAAACCACTAAATTAGGAAATTGCTAAATTGTATTTCAACCCAGAACAAAAACTGTGCTTTGACGGACACTAAATAAATTGACCAGCCACAACAGTACAGCAGTAACGACAGATTTAGCTGGATATAAATTTGAGGTCTAGTATATAGGCGCTGGGTGACAGGTATAGGTTTACTGACAGAATTAGACTTTTCTGGCAAATGCACAGTAGCGTGTGTGTGAAGTTATTCAGAATGACCCTATGTGCACCTTGAATCTGATATACCCTTTTAGGGATAGATTTAAAATAGCTCTGATACAGCAGAAACCACTAAATTAGGAAATTGCTAAATTGGGAATTGTATTTCAACCCAGAACAAAAACTGTGCTTTGACGGACACTAAATAAATTGACGAGCCACAACAGTACAGCAGTAACGACAGATTTAGCTGGATATAAATTTGAGGCCTAGTATTTAGGCGCTGGGTGACAGGTATAGGTTTACTGATAGAATTAGACCTGGAAATGCACAGTAGCGTGTGTGTGAAGTTATTCAGAATGACCCTATGTGCACCTTGAATCTGATATACCCTTTTAGGGATAGATTTAAAATAGCTCTGATACAGCAGCAACCACTAAATTAGGAAATTGCTAAATTGGGAATTGTATTTCAACCCAGAACAAAAACTGTGCTTTGACGGACACTAAATAACTTGACCAGCCACACCAGTAACGACAGATTTAGCTGGATATAAACTTGAGGCCTAGTATTTAGGCGCTGGGTGACAGGTATACGTTTACTGACAGAATTAGACTGGGATATGGCCAAAAAATAACCACACTATTGCTGGTTAAATGCACTTGGTGTGACAGCTTCACCCTGATGTAGGATTTAGCCAAAAAACAACCACACCATTGAGGGTTAAATGCACTTGGTGACAGGCTCAGCTTGCTCCTGATGAAGTATATGGCCAAAAAATAACCAAACTATTGCTGGTTAAATGCACTTGGTGTGACAGCTTCACCCTGATGTAGGATTTAGCCAAAAAACAACCACACCATTGAGGGTTAAATGCACTTGGTGGCAGCTTGTGCTGGCACACCACAAGACACAAAATGGCCGCCGATCACCCCAGAAAAAAGTGACTGAAAAACGCTCTGGGCAGCCTAAAAACAGTGAGCAATTCAATAGCAGCAGTTCAATCATCCACAGCTGCAGATCGATCTCTGAATGAAGTCCTTTGGAGGAGTTAATCACTGCCTAATCTCGCCCTAACATCGCGGCTGCAACCTCTCCCTATGCTGATCAGAGCAGAGTGACGTGCGGCGCTACGTAACTCCAGCTTAAATAGAGGCTGGGTCACATAGTGCTCTGGCCAATCACAGCCATGCCAATAGTAGACATGGCTGTGATGGCCTCTTGGGGCAAGTAGTATGACGCTTGTTCATTAGCTGCTTTGCAGCCTTTCAAAAAGCGCCAAGAAAGCGACGAACACCGAACCCGAACCCGGACTTTTACGAAAATGTCCGGGTTCGGGTCCGTGTCACGGACACCCCAAAATTCGGTACGAACCCGAACTATACAGTTCGGGTTCGCTCATCCCTAGTTAAGGGGCTAAAGATAGATATTCTGTAAATACAGTGTACTTGTGGTATGATGTAAATATAGAGAAATGCAAACACTGTTGTTCATGGGCATGAATAGCAGAGATAACTGAATTTCACATTTACTGAGACAAGAGAGGTGGCCTGTTCTCTTCATTTAGACACGCAGCAAAGGAGAGTTAATGTATTTTCTGTGCCTGTACAGTATGTCTCATAAATGTACTGTACATAATTATGATTTGTTTGATCCCTTCTCTTAACTGAACTGTACATCACATTGTAATGCTTCTTTGTAGTACTGTTAACTGAAAGTTAGAGATGAGCAAATCGATTCCGCACAAATTGAATTTGTTACAATAAATTGACCCCAAAACTTGGATTTCAGCTGCCATTTTACAGTTCAGAAGGCAGGCATTTTTGGAACGTTTTATAAAAGTGCAGTATCTGGGAGATTTATCAAGACCAGTGCTTTTGGTGCCGGTCTTGATATCCCCTGTGCTGACGAAGGATGCGCTATATTTATTATGAGGTGCAGGTCTCATCATAAAATTGGTGCATCCTCAGGCAGTCGATCTGCCTAAATAGAAATCGACAACAGTTTTCAGTTTTTGTGTTTTCGTTCTTGACTCGCTGCCTTCCTGACAGCAGCAGCTTTCTCCCTTATCCCCTATTCAGGGCACATTTATGCTTGGTTGAGCTTAGCGGGTATCTGTATGGTGGACCATTAGTTAGCTGTCAGCCAAGTCTAGGAACGAAAGGTTTTCAACTACCTGATCCTTATCTTCTGTGAAATCTGCTGTCAAGGAGCTGGTAGGCAACCATATAAATTATATGGTCAAGCAGTCCCACCAATATTTATCTAATACTAGCAGAATGACCCTTCACACTGGTATATTTCGACTATTCCATTTAATGTTTATGTGTGTAATTTAAAAGATATCCACAGTGTCCCCCATAACAGTGACTTCCAGAGTGCCCCACCCCCTTAATAGTGGCCTCCACAGCAGCCAGCCTCATTAACAGTGACCTCTACAGTGCACGATCCCCTTAACAGTGGCCTGCACAGCACGCCGACCCCTTAAAATGTGACCTCCATAGCACCCTGTCCCCTTAACAGTGACTTCAACAGCAGCTCACCCCCTTAGCAGTGACCCCTCCCCCCCACAGCACCTGTCCTCTTAACCTTGACCTCCACTACACCTTGACCCCTTAACATTGACCTCTACAGTGGCCAACCCCCTAACAATAACCTCCACAACGCCCTGCCCCTTAAAATGTAACCTCCACAGCACCCCACCCCCTTAATAGTGATCTCCACAGCAGCCCACCCTCTAAGCAGTGACCTCCACAATGGCCCACTCCCTTAACAGTAACCTCCACAGTGCCTCACCTTCTTATAATCTGACCTACACAGCAACCCACCACCCTTTACAGTGACCACCACTCTGGCCAGCCGCTTAACACTGATCCCTCCACCACCCCACCCCTTAACATTGACCTCTACAGAGACTTGACCCCTTAACTGTGACCTCCACAGCAGCTCACCTTTTTTTTTAATTTTAATTTATCTTTTTATTTCAATCTCATAGGAACATATAGTTTTACAGGGAGTGCAGAATTATTAGGCAAGTTGTATTTTTGAGGATTAATTTTATTATTGAACAACAACCATGTTCTCAATGAATCCAAAAAACTCATTAATATCAAAGCTGAATATTTTTGGAAGTAGTTTTTAGTTTGTTTTTAGTTTTAGCTATTTTAGGGGGATATCTGTGTGTGCAGGTGACTATTACTGTACATAATTATTAGGCAACTTAACAAAAAACAAATATATACCCATTTCAATTATTTATTTTTACCAGTGAAACCAATATAACATCTCAACATTCACAAATATACATTTCTGACATTCAAAAACAAAACAAAAACAAATCAGTGACCAATATAGCCACCTTTCTTTGCAAGGACACTCAAAAGCCTGCCATCCATGGATTCTGTCAGTGTTTTGATCTGTTCACCATCAACATTGCGTGCAGCAGCAACCACAGCCTCCCAGACACTGTTCAGAGAGGTGTACTGTTTTCCCTCCTTGTAAATCTCACATTTGATGATGGACCACAGGTTTTCAATGGGGTTCAGATCAGGTGAACAAGGAGGCCATGTCATTAGATTTTCTTCTTTTATACCCTTTCTTGCCAGCCACGTTGTGGAGTACTTGGACGCGTGTGATGGAGCATTGTCCTGCATGAAAATCATGTTTTTCTTACCTTGCAGACTTCTTCCTGTACCACTGCTTGAAGAAGGTGTCTTCCAGAAACTGGCAGTAGGACTGGGAGTTGAGCTTGACTCCATCCTCAACCCAAAAAGGCCCCACAAGCTCATCTTTGATGATACCAGCCCAAACCAGTACTCCACCTCCACCTTGCTGGCGTCTGAGTCGGACTGGAGCTCTCTGCCCTTTACCAATCCAGCCATCTAGCCCATCAAGACTCACTCTCATTTCATCAGTCCATAAAACCTTAGAAAAATCAGTCTTGAGATATTTCTTGGCCCAGTCTTGACGTTTCAACTTGTGTGTCTTGTTCAGTGGTGGTCGTCTTTCAGCCTTTCTTACCTTGGCCATGTCTCTGAGTATTGTGCTTTTGGGCACTCCAGTGATGACTTTTCTCAGTTCATGGGCAGTTATTTTGCACCTTGGTTTTTCCACACGCTTCTTGCGACCCTGTTGACTATTTTGAATGAAACGCTTGATTGTTCGATGATCACGCTTCAGAAGCTTTGCAATTTTAAGAGTGCTGCATCCCTCTGCAAGATATCTCACTATTTTTGACTTTTCTGAGCCTGTCAAGTCCTTCTTTTGACCCATTTTGCCAAAGGAAAGGAAGTTGCCTAATAATTATGCACACCTGATATAGGGTGTTGATGTCATTAGACTACACCCCTTCTCATTACAGAGATGCACATCACCTAATATGCTTAATTGGTAGTAGGCTTTCGAGCCTATACAGCTTGGAGTAAGACAACATGCATAAAGAGGATGATGTGGTCAAAATACTCATTTGCCTAATAATTCTGCACGTAGTGTATATATAAAACAGATCAACTTTAACAATAAAAATATCCCAATTAACAATTAACATTACAAAATCACAAAGGATTTTTTATTTATTTTTTTCTCCCTTATCAATCCCATTTATTAAATACCCACCCACCACCCTGGAGGGAGAGAGAGAGGGGAGGAGAAAAGAAAAGAAAAAAAATGTTTTTTTCTCTAACACATGCCCAATCCTATAGTAGCCACTTTTTCCATAATTCCTCAAGGTTTTTTAAATTTTTTACTATAGCCCACCACCCGCTCTTCCTTAATCAGCTTATCAATTGCTTTTCTCCACTGCACCACTGTCGGAGGATCTTCTTTTACCCATTGCCTACGTATAAGTAATCTAGCTTGAAATAATACTTTACTAAGGACTAATCTTATCTTTTTATTTAACTTTTCTATTCAGCATCCACGGAGATCTATGTAATCTATGCACTACAAAAAACTGTGAAATCTTGTGAGCCCCTATCCGAGACCCCAGCATAAGTACTCAAGGCATCTTTCCATTTCTCCTCCGTAAAAAAGGGTAATTCACTCTCCCACTTTCTTCTCAGCGAGCATTATGGTCCATTTACTCTTTACCTCCATCAAAATCTTATATCTCCTTGCAGTTAGTCCTCCTCTTTTCCCTCCATTAGTAAATTTGTACAGCTTATCTGATTTTTCCTTTCTATACTTATCCAACTGCTTCCCCATCCGTAACGCATTCCTGAGCTGGAAGTATTTGTACATATCCTTTTGGGGATCCCGAACTCCCTCACCAGTGTATTAAAGTCTTTCATCTTATCCTCCTCAAATATCTGGTCTAGATATTTTATCCCCTTTTTTTCCCAGTCTATATAGGTCCCGATCGTTTGTAGTTCCTTTAAATTAAAATTTTTCCAAATAGGTGTATAGTGTAAAAAAACTTTGATCTCCAATCTTTTTTTAATTTCCACCCATATATAATCCAGTGAGTTTAATATTCTATTACTTGTATTATTTTTCCCCAATGTACCTGATTCCAACACCTCTAAGTAATTACAGTCCTCTTTCCACCCCAATCTATTTACTTCCTGCTTACCCACTATAACATTTAGACTACCTTTTATGTGACCATATTGTGTTATTAAATAATAAAAAAAACAATTCGGAACCGCTAATCCTCCTTCTCGCACTGGAAGCTGAAGCACTTCTTTCTTTATCCGTAGTATAGCTCCTTTCCAGATAAAGTCCCCCATTAGGCTGTCGAGTAACTTAAAAATATTCTGCGGTAGTCTCAATGGGGCATTTTGTAGAACATAGAGTATTTTTGGAAGAAAAACCATTTTTATTAAGTTTACCCGTCCATATATTGATATTGGTAATCTTTTCCAGATATGTACCCTACTTCTGAGTTCTTTTATTAGAGGGAGTACATTTAATTTTTCATAATCTTCTACATTTCCGGAAATTTGTATGCCTAAGTATTTGAAACTCTCGTGTTTCTCAAGGACATGGACCCTTGCATCACCCTGTGACTGTCCCTCTCCTAGTAACAACATATGTAATTTTCCCCAATTAATATTTAAAAAAAGCCAAACCTGTCTATTATTTCTATTACTCTGTTAAACTGATCCCCAGTGTTGTGCAAAAACAATAAAATATCATCCGCATACATTAATAATTTTTCTCCTCCACCTACGTATTGAAACCCTTTAATCTTACTATCATCTCTTATAATACTTGCCAGTGGTTCTATAGCAATCGCGAATAGTAATGGGGAGAGAGGGCATCCCTGCCTAGTGCCACGGTGAAGGGCAAATGGCAAGGACAAGCTCCCATCCACCATCACTCTAGCCCTTGGATTGGAATATATAAGCTGAATCCATCCTATAAATCCCTCCCCTATACTGATCCTTTTTAATACTGCCCATAGGTACTCCCATTCAATACAATCAAATGCCTTTTGGGCATCTAATGAAAGTACCGCTTTCTCCCCTGCTTCTAATCTATTAGCTTCAATATTAAGAAATAGCCTTCTTATGTTTGAATATATCGTCCTACCAGGTATAAAGCCAGTCTGATCTTCGTTTATTACTGCTCCAATAACCTTCGACAACCTATCAGCCAGGACTTTTGCCAGAATTTTTACATTCGTGTTTAAAAGAGATATTGGCCTATATGACCCAGGATCTAATTGTTCTTTCCCCTTTTTTGGAATTAGTGTAATAATTGCCTCTTTCATGGAGTCCGGTAGATCACCTAATCTTTGGGCCTCATTCAGTGTTATTTTTAACTCTTGTACTAACACCTAAGAAAAGGTTTTGTATATTTCAAAGGGGAGCCCATCACCACCTGGTGCTTTTTCTGATTTTACCTTCCCCAGCACCTCATTTATTTCTGCCACCGTTATTTCTTTTTCTAAATATTCTTTTTGGGCCTGAGATATCTCTCTGAAAGCGATCTGATCTAAATATAGATCTAGATCTTGTTTTGAATATTGTACCCGAGACTTATATTTTTCCAGGAAATATTCCATAAACACTTTTTGAGTGTCTTCTAATGTACTAGTTATTTCACCCGTTCTATCCCTAATCGCACCAATCCAGGCTTTCCCTCTTTGATTTCTTACTATATTTGCTAAGATTTTACCCACCTTTTCACCCTCTGAGGCTAAGCGAATCCCCTGGAAGAGTAATTCTTTCCTGCTTCTTTCTAAATAGTGTATTTTTAAATTTTCCTGTTCCTCCTCCCAGGCTTGCTTATTACAATCAGTGGGGTGCCTTATACATGCTATCCTAGCTTTTTGTAGTTTTTTTTCCAGTACATTACCTCTTTCTCTAGTATTTTTTTTCCAATGGTTCACCTTTTTAAACAGCAATCCCCTCAGGTATGCCTTGGCGGTGTCCCAAACGATTAATCTACTTGCAGAGTCCTCATTTTCCTTAAAAAAAGAATTAAGTTCTTCAGCTATAGTCTCTTTATCTAGAATCAAAGATAACCAATGAGGGTTAAACTTAAAAAATGGCAGAGTATTCTTTTTATTCAGATCTAGTTCCATTACTAGTGCAGTGTAATCTTATTTTGAGACATTAAGTTTTTATTTCCCAAAACCATATCTATTCTAGACCAGGTTTGGTGTGTTTTAGAATAACAGGAATACATGGCTTCAACCGGGTTCTGGAAACGCCAAACATCAACCCAATTAAATTCCTGGGCTACATTTAAAAAAGTCTACATTTTGTGCTCTTCCCCCTCTGCTAGACGTTCTATCCCTGAGTGGATCCATTACCGCGTTATAATCTCCTATCGCAATCATTACACACTCCTGTCTATTCAGCATAAATCTGTGCAATTGATACAAAACATCTGGCTTATATGGCGGTGGAATATATATATTAGCAATTACAGTTTTGATCCCTTCAATATTACAGTGTAAAAAGAGGTATCTGCCATAGTCATCAGCCTCACAAACAACACACTCGAATTTAATCTTATTATGTACCAATATTGACACCCCTCTAGAATAAGTAGTATATACAGAGTGATACCCCTCCATCTCTTCTTCAACCAACTCAAATATTCCTTATCTAGGTGGGTCTCTTGGAGGCAAATGATGGCTGGCAGGAACCTCTTCAACCACTCAAGGATAGCAAATCTCTTAACTCTCTCGCGCAGACCTCTAACGTTCAATTAAACAATCCTGACCATCTAGCAGAGAGGGAGGAGCAAACAAAACAAAACAAAAAAAACTCATCCCGTCTCCCTCTTTCCATGAATACCCCCCCCCCCTAAATAGTCCCCCCCTCTGCTATAAAGCAGTCGGGGCGACTCCATAACCTAGCATATAAGCTCCTTTCCCCCTACCACCCCTAGCCTCAAAGGCCCTTCCCATCCGCCCACTCACTAACCTCCTCCGGTGCCTGAAAAAACACGCTCTTTCCTTTATATTCCACCCTTAATTTTGCTGGAAAAAGTAAGCTATACTTTATACCTGCATCCCTTAATCGCTTTTTTACAGTTATATAATCTCTCCTACGAGCATTGGTATTTGCCGAATAATCCGGAAAAAGTCTTATCTTTTCCCCCTGTATCTGGTATTTTTCAGAGTTTCTAGCATCAGCTATTATCATATCCCGATCCTTAGCTAATAGGCATTTCAGCAATATCGGTCTAGGATATTCCCCTGGGACCCTATTTTTTGTGGGGACCCTATGTGCTCTCTCAATAGCGAACAGGGGGGAAAGAGTACCCTCTTTACAATTCTCCCTTAACCATTTCTCCATAAATTCAGTACAGTTATCCCCCTCTGCCCGCTCTGGGATCCCTACACATCTTATATTGGATCTTCTTGATCTATCTTCTTGATCGATTAATTTTTGTTCCATCTTAACATTTGTCTGTTTTAAAAGTACCAACTCTTTTTCTAAATTTTGAACAGAGTGTTCAAGAACAGGGATCCTTTTCTCCATCTCACATAGGCGCTGTCTTACTTTCTCCATCTCATCCCGTATAACAGTGACATCTGTCTGCACTGCCCCAAGCTGCGTCACTATATTACCCATTAAATTTTCCATCCTAGAAACAGTGCAAAGGATGTCCTGCATCGTTCTTGCGTCAGTTTCTGTAAATGTCACCGCAGTTCCCCTCTCTCCCGCTCCCCCTGTAGAACCCGTCTCCTGCATCGAGCCTTGAAACACGGCATCTATAGTTTTTTCTTTTTGCGGCGATCGAGCCCCCCGGTGAGTTCGGAACCAAGAACTTATTTAAACCCTGTTGTTTAATCCCGCTCTCTAATCCTGTGACTGATAGCCTGGCGGTACTCCCCGTAGGGCCACGCTGTTCCTCCCTCTTTTTTGATGGCCTTTTTAAATTTTTGTCCTCCCCTTCCTCACCCTCCCCCCGACTCCGGCAAAAAAAATAAAGAAGAAAAAAAAAATTCAGTCCAGTAATATGCTAGCCTGCAGTCCTAAAATATTATAGTAAACAATCAATTAGAACAAGCGTACATTAGTAACAGACAGAAAATTATTAAATTATTAATACAATTAATATTATATATTAGTATAAAATAAAATGGAGAGAAAAGGGGAGAAAACAAGCAACTTCATTAAGACACTTTCATTAAGCAGCTCACCTTAACTGTGAACTCCACAGCAGCCCACCCCCTTAATAGTGACCTCCACACAGACCTTCCCCCTTAACAATGATATTCACAGTGGCCCACCCCCTTAACAGTGAACTCCACAGCATCTGGCCCTGTAACAGTGACCTCCACAGCACCCCTCTCAGCTGTGACCTCCACAGTGGCCCACCACCTTAAATGTGACCTTCACAGAAGCCCTCCCCTTAACAGTGACCTCCACAGAGCCCAACCCTTTAACAATGACCTCCACAAAGCCACACCCCTTAACAGTGACTTCTACAGATGTCAGCTCCCTAAACAATGACATTCACAGTGGTTCATCCCCTTAACGGGGACCTCCACAGTGCCCTGTCCCTTAACATTGATCTCCACAGAACCCTGTTCCCTTAACAGTGACCTGTAGCAGTGAAGAAAAATAGCTGGGTTGCTATGTTAACCTGGTGTAAAACTGTTTGCATGTCAAAACTGAAGAAACTACTAGCTTCTATGAGCCAATAAGGGTCATGTGACAGTGTTTATTTGAGTTAGGATGTGAGTTAAAGACCTGCAAGCTCCTATTGGCTAATATGGGTCATGTTATGGTGCTATATTTGCATTCTGTGGGAATATCTCAAGAACTGTATGTCCTAGAGAGCTGAGACCCAGACTAAAACCTTCTGGCCATATGTGCCAAATGTGATGCAGATCGGTCCAGTTGTTTAGCCGTGCAGAAAGAACAGGCAGACTAAAGACAGACAGAAATTCATTTTTATATACAGGTCCTTCTAAAAAAATTAGCATATTGTGATAAAGTTCATTATTGTCTGTAATGTACTGATAAACATTAGACTTTCATATATTTTAGATTCATTACACACAACTGAAGTAGTTCAAGCCTTTTATTGTTTTAATATTGATGATTTTGGCATACAGCTCATGAAAACCCCAAATTCCTATAAAAAATAAATTAGCATATCATGAAAAGGTTCTCTAAACAAGCTATTAACCTAATCATCTGAATCAACTAATTAACTCTAAACACCTGCAAAAGATTCCTGAGGCTTTTAAAAACTCCCAGCCTGGTTCATTACTCAAGACTGCCGACCTGACTGCTGTCCAGAAGGCCATCATTGACACCCTCAAGCAAGAGGGTAAGACACAGAAAGAAATTTCTAAAAGAATAGGCTGTTTCCAGAGTGCTGTATCAAGGCACCTCAGTGGCAGAGTGGCAGAAAACGCTGCACAACGAGAAGAGGTGACCGGACCCTGAGGAAGATTGTGGAGAAGGACCGATTCCAGACCTTGGGGGACCTGCGGAAGCAGTGGACTGAGTCTGGAGTAGAAACATCCAGAGCCACCGTGTACAGGCGTGTGCAGGAAATGGGCTACAGGTGCCGCATTCCCCAGGTCAAGCCACTTTTGAACCAGAAAATGGGGCAGAAGCGCCTGACCTGGGCTACAGAGAAGCAGCATTGGACTGTTGCTCAGTGGTCCAAAGTACTTTTTTCGGATGAAAGCAAATTTTGCATGTCATTCGGAAATCAAGGTGCCAGAGTCTGGAGGAAGACTGGGGAGAGGGAAATGCCAAAATGCCTGAAGTCCAGTGTCAAGTAACCACAGTCAGTGATGGTCTGAGGTGCCATGTCAGCTGCTGGTGTTGGTCCACTGTGTTTTATCAAGGGCAGGGTCAATGCAGCTAGCTATCAGGAGATTTTGGAGCACTTCATGCTTCCATCTTCTGAAAAGCTTTATGGAGATGAAGATTTAATTTTTCAGCACGACCTGGCACCTGCTCACAGTGCCAAAACCACTGGTAAATGGTTTACTGACCATGGTATTACTGTGCTCAATTGGCCTGCCAACTCTCCTGACCTGAACCCCATAGAGAATCTGTGGGATATTGGGAAGAAATAGTTGAGAGATGCAAGACCCAACACTCTGGATGAGCTTAAGGCCGCTATTGAAGCATCCTGGGCCTCCATAACACCTCAGCAGTGCCACAGGCTGATTGCCTCCATGCCACGCCGCATTGAAGCAGTCATTTCTGCAAAAGGATTCCCGACCAAGTATTGAGTGCATAACTGAACATAATTATTTGAAGGTTGACTTTTTTTTGTATTAAAAACACTTTTCTTTTATTGGTCGGATGAAATATGCTATTTTTTTTAGAGGGGTTTTCATGAGCTGTATGCCAAAATCATCAATATTAAAACAATAAAAGGCTTGAACTACTTCAGTTGGTGTGTAATGAATCTAAAATATATGAAAGTCTAATGTTTATCAGTACATTACAGAAAATAATGAACTTTATCACAATATGCAATTTTTTTTAGAAGGACCTGTATATATGAGATACGAGAGGTATGCCCACCTTAAAGTAATACTACCATCAAAACATTTTTTTAGCATATTACCAGACTGTATGTGAATATTCTATATAATATTCTTTTACAAAAAAATAGGTGGATGGTTTTCTGGATATATATTTTTAGGTCACTCCATGTTTTCTACTTCCTGTCCTGATATTTTAACTTCCTCTCTCAGTTTGTAGTAGCCTTGCTTTACTTTCTCAGACCATTCACTCTGACCAGAGAGGGAAGGTTATGAGTGACTCAATAGAAGCACCACTCATTACACTCATAAGTTCAAAGCTCTTCTGTGGACATTTTTATCTAGTACTATCAAGAGAACAATAAAGCTGTCACCCCAACTACAATCTACCATTATACTAACAGACAACATCTTTCCTTCACAGAAGCAGTAAATAACAATGAATTCCCAATCTACAGAGCAGTTTTATCTCTCAGTGCTGAATGCTACAAAAGGACAATAATATGAATTTCACTTTCAATGGTCTAATACTGCTGAAATAAAAAAGTAAAACTGCTAAAAATTCTAGAAAAAAAACATGTTTTCTATAAATATTGAGTTTTAAAAAATACCACTTTCTGACAAAAATGTCCCTTTAAATCTCTTTTCAAGCAATGGCCTAATGAGCACTACTGTTTTATGGCTCTCTACAACATCCAAGTTTTACAAAACCAACATATTGTACCTATAGTGGAAATGTCTTATTGCATTTCTAATACAATGCTGGCATTGCAACATCGCAAATTATATCTCTCTCGCTGCCTTTCAAAAGTGTTGAGGAGGAGAGTGCAGGGTCTCTGCAGGCTTATTATTTGTGCCAGAAATCGGCACAAATTATAATTGAAATCTATGTTTGCTCATAGCAGGCGAAGACTTCAATTTGGGTCACATAAACAGGAAAAGATGCGGCACATTTATTGAGAGCATTACGGGCATGTGAAACCAGTCTAAGTCAATCTCCCCCTCAGTCTATTAGGAGACACTGTATTTTGTATGCTATTGATTTCATACAGAGACATAGGAAGATTTATTCTTGTCACATTCTATTTGATTGTGACAATATTATGTAATATGCTACTGTAAATGGCATTATACCACATCACATAGACTGCCTATGGTTCCAAAGTATAGAGACTTAGGGAACCTGTGTGACATCATACAGCTATACGTTGCAGTACATGCAGAATAAGATGTGCATGATTTATGCCATAGAGGTCTAATCTTTGGGACTACCATGATCAGAATAATCTGTGTCCCCTGTTGCTGCCCATCATCTGGGTAAAAGCATTTGGAGAGGATTGGCACTTTTGCCTATAAAAGTCTATGGGGAACGAAAAAAAGTTATGTGAATGGGATATGGATATACCAAAATACCTCATCTAAAATACCCTTCTGAGAATACAAATAGCAGTTAAGCATTAAATGGCTTTTCCTGGTGTAAAATATTGATGATCTATCCTCAAAATAGGCTATTTATATCTGAACAGTGGGGTTCCAACACCCAGAAGCTCCACCGATCAGCTGAAGATGCCGTGGCACTCTGATGGCTACCGGTGGTGTTGTGGAGTGGGCCTGCTGTGTAGCCTGCATTCCCTGAAGTGGATGGTAGCCGTCATGGCACCCAACAGGTAGGTTACAATGCAGGTACGTGGAACCTACACTCCCTGAAGTGTATGGTAGCCGTTATGGCACCTAACAGGTAGAATTTAGCGTAGGAACCCGTCTAACAGAGAACGCCTTGACGCTTGGCAGACGGGCTCAAATAATTTTGTACAAAATAATTTGCCAAGTATCTCGCACTTATAGTGTAGCACTTGTTATTTCCATGCAATTTTTGTACTATATATTGCAGTGTATTGTCACATTGCATGTCTGTCTTTCATGTTATTTCCCTGCCCCAGCAATGTGCTCCTGCGGTTGTTATGTGACTGAGCCCCTTTTTTGGTTTCCCTTGTAGTTTGTAATTGAGGTGTGGCTGCCTCCTCAGTCTCACATTTCTGACCACCCTGTCTGCCCCATTGGCTGATTTTAATTAGTGTCAGTGCATAGTCAGGCCTGCTCCACTTCATTCACTGAAGCCACAGCACCAGGACTCTCACTGCGGTCCTTGGTGGCTTTTAGGCGCCGGTGGTGTTGTGGAGTGGGCCTGCTGTGTAGCCTGCATTCCCTGAAGTGGATGGTAGCCGTCATGGCACCCAACAGGTAGGTTACAATGCAGGTACGTGGAACCTACACTCCCTGAAGTGTATGGTAGCCGTTATGGCACCTAACAGGTAGAATTTAGCGTAGGAACCCGTCTAACAGAGAACGCCTTGACGCTTGGCAGACGGGCTCAAATAATTTTGTACAAAATAATTTGCCAAGTATCTCGCACTTATAGTGTAGCACTTGTTATTTCCATGCAATTTTTGTACTATATATTGCAGTGTATTGTCACATTGCATGTCTGTCTTTCGTGTGCTTGGTATTGCAGCCCAGGCCCATTTACTTTAGTGAGGCTGAGCTGCAACTAGACCATGTGACTCATGAACGTGATGTCACTGGTCTAGGAAGAAGCTGCAGCGCTCACCTGAGCCTGGCAACATTTTCATACAGCTGATCAGCAAGGGTACCAGGAGTCGGACCACCGGATAGGTAATCAATAATCTACTCCTGGAAAACCACTTTAACCCAAAGATTTTCCATATTTACATATATGCAGTGGTGTGCCAAGGGGAGTGGGGGTGTTCAGCCCCGGGTGCTAGCTGTCAGGGTGTCGGATGCAATGAGCGCTTCCATCAATACACATGGACGCACTTAGTGTTAAAGTGCCGGGGAGCTGGCGGTCCTTTCACTTACTGACCGCTCAGCTGTCTGCTCCCTGCTTCGCCATTCAGCCCTGCAGGCATAGATCACAATCCCAGACTGTGTAGGAGGAGCCTGCAGAATATGCCTGTGCACTCTTCCCACACAGTGTTGCAGCAGCATGATGTAATCATCAGGAACAGGATAAGGTAAGTAGTTACTGTTTTTTATGTGTTGTTTTGTTTTTTATTAACACTAAGGGCCACAGAAAGGGCATTTCTACTGTGAAGGGGACACAGAGAGGGCATTACAACTGTGGAGGAGGCACAGAGAGGACATTACTACTGTTAAGGGGCATAGCAACTGTTATGGGGCACAGAGAGGGCATAGAGACTGTGAGGGGAGGCAAAGTGATGGTATAACTACTCTGAAGAGGGCACAGAGAGGGCATAACTACTGTGAGGGGCACAAAGAGGGCATTACTACTGTGAAGGGGGCACAGAGAGGGCATAACTACTGTTAACAGGGAACAGAGGGGGAATTACTACTGTGAAGGGGGCACAGAGAGGGCAGACTACTGTGAAGGGGGCACAGAGAGGTCATTACTAATGTGAATGGGGGCACAGGGAGAGCATTACCTCTGTGAATAGGGGTACAGAGAGGGCATTAATACTGATAGGGAATTACTACTGTGAAGGGGCATAGCAACTCTTATGAGGGCACAGAGAGGGCATATCTACTGTGAGGGTGGGCACAGTGATGGCATACCTCCTCCTAAGGGGACACAGAGAGGGCATAACTATTGTTAGTGGGACATAATGAGGGCATAACTACTCTGAAGGGGGCATAGAGAGGGCATAACTACTGTGAGGGGGCACAATGAGGGCATAATTACTCTGAAGGGGCACAGAGAGGGCATAACTACTGTGAGTGGGCACAATAAGGACATAACTACTGTGAGGGGGCACAACGAGGGCATAAACTACTGTGAGGGGGTCACAGAGAAGGCATCACTACTGTGAAGAGGGCAGAGTGACGGCATAACTACTTTTAAGGGGACACAGAGGGGGAATAACTACTGTGAGGGTCGCACAATGAAGCCCTAACTACTGTGAATGGGGCACAATGAAGGGATAACTACTGTGAGGAGGGGCACAATGTGGGCATAAATATTCTGAGGGGGCACAATGTGGGTATAACTACTGTGAAGGGGTGCAATGAGGACATAACTACTGTTTAGGTCACAGCATGGGCAGAATTTCCTTGAGGGGGCACAATGTGGGCATAACTACTGTGAGGGGGCACAGTGTGAGCATAACTACTGTAAAGGGGGCACAGTGTGGGCATAACTACTGTGAAGGGCAGTATAGAGGGCACAACTATTGTGAAAGAGTGCAATGAGGGCATTACTACTGTAAGAGTGCACAATGTTTTAAAGTATGGGGAGTTTCAGAGAAAGGACCCACCCCAGGTCCCAAATACCTCAGGCATGCCACTGCATATGTGTGACACATTTTTATGACCACAACTGTACATTCTCTTCCAGATCTCCATAATGTGTGTACAACTTTACTGAATGCATTTCGTGTTTGTTTTACTCTCCATTAGAAGGAAATGATGGGTACAGATTAAAATTAAGCATCTCTAGACTAAATAGCAAGCATGATTTATAAGCAGATTTTCTATACTACTGAATCAGAAAATTAATCAGAAAATCATCTTAGTTCACAGAGCAAGCAAATAGATTTTCTCATCTCTACTAATTCTAAATCACGGGAGAAGACAGGCTTGCTTTGTACTACATTAACAACATGTCTGTTGCCTATGAGAAAAGCAGATAAGAGCAACACTCCGTCTATACTCAAGACGTGATCATAAAACGGGACTCTACAATCCTGCTGCAACTATGTCAAGCAATTAAACCAATCTCCAGTGTGAAAAAATGAAATCTAAAATATGCACTGGAACATTAAGGGAACCCGGGCTAGTGAAACGTTGAATTAAACATCAGTCTTCGAGCTCTCTGAGGTGCATGCAAACCTTCTGGAGGTACATTAGTATTCTGCTACATGACTGTAAATGGAACAATCAGTGAAATATTTGCAGAGTGCAGCTTCATTCGCTTTAGACTACCAACCACCAACAAGAATCATTCAGAGCAGATGGTAATGTTGCAAATATACCGAATTAGACTCTGCAGGATACATTTCTTACCCTAGACAAATATCTTTTATAATATGTGCCAAATCTAGCAATGACAGCGCTAGTTTTCTTTACACTTCTAATATTTATTGCTTCCCAAATGCCACGCGTGATGGGTGTCTATGAATATCATGTAGGCTTCAGTTATGATGACTACTTATAAATGGTCCATATCATTCCTTTGTGCACTAGAAAGACACGAGACAAAGGGAACAGATTATGCAGCAACAGTTCTCAATTATTTATTGGGGTTTTATAATATAACCATAATTCCAAAAAAGTTAGGGTACTGTGTAAAATTAAATAAAAATAAAAACAGAATGCAATGAGTTGCAAATCTCATAGACCCATATTTTATTCCCAGTAGATCATAGAACACATCAGATGTTGAACAGTAGAAATTTTACAATTTCATAAAAAATAATAATAACCCATTTAGAACTTGATGACAGCAACGCTTCTCAAAAAAAGTTGGGACAGGGCCATCTCTACCATTGTGTAGCATGCTCTCTTCTTTTAACACCAGTGTATAAATGACTGGGAAGTGAGGAGACCAATTGCAAGAGTTTTGGGCGATCAATGTTGTCCCACTGTTGATTCTAGCTGCTCAACAGTCCTGGGTCTTCTTTCCTAAATTTTTCATTTCATGATGCACCAAATGTTTTCTATTGGTGAAAGGGCAGGCCAGTTCAGCATACGGACTCTTCTGTGAAGCCATGATGTTGTAATGGATGCAGTATGTGGTTTAGCAATGTCTTGCTGAAATATGCAAGGCTTTCCCTGAAAAGATACATTGGATTGGAGCATAAGTTATTCTAAAATCTATATATTCTGTTCAGCATTAATAGTGCCTTTCCAGTGCACTGTGCACTGATAACAAGCTGCTGGACACTGTGAGGGTAATTTACTAAAGTAAAATACACCCTATTAGGCGTATTTCAGGCTCATATGGCGGTGCAACGGTTAGTTGCCTAGCTATCTGCGACTTTTCCCCACTCACGTCAGGTCTAAAATTGTGGGCATGGCATGGGCAGGAAGGGGATGGGCTGGCAGGCCCGTCTCATTCATCATTTGCTAGAATTTTTAGGCGCAGAAAATGGTCTAAATGTAAGACAGCTTGGAAGCCGCCTCCCATTTAGAACCGGTGCTGGACGCGCCAAAGCTATGGAGAGGCCTGAGCCTCTTCATAATTTCAGCGGATCTTCCACCAGCTATGAGGTTTTATTAAGGTTGGTGTCTAAAATGTCGGTCTTTGGCAGAGATGATGTGATGACGTAGTACGCTGCGTTGCGCCTCCTCCCTCCCTACCTCGTTGCGTTATGTGATCCACGCCGGGACAGGTCCTACTTCGCTGATCCAAGGTATCCAACATGGCTGAATTCGAGACAGGACCCCTAGTACGCTCTCCAGCCTTTGTGAAAGCCTTGCCCTTTGCCGGCACTCCCTGGATGCTTGCTGTGGTTCTGGCTTCTATGCATCTCCTGGATCTTCATCCTCCCTGCCCCTTCGCTCCGGTTTTCCTTGCCCCTGGACGCTGCCCGGACAGAGGTTTGAGTAGCTGTCGCTCCACGCTGTATTTCATCTGTTGGTTTGACCCACCTCCCCTCCTGTCTTCTGAATTTACTGCCTGATTTATTGTAACTGTGTTGCTCCCTTGGGCCCGTTGTCTGTCCCTTGTTCTCCTGTCCTGTACTGACCTAGATTGCCCTGCTTGTTCCTGCCTCGTCCCTCTGCCTGACTCCTGGTAGTTGCGGGCATCTGGTTGCAGGCTGCAAGCTGTGAACCTACGCTTCCTCCTGTACTTCTCAGTTGTATGTTGTGATCTACCCTCCCCTCTACTACTTGTAATCAGCTCCTTCATCACTAACCTTCTGTAATTACTGCTCCGACCCTCCTGTAACTAACTTCTCTGTGTCACTCATATATTGTCCTTCCTGCTCATGTGAAATCGTATTTCAGTCTCAAGTTGGCTGGTTGTGGATGAATTTTCTATACAACAAGGTTGTTGGTATCTGGCTGTGGGGCTGGTTCTAATTATTGGGAGAGGACGAGAATCATAAAACTAAAAAGTTAACAAAAGTGAAGTAAGAAGAAAGATCAGGAGAAGAAGGAGGAAGGAAGGGGGAGGGGGGGGGATATACAGAAGGGGAAAGAAGGGGGGGGAAAAAACTCAGAACAAGAGGATACCCAGAGAGAAAAAATGGGAAAAATACAAGGGAAAGGAAGAAGAATGGCCCCTAAACAAAATAGGCACTCCACTGAACACACAACTACTAAAATATCCCAGAAAGTTTCTGATTCTGCTAAAATGTTACAATTTTTGAAATCCCCAAAAGCCCTAACTACAAGGGCTGGGCAGAAAGGACTCCATGATCAGGATATAGAAAAAAGTGCGGATCTAGAATGGAGGATACAGGGAGGACGATGTTCAGGATGCAAAGGCAGAGAGAGATGATGAAAATCTTTTGTCTAAAGATGAACCCTCTCCATTGAAGGAAATCTTAGCTGCCTTTAAAAAAAACGGGGAGTTAATTAAAGCTATCTCAACCCAACTCGGGGCAATCCATATTGATGTGGTCTTGATAAGAGACGACCTTTCTAAAATACGGGATAGAGTGACCTCGATAGAAAAAACTGTGGAGGTTTAAAACCGAAATTCCCAAGCTGAGATCAGAGAGTAACACCTTTAGATCAAAGATGGTGGATTTAGAAGATAAGTCCAGGTGAAACAACATGAACATTTTGGGCCTATTAGTGGGCATGGAAGGGAATAACCTTGGAGATGTGATACAGACTTTAATTTTGGAGAAGTTTGGGAAGGAGCACTTCTTGCCTTTTTTTTGTGTGAAAAGGGCCTAGGGGGTAAACCAATTACCGGGAGACATCCTCGGATACGTCTCATGAAGATACTTCTTTCACAAGACAGGGATATGATTTTGAGAAGGGCAAGAGAGTGCCCTCCTATATTATATAATGGAAATAAACTGTCCTTTTTCCCTGATTTCTCTAAGGATACTCAAGAAAAGATACATAACTTCGCTTAGGCTAAGAAACGACTTTGTGAAAAGGACAGTACCATATTTTTCGCCCTATAAGACGCACCGGCCCATAAGACGCACCTAGGTTTTTGGGGAGGAAAATAAGAAAAAAAATATTTTTAACCAAAAGGTGTGCTGTGTGTTTGGTGGGTTTGGAACTAATGGTGGTCTGTGGATGGCACCATTACTGGGGATCTGTGGATGACTGACACTGTTATGGGGGGATCTGTGGATGACTGACACTGTTATGGGGGGGATCTGTGGATGACTGACACTGTTATGGGGGGATCTGTGGATGACGGACACTGTTATGGGGGGGATCTGTGGATGACGGACACTGTTATGGGGGGCATCTGTGCATGACGGACACTGTTATGGGGGGCATCTGTGCATGACGGACACTGTTATGGGGGGCATCTGTGGATGACGGACACTGTTATGGGGGCATCTGTGGATGACGGACACTGTTATGGGGGGCATCTGTGGATGACGGACACTGTTATGGGGGGCATCTGTGGATGACGGACACTGTTATGGGGGGCATCTGTGGCTGGCACTGTTACAGGGGGGGATCTGTGGCTGGCACTTGTAACGGCACCGTTTCAGCAGACAAGGGGTTAAAAACCGTTTAGACGATATGCCCCTTTCCGAGAGACAGGCACAGCTACTGCAGAACACCAACCTCCCGAACTGGATACAAAATAGCACTCCAAACTGGAACCTCACAAGTAGCTGTCAGTCAGACGAACAGGAAAAGCGTATCCGTCAGCTTACACTCCTGGCAATCAGTCTCCAACAGCATACAGGGAATCCCCCAATAACGAGACAAGGCTCCGTGTTGAGGGTCAAGCAGTGATCTGAAGTGCTGGCACACCCAGCCTGGTTTTTATTACAGTTTTTGCAGATACAGGACAGATACAACATATCCCCACAATGCATCATGGTTTCCTCCCCTCTGTCCCGGAGACGACCGAACACAATCCAATTATCTCTCAGGACAAAGGGGAGATCACCAATACACATGTGGAGACAACAGGACAGGAATCACCACCCAAACACACAATGGCACACCCCCACAGCAAACACAGACATTTAACATATCCCCAGATAGCTCAAGTCTGAGTGCATATCATTAGGTGACTGGCACTCAGAATACATGAATACAATAATATTAGCTATCTGGGTGCCCTCACATAACATACAATTTAACCGAACGCATAATAACATAAAATACAATTCTACAGACAGATTTAAGCTGTGCGGCCGGTCTGTCTTCTCCTTTACAGTTACTATGGGCCATAATCCTGAGGCAAGAGGCTTTTAAACAGTCCTCTCCAAAACCCAGTGGCGAGGTTGGTTTCGCCACACATCTCCCCCCCCCAGGGAAGACTAACCAGATACCTGACCTCACGCCGGTCGGTACCTGAGTTAGTCTGGCAGCCCACCCACAACCCAATACTGGACCTGCTGAATTTCGTAGCCTGTCTCTGTCCAGTAAGTCCACCAAGGTGATGTTGGAAGCTGGTACTCCCGGTCTCTGTGTTGCTCCCTGGTTTGGAGTGGAGGTTGCTTTGTGGGCAGGGATCAGCGGTACTCAGCCCTGGTGCCAGCGCTACCACGGAAGAAGCCTGGTTGGAGCCTGGTTGTTGGAGGGGGAGACCGACTGTCTCTACCCCCTGTGCTGTAAGTGCAGAGACCACGGTCCCATCTGCACTGTTGTGGGGCTTACTGTCTCCCCCTGGTGCGTTAAGCTGCCGCTGGGGAGAGGGGGTAACGAGCTCCTCTCCCATACATACTTCCAGCCGCTGGGGAGTGCGACCGACCGCCTCCGCTCCCAATACAGTGTCCTGCTGCTGGGGAAAGGAGACTGGGCTCTCTATTCCCTGTAGGACACTCTGCCGCTGGGGGACAGGACCGACTGTCTCTGCCCCCTGTAACTCCGCCTGCCGCTGGGGAATGGAGACTCGGCTCCCAATTCCCAAAAAATCATGCTGCTGCTGGGGGGCAGGAACAACTACCTCTGCCCCCTGTAACTCAGCCTGCCGCTGGGGAGGGAGGCCGCTGCTCTCCCCTCCCTGCACTTCACACTGCCGCTGGGGAATGGAGACTAGGCTCCCAATTCCCTGCAGGACCGGTGGAGAGACCTCGGTCCCATCTCCACCGGCCACCTGGGGTTCTTCCCAGTAAACATCAACAATATCTGCCCAGCTGAATGGGTCTGGATCTGGGTCTGTCACCTTACCGTCCTGCTGAGCCTTCCCAATGGAGTGGAAGAGATCTCGGTAGTCCTGCTCCAGTTCCCACTCCAGGGTTGCTAGGTGAGCCAGGTCTTTCTCTACTTCATGGGGGTCATCCCACTCATGCCTAGCCTCCCTCTCATAGAAAATGTCCTGAAGTCTGGACTGTGCAGGGCTCCCGAAGTCAGGCTCTGCAAAGGACTCCCATAACAAGCCAGGACCATCAAACTCCTCTCCCTCTGGCTTGTCATGCTCAGCTGTCCAGGGTATAAACTGTGCCACATACCACCAAAGAGCCTGGTAGGCATCCTCCAGCCATAGCTCCTGCCATACCCGGTGCTGTAGTTCTATCACCCATTCCTCCAGGGGCTGCTCTCCCAGGAAGGGCATCCGCAAGGCCACTTGCTTCTGCAACCGCTGCTCTTCACTGGGGAGACTCTCACCTCGCTGGTATTGTACATTATCCAGGGCCTGGTACCAGATGCCTTTCCTTAATGCATCCCGGCCATCCAGGTCCTCCTCCTCGTATAACACTGCTGGTTCCATCCTGGTGCTTTTAGGGTCGCTGTACTGAGACATGCGTTGCCCTTAAATTGTAGAATCCAAAGAAATGATGTCTCCTGTAGCTGTCCTTCTGGCTGTAGGAACGATCCCGCTGCTTGCCACCAATGTAACGGCACCGTTTCAGCAGACAAGGGGTTAAGATCCGTTTAGACAATATGCCCCTTTCCAAGAGACAGGCACAGCTACTGCAGAACACCAACCTCCCGAACTGGATACAAAATAGCACTCCAAACTGGAACCTCACAAGTAGCTGTCAGTCAGACGAACAGGAAAAGCGTATCCGTCAGCTTACACTCCTGGCAATCAGTCTCCAACAGCATACAGGGAATCCCCCAATAACGAGACAAGGCTCCGTCTTGAGGGTCAGCAGTGATCCGAAGTGCTGGCACACCCAGCCTGGTTTTTATTACAGTTTGTTGCAGATACAACATATCCCCACAATGCATCATGGTTTCCTCCCCTCTGTCCCGGAGACGACCGAACACAATCCAATTATCTCTCAGGACAAAGGGGAGATCACCAATACACATGTGGAGACAACAGGACAGGAATCACCACCCAAACACACAATGGCACACCCCCACAGCAAACACAGACATTTAACATATCCCCAGATAGCTCAAGTCTGAGTGCATATCATTAGGTGACTGGCACTCAGAATACATGAATACAATAATATTAGCTATCTGGGTGCCCTCACATAACATACAATTTAACCGAACGCATAATAACATAAAATACAATTCTACAGACAGATTTAAGCTGTGCGGCCGGTCTGTCTTCTCCTTTACAGTTACTATGGGCCATAATCCTGAGGCAAGAGGCTTTTAAACAGTCCTCTCCAAAACCCAGTGGCGAGGTTGGTTTCGCCACAGCACTGTTACAGGGGGGATCTGTGGATGGCACTGTTATGGGCTGGGGGGATCTGTGGGTGGCACTGTTATATATGTGCCATCCACAGACCCCCCAGCCCATAACAGTGCCATCCACAGACCCCCCCCAGCCTATAACAGTGCCATCCACAGACCCCCCCAGCCCACCATAACTGTGCCATCCACAGATCGCACCCCCCGCCCCCCTCCCCCGCCGCCGCCAGTATACAAATATAAGATGTTATATTCAATTATTGGTTATTAAACATGCCCCCTCAGACCTATTACTACCTTACATTCTAATCGCTTGTGTAGAATTCAGGCAGGCCGGGCGGCCGGCGCGTCTCTCACTGACGTCACTTGCCTGCGCCGCCTGCTTCATTCATAAAGTAGGCGGCGCAGCCACGTGACAAGAGTTACGCTGCCGCCCGCCCGCCCGGCCTGAATTCTACAGATGCGATTAGGATGTAAGGTAGTAATAGGACTGAGGGGGCATGTTTAATAACCATTAATTGAATATGACCTCTTATTTTAGTATACCGGAGCGGCGGGGCTATACTACACTGACTGCACCACCCCGCCGCTATTGCCAGCCCCCAGATCCTCCTCCCAGTCCCTCCCCGAGTCCCCGCTCGCTCGTACATCGCAGCTTGCGATGTAAAACAGCAAGCATTCGCCCCATAAGACGCAGGGGCATTTCTCCCCTATTTTGGGGGAAGAAAAAGTGCGTCGTATGGGGCGAAAAATACGGTAAATACTCATTTGCTTTTTTGGCCAAATTGCAAATAATTTTCAATAACGAGACCCATTTTTTTGAGTCTCCAGATTTTTTTGTTGACTGGCTTAATATTTGAATGTTTCTTTCCCCTGGGGTAGTTGGATGAGGATGGTAGGTGGTCTTAGGTGAGAGTTCTGTCCCAAGAAGGTGGCAAACCATGGGGTGTAGGGTAGGGTTTGGGGGGGAGTGGGATGTAGCCTATGGGGAGGTTTGGAGGGATATGGGAAGGAATGTGGTGCGTCTCTCTTGAGGATGATGAGGGGAGGTCCCATTATTCTCTTCATTTTTGGTCTTTTGGGGCCTTGATTGGTTGACTAAATGTCAATTAAAATATTAACTTGGAATGTTTGTGGACTTGGTGATAGTGTTAAAAGACAAGTGATCTGGTTCAGAGCCATTTACCTGCAATTCTGTGCCTAGTGGAGACCCATTTGATCTGGGAAAACGACTAGGGGGCTTGATAGAGGTTGGGTCGTGCAGACATATCACTCCATCTTCTCTAACTATTCTAGAGGAGTTTCAGTTTTAGTCCACAATCGGATAGATTTTTTTCTGCCGGGCATCCTCTATCGACAAACAGGGAAGATATGTTTTTCTTTATGGAAAACTTATTGGAAAATTATGTAGTCTGGCTTTTGTCTATATCCCTCCCCCCTTTTTCTCTTGGGGTACTTAATTATTTTCTAACCTTTATAGATCGCTAGCCTGAATTCCCCGTAATAGTTATCGGAGATTGTAACTGTGTTATTGACCCAACAATTGACAGGATCTCAATGGAGGGTAATATGCAGATTTCTTTTACAAGGGTCTCCCCTGGCAAGATTTTGTCAGGAATAGGGATTTCTTGATATATGGGGCCTTGTAGGGAGGGGGAAGAGAGCCTATTCCTGTGTAAGCAAGTCTGGAAACTTTATGTCCAGGATAGACCTGGCTCTGATAAATAAAGATTATTTGAGATGTATTAGGCAGATGAAATTTGAAGCCAGGGCTCTATCAAATCATGTACCACTCTCCCTTGAGGTATCCATGGTGGACAATAAAGGTAGGGTAGGACCCCATTTTAGGCTAAATCCCTATTGGATTTCCTTAATGGATAATCATGACATTATGGAGCAGGACATGACCCGATTTTGGAATATTAATTATAATTCAGCAAGTATTCAATTAGTATGGGATGCATTCAAGGCATATACGAGGGGGATATTTGTTAGTAATATTTCTAAAGAAAGGGATATGGTATAAAAGAGAGGAATCTTAAGTAGTGTTGGGCGAGCCCCAAAGTGCTTGTTTTCTAGCGATCACCCCAGGCACCCCCTGCTTTAAAGAGGGGAGGGTGTTGGGACTCTAGTTCGGCTTAGGAGTCCTTGCTCTGACTCCATATATAGCTATATCCATATATGGAGTTAGTGCTTGGGGACACCCCAGTGTATTTAAATCTAATTTCTGAACCATTTCTGCAGGGATTTGAACTCCCAACATTGTACTTTAGAGGCAAGGACCTTATTTACTCAGCTATAAATCTGAATGCTAAACTGTGTCAGAAAAACCTCAAAGTAGTTTCTGATGTGAGTATTCCTATTCAGCAGAAGACTTATTTTATATTTCTGTGCAGGTTACCATGTAGCTCCATAGTGTTGTGGTTAACATCCTTGTCTCTAATGTGCAAGGTTAGGAGTTTGAATCCTGGCAGAATATGTAAATATATTATGGCTAAAAACATAATTAGTCGTTTCCCACATATTATGCATTCATATATATTTATATATAGTTTTTTTCTGACACAGTTTAGCATTTAGCTTTATAGCTGAGTGGATCAGGTCCTTGCCTCTAATGTATAAGAGGTTGGCAGTTCAAATCCTGACAAAAACTTTTCAGAAATAGATGCTAAATTACATTTAAATACACTGAATCGAGCATCGTGCTCGAGCAGACGCGATGTTCGGCCGAGCATAGCGATACTCGAGCTGAACTGGTGTTTGGCCGTGAATGCTTGCCCAACACTAATCTTAAGGAAGCAGTAGCAGCTTCTACAATTGAATTCTCCAGAAATAAAACAGTAGAAAATAGAGAAAGTATGGAGAAGGCAAGTCACAAATACTCCAATTTTCTTTTGGATAAGGTCCAGCAGAGAATCTTTTTAAAGCAACAAAAATATTTTGTTGTAATCAGGACGTCCAGAGAAACTACTGGCCAGGGTGATCTCGAATCAGGAGAAAAATAAAAAATAAATATTAAGCATTCGGTCACCTGGGGGAATAGTCGAAGATCAGGAGTATATAAAACTAACATTTGTTAGGCATTTTGCCAAGCTATATAAATCAGATAAAAATACTTCAGATTAATTATTTGATGTCTATTTGAATTCTATCGACCTACCTGTTCTTACAGATAGTCAATGACAATACCTTGATCTTGACTTTTCCATTCAGGAGTTAGAGGTAGCTTTAAAAGCCGGTTCGGGTAATTCTTCCCCTGCTTCATATAGATTCCCATACCAATTTTATCACAAATATAGCCGGGTTTTCCTCCCACGGCTACTAAAGGTGTTTAATCAATCATTGAAGGATAGTATTCTTCATGATTCAATGTCAGAAGCTGTGATAGTATTAATATAAAAAAAAGGCAAAGATCCGTTGGACATGGAGTCCTACAGGCCGATTTTCCTATTAAACACCGATGTGAAGCTTTTTTCAAGGATTTTAGCCGTGGAACTTGCTAAGGTTATTACATCAATTATTCATCCCGATCAGAATGTATTTATTCCTAACAAAGGTACACATTATAATCTCCATCATGTGCATGCGAATTTACAAACGGGGTCGCCCGCTCCATCCTGTCTCTTGATGCCTCTAAGGCTTTTGACATGGTGGAGTGGAGGGTCTTAGGCAAAATGGGATTTGGGGCCAGATTTATAAATATGATTAAGCTTTTAAACAAGTCCCCTAGAGCCAGTCTGAACATTAATGGGAGTTTGACAGAGAGTTTCCCTTTAAGTAGAGGCACCCGTCAAGAGTGTCCTCTTTCCCCTTTACTTTTTTACATCTATATTGAGCCCTTGACAGCAACGGTGATGCAGAATCCCAGGATTGAAGGATTTGGGACATTAGGGATAGATGACAGAATTTCCCTATACGCGGACGACGTCTTATTTTTTTTTATAAATAATACTAATTTAATACTCCCAAGAATTATTCAATTAGTTAATTCCTTTGGGGAAGTATCAGGTTTTGTTATTAATTGGTCAAAAACCACTTGTATGCCTGTGGATAGATTTGAACTTCCAATAGAGGGGTCTCTCAATACGTTGAAGATTTCTGAGTTTTTTGAGTATTTGGGTATGACAATTTCTCCCAAGATTGAAGACTTTTTGCACCTGACTCAGACTTCCTCTATCTAGAGCCGATAGAATATCCTTGACTAAGATGGTGATTTGACCTCAGTTTCTTTATGTTCTCAGGAATTACCCAGCATAGATTGATGACATTTTTTCTAAGTTAGTCGATAGAATCATCAATGACCTACTGTGGGAAAGAAAGCGTGTAAGACTACGCTGTAAAACTGCAACTATATCAGTCAATAGAAAAAGGAGGGGTGAACCTCCCCTATTTCAAGGGTTATTTTATATCTGCACAGTTATGGCTTTTTTGTCATTTGAATAAAAGTCCACTATGTAGGTCATTGGTGAGTAGATCGGGCTACGATAACATGTTTACTCTACTTGAATACGGGCAGTTATCTAGTATGCGCTAGGATTATGCTAAGATAAGGAAACTGTTCAGTAAGTCCTTTTGCACTGTTAGAGGATGGCTGGGAATAAAGGGTTCTTTATCTTGTACACCCCTTTGGCATAATTTCCAACTGCAAGTCCTAAATCAACTAGAAGGGGATCAGTATTGGCAAAAAAATAATATTTTCTATCTCTCACAAGTGGTGACGCAGGGAGAAGTACTTTCATCATTGGAAATAGCACAAAGAGAGAATATAACCAATTTATCATGGTTTACATATTTACAGCTTCGTTCGGCACTTCTTAAACTTAAAGATAAATCTTTATTAGACATAGACACCTCTACACCATTAAATGAATTAATAGGGACTATAGGTCACAATGATTTCTAATTAGCTCCCCCGGTAAAAAAGGTTGGAGAGCCGATTGTTCAACGTTAAAAGGAGATGATTGGGAAAATTTTTGGGCTAATTTAAAATTAGTATCTTATCATTTTAATCACATTTTGGTTCAATTTAATAGTTTTACCCAGAATTTACTTTAAGCCAATATGGCTTAATTAATGCAGTCTAAGGCTCCTTTCACACCTGCGTTCAGGTGTCCGCTCGTGAGCTCCGTTTGAAGGGGCTCACAAGCGGCCCTGAACGCAGCCATCTGGCCCTAATGCATTCTCAGTGGAGGCGGATCCACTGAGAATGCATCCGTCTGCCAGCGCTCAGCCTCCGCTCCGCTCAGTGAGCGGACACCTGAACGCTGCAAGCAGCGTTCGGGTGTCCGCCTGGCCGTGCGGAGGCGAGCGGATCCGTTCCGACTTATAATGGAAGTCAATGGGGACGGATCCGCTTGAAGATGACACCATATGGCTCAATCTTCAAGCGGATCCGTCCCCCATTGACTTTCAATGTAAAGTCTGAACGGATCCGCTCAGGCTACTTTCACACTTAGAAAATTTTTCTAAGTTATAATGCAGACGGATCCGTTCTGAACGGAGCCACCGTCTGCATTAATATGAGCGGTTCCGTTCAGAACGGATCCGCTCGAACGCTAGTGTGAAAGTAGCCTTAGAAACACATCCAATTGTCCACGGTGTGATTCACCGGCGAGAGATTTTGTGCACGTTTTGGTCTTGTATAGAATTAAAACAGTATTGGGGAGCAATTGATACAGTTATCAAGGAAAAATTGAAAATAGCTATCCCCTATGTTAGAATGCTGGATACTGGGTGACCCTTTAAGGGTAAATTGCCATAAAGATAAAAATGCCCTTTTATGAAGAGTGATGTTTTTGGCAAGACTTTTGATTACTAGGGTATAGTTTTCAAGGAATACACCAAATGTAGCTTTATGATTACATTTGGTGAATAAGATCAAGAGATATGAGATGGTTCTTTACAAACAGAAAAATATAGAGGAAAAATGGACCAGGATATGGGACATCTGGAAATAATCCTTCTTTTTAGTATTAGTTTTTAACTCCTCCCCTGGAGAGACGCATCGCTACAAGGGTGGTGGGTGGGGAGGGTATCTGGGTGGGCAAAAAAAAATTTGAGAAAATTACTATTGATGTTATATAATATGTATTGAAAATTATTGTTTGATTCTTAATAAAATAAAAAAAGGAAAGCACAGAGATCTATGCAGCTTTTGAGAATGTGTATCCTATTTTAAAGGGGTTCAAGAAGAGGACATAAATGTTCTGCTTGAGGGCAAGGTAAAATCTTTAATATTTATAAAAGTTGTATAAAATAAAGGATGATACCCCAAAAAAATAAAAAAATAAAACGTCGGTCTTAATAAATGTGCCCCTGTGTCTGTAATTTCCAAAAATAATTTCAAATTTTGATTCATCTGATAATAGAAACTTATTTTTACTTTTTATCACAAATATTATATTATTCAAATATGTAATGTTCCTAAGAAGACTCGAACATGCGATCATTAGACCCTTTGCCCCATAGACTGCAAAGAGTTACTATTGCAGCCTATGGGAGAATTGCTATGTTCCTATGGAGCCTTGGCACAGGCAGGGCTCTATATTAACTAGGCTCAAGGCTACCACAATGAATGAATAGCTCTCCTGATCTCAGCGGGAAAAGACTCTCATATGCCATGTTTACAATTGACTATGACATCTGAGGGATTAAATGTCTGCTGTTTAAAACAGTAGAAAACTGGTGGCTGTAGTGCCCACTCAGATTCTGGGCACGCACCTGGTTTAAAGTAACAACTTCCACCATACATGCACGGAGAGGTCTAACATACATTTGTTAGACATGATCTGGATAAAAAAATAGGGTTTTAATTTACAAAACTCACAGATTTTTGCAAAGCACCATTTTGTACAAACATTTGTAACTTTTTAAGACTATGCTCTCCTTTTGACACTTATTTTAAAAAAGAGGGTGGGGCTTAGTGGAAGAGAACGGTATCTCCTCACCCCAACATATTCACCATAATTTTCATTAGATACATTATACATTGTATAAATGATAACTGTAATCTACCAGAGCTATGGAGTTAAAGGGAACATGTCATGTGGATATTTGATTATAATCTAACTAATTAAATACAACTAATTATATACAATCATTAACTACTAAAAAGTGCCTTAGATGTATTCACTTACTGGTGTGACAGATGGTTACCTCATAATATACACACAAAGATGCCACATGTCGCATGCTAATGAGCTGATTTGAGTCCAGCGTGATGTCAGTGAGTCCAGCGTTTTTTTAATTCAGAGCTATAGCCACTCCCCTGCCCACCTGCTGCTGATTCATATGGAAAATAACTGTCAATCAGCAGCAGGTAGGTGGGGAGAGTCAGGAGCTCATAAATATTCAGGACTTTTCATTGTCAGCTGGAGCTTTTCAATACAAGATGTTGGCAGATTAACTGGGTCAATTAAAGAAAGTGACCCACCATTTTGCTAAGAGAATCAGTCACTTATTTATGTTGTCCTTAGTTAGGACACCATAAAACTGGTGACAGGTTTCCTTTAAGTTCTTGGCACATGGACAGCACAAGTTAATAAGAGGCCTGCTCTTTTAATAAATTGAGCACATCTTACTCTGGTGGACCTCTTATTAAGACTGGCATATGACTGACAGGGGATCACTGCATCAGCTTTTGTTGGCGATGTACAGCATATTGTTATATTATATCTGCCTCAGATCAACTCAAGATGGCAAGTGTCAGGTCCAATGATGATGTCACCTACCTGGTACACAGAGATTACCAAAAGCTGATGCATTAATGTTCTTTTATGCTGCAGCCAGATATTACTATTCTCATGAATGCCATATAATTACCCAGTAGGTTAACACTGCAATGTGTTCAGTGATATCTAATTTTGTACTGACTGCTTGGTTCGCATACAGTTCCTAAGTGAAACAAGTTTTGGATGCTTTCTTTATTTTCTTGACAATTAACAACAGGAAAGCTTGCTATACCCATGATGTAAATTACAGGTTATGTTTAGCAATATAACAGTCAGAGCATTTGCCGTATACAATGAGATCATTAGTATGTAACTGTACTTTTGCTAGACTTAAAAAAAAAAGTAATGGAAAGAGTAGGCGAAGGTTGTTTAATTTCTGTAAACTAAAGCTTTCACGTTCTTGCCATTTTATTAATTTGATTTAAATATTATATATGTCAAAAATTATTTTCCATTGCCATTCTACATCACTCTTTGAAAGTGACATTAATTCCATGGTGCTGTAACATCAAGAGGAGTTACACATGAATAATACAAGAAATACAAATACAATAAGCATGAAACTATTAACAGACTGCTACAGGAGTGAGGACTCTGCCCGCCAGAGCTTACAATCTACAAGGGAAGGGGAAGGACACAGTAGGTGAGAGTAAAAGCTGCCCATCTGGCTGGTGGCAGCATGCTTAGTGCAGGTGGCAGGCTTTCCTGAAAAAGTGGGTTTTCAGGTTACTTTTGAAGGTTTGGATGTTGGGTGAAGAGTCTGATGTGCTGGGGTAGTGCGTTCCAGAATATGGGGGATGTAAGTGAGAAATCCTGTTGTTGATTTTCTGAGGAACGGACGAGAAGATAACAAAGATGGTGGTCCTATGATGATTGGAGATTACGTGTAGGGATGATTCTGGAAAACAGGTCAGGGATGTAAGGAGGGGACTGGTTGTGGACAGCCTTATATGTTTTTACTATTTTAAACTGAATTAGCTGGGCAATGGGAGCCAGTGAAGGGAGTGGCAGAGGGCCGCAGCAAAGGAGAAATGAGGGGAGAGGTGCAGAGTTGAGAATGGATTAGAGGGGTGCAAGGCTGCTGGATGGGAGGCCACAGAGGAGGATGTTGCAGAGGTCTAGGTGGGAGATTACAAGGGCGTGTACTAGCATTTTAGTTGATTCAGGAGTGACGTGGAAATAAGGGTTTTGATGTGTGGCTTGAAGGACAGGGCAGAATCAAATGTTATTCCCAGGCAGTGGATCTGTGGGACTGGAGAAAAAGTGGTGCCATTAACTGTAAATTGATAGCTCTGGTAGGGGACGGATTGACATGAGGGAAAGATGATAAACTCAGTTTTCTTCATGTTGAGTTTTAAGAAGCGAGAAGAGAAGGATGAAGATATAGCTGATAGACATGCTGGGATTCTGGATAGAAGGGAAGTGACATCTGGGTCAGAGAGAGAGATTTGAGTGTCATCAGCATAGGTGGTATTGGAAGCCATGGGACAATGAGCTGTCCCAGGCCAAATGTATAAATGGAGAAATGTAGGAGACCCAAGACAGAGTCTTGAGGGACACCAACAGAAAGGGGGTGCGATGAGGAGGTGGTGTGTGAATGGGTAACGCTGAAGATTCTGTTGGTGAGGTAAAAGGAGATCCAGGAGAGGGTCAGATCTCTGTTGCTGAGTGATGAGAGGGTTTTTAACAGGAGAGAGTGGTCGACTGGGTCAAAGGTAGATAAGAGGTCAAGAAGGAGGAGCACAGAGTAATGATGTTTAGCTTTGGCAGCTAGCAGATCATTGGCCTTTGGTTAGGGCAGTTTCAGTGGAATGATTAGGCCTAAAGCTGGATTGTTGTGGATCAAAAAGTGAGTTCGATGACAGGTGTGGAGACAGTTTGAGATGGAGTTTTGATACGAATGGGAGTAGTTAGAGGAGGCGATAGTCGGATGAAGAGGATGGGTCCAGGGAGGGCTTCTTGAGTATGGGCATGATGGTTGCATGCTTAAAAGAGAAAGGGAAGATGCCAGTGGTTAGTGAGAGGTCGAATAGGTAGGTTAGGGGAGGGATAACTATCGTGGTGAGGTTAGCAATGAAGTGTACACTTAATTAAATTAATATTTAATGACAAACATTTCTTGTTGTTATTTAACCCGTTCAGAGCCTTGTGATATTCAGTTTTTGCGTTTTTTACTCCCTGCCTGCCAGAGACATCCTTTTTTTTTTTTTTTTTTTTCATATAGTCGTATGTGGATTTGTTTTTGCAGTACAAGTTGTGGTTTATATGGCCACCATTTAATATTGTATACAATGTGGTGGGAAACTGGAAAAAAAAATTCAAATGTGGTAAAATTAGAAAAAAATTCAATTCTGCCAGTTTCATGGGTCTTGTTGTTAAAGGGACTCTGTCACCACTTTCTAACCCCCACTTTTAAAACTATTGTTCTGTCCATGGAGCCCTTGTGATTACAATGGTGTTGTTATATGCGAAATCTGCTGGCTCGTTTTGATAAAAAACACTTTTATCTAACCTGTCAATCATGTGGATAAGGTGCCCAGGGCGTTTCTCCTGGTCTGAACATGCTGCCCGCCGCCGCCGCCGTTGGTGCCCAGCTCCTCCTCTGATCCTTTCAGCGCCGCCTGAATGTGAAGAAATACGCCTCCGGCTCTCCCTCAGTCCCCCCTCCTTTTCTAAAATCTCGCGCGTGCGCACAGGCCTGTGCCTGATGCGCCCGTGCGGACTTTTCGATTCAGCCTCATTGAGCGAAGTGCGCATGCGCACTTCGCTCAACCTCCCGATAACGCGAACACTGCCGCACGCGCGGGATCTTAGATGAGAAGGAGGGGGGACTGAGGGAGAGCCGGAGGCGTATTTCTTCACATTCAGGCGGCGCTAATTCAAGGCAGAGGAGGACCTGGGCACCAACGGCGTGTTCAGACCAGGAGAAACGCCCTGGGCATCTTATCCACATGATTGACAGGTTAGATAAAAGTGTTTTTTATCAAAACGAGCCAGCAGATTTCGCATACAACAACACCATTGTAATCACAAGGGCTCCATGGACAGAACAATAGTTTTAAAAGTGGGGGTTAGAAAGTGGTGACAGAGTCCCTTTAAGGCATTTACATGGTAAAACTGACATTTTGGAATGTTTATGGCTTTTTGATCACTTTTTGTTTAATTTTTTGGGAGAGGTGAAGTGACGAAGAAACCAATAAGACGCTACCTTTCATTTTTCAGAGCTACTTTGGAAAATGAAAGAATTTATCTCATTAGTTGCTATTAGGGATGAGCGAATCGACTTCGGATGAAACATCCGAAGTCAATTGGCATAAAACTTTGTTCCAATACTCTATGGAGCAGGAGTTCTGTACAGTATTAGAATGTATTGGTTCCAATGAGCCGAAGTTATTGCTTTGTGAAGTCTCGTGAGACTTCGGGTAATAACTTCATAAATTAATTTGTACTATAAAAAACAATTTCCTGAACTCGGATTCGGTCCCAAGGTACCACTTTCTCTGCAGCATGTGTAGGGCTGCATTTTACTTTTCTTTAGTTTAATATTCTTGATGTGTACTGTTGCTGAGACCCTTACTAATCGCTTAAACATAGGGGCAGAAACGTAAAGCTGAGTGCTATGCCCCTTTGTTTCTGCTCAGCCCTTTTCAGAGGGCAAAGTATGTGGTATACAGATTAGGCCTCATGCACATGACCGTTGTGTTCTGTGTCCGTTGTCCCGTTTTCCGTGATTTTCTGCGGACCCATTGACTTTCAATAGGTCCGTTGAAAACTCGGAAAATGCACCGTTTGTCATCCACGCCCGTGATCCGTGTTTCCAGTCCGTCAAAAAAATATGACCGGTCCTATTTTTTTCATGGACAACGGTTTGCGGACCCATTCAAGTCAATGGGTCCGTGAAAAAACACGGAGGCACACAAGATTGTCATCCGCGTCCGTGTCCGTTTTTTTCCTATCATTTGCAAGGCAAACTTGACTTAGATTTTTTTTTTCACTTTTCATGTCTGGCGATCCTCCAAAAATCAAGGAAGACACACGGAAACAAAAACGGAAACGGATCACGGAACATTGGAACCCCGTTTTGCGGACCGTGAAAAAATACTGTCGTGTGCATGAGGCCTTAAGGGAACATTTATTAAGACCGGTGTTTTAGACACTAGTCTTAATAAGCCCTATAGCTGGCCAGACTCTACATAACTTTGACTTTTCCCTGCTGTTTCTAAGCCAGCTTCCTTAGGCCTCATGCACACGACCGTATGTATTTTGTGGTTTGCAAAAGAGGGAATCCTCAAAAAGTACGGATGACGTCCGCGTGCATTAGGTATTTTGCTGAACGGAACAGCTGGCCCCTAATAGAACAGAACTATCCTTGTCTGTAATGCAGACAATAATAGGACATTTTCCATTTTGTTTGCGGAACGGAAATACAGACATACGGAAACGGAATGCACACGGAGTACCTTACGTTTTTTTTTGGGACCCATTAAAATGAATGGTTCCGTATACGGTCTGCAAAAAAAACTGAATGTAATGATGAATGAGATGGGCCTGCCGGCCTATCCTCTTTCCTGCCCACACCGTGCCCGCTTTTTTTTAGACCTGACATGAGCGAGGAATAAGTCGAAGATTCTGCTGCACCATGGCATGCAAGAGAATCTGCACCAGATATACGCCTTCTGGTAATAAATGACCCCCTAAGTCTATGGGCTTTCTATAAATCCATACTCTGCATATTTGGCTCTTGGAGAGTGAAGCAGAAAACAAACAGCACTTGGGCCCACTCTAATTAACATTTCTGACTTAAACTATAGGTTCCCTTTAACCGCCTCCGGACCGCCTAACGCAGATCTGCGGTCCGGAGGCGGCAGTTCTGCGCAGAGTGACGCATATACGCGTCATCTCGCGAGAGCCGTGACTTCCTGTGAACGCGCGCACACAGGCGCGCGCGTTCACAGGAACGGAAGGTAAGAAACATGATCTTCAGCCTGCCACCGGCGATCGTTTGCTGGCAGGCTGGAGATGCGATTTTTTTAACCCCTAACAGGTATATTAGACGCTGTTTTGATAACAGCGTCTAATATACCTGTTACTTGGTCCTCTGGTGGTCCCTTTTGTTTGGATCGACCACCAGAGGACACAGGTAGCTGTGTAAAGTACCACAAAACACCACTACACTACACTACACCCCCCCTGTCACTTATTAACCCCTTATGAACCCCTGATCACCCCATATAGATTCCCTGATCACCCCCCTGTCATTGATCACCCCCCTGTCATTGATCACCCCCCTGTAAGGCTCCATTCAGACGTCCGTATGATTTTTACGGATCTACGGATACATGGATCGGATCCGCAAAACACATACGGACGTCTGAATGGAGCCTTACAGGGGGGTGATCAATGACAGGGGGGTGATCACCCATATAGACTCCCTGAATACCCCCCTGTCATTGATCACCCCCCTGTCATTGATCACCCCCCTGTAAGGCTCCATTCAGACGTCCATATGTTTTTTACGGATCCACGGATACATGGATCGGATCCGCAAAACACATACGGACGTCTGAATGGAGCCTTACAGGGGGGTGATCAATGACAGGGGGGTGATCACCCATATAGACTCCCTGATCACCCCCCTGTCATTGATCACCCCCCTGTAAGGCTCTATTCAGACGTCCGTATGTTTTTTACGGATCCACGGATACATGGATCGGATCCGCAAAACACATACGGACGTCTGAATGGAGCCTTACAGGGGGGTGATCAATGACAGGGGGGTGATCACCCCATACAGACTCCCTGATCACCCCCCTTCACTGATCACCCCCTGTAAGGCTCCATTTAGACATTTTTTTTGGCACAAGTTAGCGGAAATAGATATTTTATTTTTCTTACAAAGTCTCATATTCCACTAACTTGTGTAAAAAAATAAAATCTCACATGAACTCACCATACCCCTCACGGAATCCAAATGCGTAAATTTTTTTTAGACATTTATATTCCAGACTTCTTCTCACGCTTTAGGGCCCCTAAAATGCCAGGGCAGTATAAATACCCCACATGTAACCCCATTTCGGAAAGAAGACCCCCCAAGGTATTCCGTGAGGGGCATATTGAGTCCATGAAAGATTGAAATTTTTGTCCCAAGTTAGCGGAAAGGGAGACTTTGTGAGAAAAAATAAATAAATCAATTTCCGCTAACTTGTGCCAAAAAAAAATAATTGCTATGAACTCGCCATGCCCCTCATTGAATACCCTGGGGTGTCTTCTTTCCAAAATGGGGTCACATGTGGGGTATTTATACTGCCCTGGCATTTTAGGGGCCCGAAAGCGTGAGAAGAAGTCTGGGATCCAAATGTCTAAAAATGCCCTCCTAAAAGGAATTTGGTCCACTTTGCGCATCTAGGCTGCAAAAAAGTGTCACACATGTGGTATCGCCGTACTCAGAAGAAGTTGGGCAATGTGTTTTGGGGTGTCATTTTACATATACCCATGCTGGGTGAGATAAATATCTTGGTCAAATGCCAACTTTGTATAAAAAAATGGGAAAAGTTGTCTTTTGCCAAGATATTTCTCTCACCCAGCATGGGTATATGTAAAATGACACCCCAAAACACATTCCCCAACTTCTCCTGAGTACGGCGATACCACATGTGTGACACTTTTTTGCCGCCTAGGTGGGCAAAGGGGCACACATTCCAAAGAGCACCTTTAGGATTTCACAGGTCATTTTTTACACATTTTGATTTCAAACTACTTACCACACATTAGGGCCCCTAGAATTCCAGGGCAGTATAACTACCCCACAAGTGACCCCATTTTGGAAAGAAGACACCCCAAGGTATTCCGTGAGGGGCATGGCGAGTTCCTAGAATTTTTTATTTTTTGTCACAAGTTAGCGGAAAATGATGATTTTTTTTATTTTTATTTTTTTCTTACAAAGTTTCATATTTCCTTCCCGACTCCAGTCAGGCAATCAGAATAACTCCCTGGATCAACGACCCCTCTCTAGTAGCTATGGCCTGTAATATTATTACACTTCAGAAATACATCCAGGCCCCTCTTGAATTCCTTTATTGTACTCACCATCCCCCCCGCAGAGAGTTCCATAGTCTCACTGCTCTTACCGTAAAGAATCCTCTTCTATGTTTGTGTACAAACCTTCTTTCCTCCAGACGCAGAGTATGTCCCCTCGTCACAGTCACAGTCCTGGGGATAAATAGATGATGGGATAGATCTCTGTACTGACCCCTGATATATTTATACATAGTAATTAGATCTCCCCTCAGTCGTCTTTTTTCTAAAGTGAATAACTCTAATGGTGATGATCTTTCAAGGTACTTTATTTGCCCCATTCCAGTTATTACTATAGTTGCTCTCCTCTGAACCCTCTCCAGCTCTGCTATGTCTGCCTTGTTCACAGGAGCCCAGAACTGTACACAGTACTCCATGTGTGGGCTGACTAGTGATTTGTAAAGTGGCAGGACTATGTTCTCATCACGGGCACCCATTATCTTATTGGCCTTGGCAGCAGCTGCCTGACACTGTTTTTTACTGCTTAGGCTACTTTCACACCTGCGTTAGGTGTGGATCCGTCTGGTATCTGCACAGACGGATCCGCACCTATAATGCAAACGATTGTATCCGTTCAGAACAGATATGTTTGCATTATTCTTTAAATAAAAAGTCTAAGTCAAAACGGATCCGTCTTGACTTACATTGAAAGTCAATGGGGGACGGATCCGTTTTCAATTGCACAATATTGTGTCAGTGAAAACGGATCCGTCCCTATTGACTTACATCCGTTTGGCTCCGCATTGCCAGGCGGACATCTAGAGCGGAATGGAGGCAGAACGGAGCCAAACTGATGCATTCTGAACGGATCCTTATCCATTCAGAATGCATTGGGGCTGAACTGATCCATTTTGAACCGTTTGTGAGATTCCTGAAACGGATCTCACAAACGGAATTCAAAATGGCAGTGTGAAAATAGCCTTAGTTTGCTGTTTATTAAAATTCCTAGATCCTTTTCCATGTCAGTGTTACCCAGTGTTTTACCATTTAGTATGTACAGGTGATTTGCATTATTCATTCCCATGTGCATAACCTTACATTTGTCAGTGTTAAACCTCATCTGCTACTTCTCTGCCCAAGCCTCTAATCTATCCAGATCCACCTGTAGCTGTATATTGTCCTCTTCAGTGTTAATTATTTTACACAGTTTAGTGTCATCTGCAAAAATTGATGTGCAATTGATGTGCAATCCTTCTACAAGATTATTGATAAATATATTGAAGAGAATAGGGCCCAATACTGACCCCTGAGGTACTCTGCTAGTGACAGTTACCCAATCTGAGTGTGTACCATTAATAACCACCCTCTTTTCTATCACTCAGCCAGTTACTTACCCACATACAGATGTTTTCTCCCAGTCCGAGCATTCTCATTTTATATACTAACCTTTTATGTGGTAAAGTGTCAAATGCTTTGGAGAAGTCAAGATATACGACATCCATTGATTCGCCGCTGTCAAGTCTAGAACTTACCTCCTCATAGAATCTGATTACATTAGTTTGACATGACCGATCCCTCATGAAGCCATGCTGATGTGATGTTATTTGCTTGTTTTCATTGAGATCCTCCAAGATAGCATCTCTCAAAAAACCTTTAAACAGTTTACCCACAACAGATGTTAAACTTACCGGCCTATAGTTTCCGAGGTCTGTTTTTGCACCCTTTTTGAATATTGGCACCACATTTACTATGCGCCAATCCTGTGTAACACTCCCTGTCAGTATAGAGTCTGTAAATATCAGAAAAAAGGGTCTGGCTATGACATTACTTAATTCTCTTTTTAGGTCGCTGTTGTACTTCTGTAGTACGCAGCCCTGCAGGGTGAGCGATGGTGAGGTCACAGGGGTAGTTACTAACCGAGGGTGTTTTTGGTACTCAGTGTTTTATATACCCTGGGCAGGCGTACAGCAGTGATGGAGAGACTGGCACAGGGATCCTCTGGGGCACTCTCTGTGTATAGGGACCAGGCCGGGTGGTAGGTGAGGTGCCCTGGGTGTTGCAGGTTTAATGTGCTGGTGGCAAGATCCCTTTAAGTTCGTGACGCCAGTGCCGGTAACGGTGGCACACCGATTTATTGTAGTAATAATTGAGAAACAAAAGTTGCAGTGAACAAGAACTTCCTTTTACTGAAACAGTTCAACTATTTACAGTCTTTAGTTGGTTCCACATGTAAAAGAGTGTAACAGGCAGGCTTTATATAAACGGCAGGCAAAGTCCTTGCAAGATACTCAGAGGTAATAACACTTACAGATCAGGCTGTATTTTTCCTCAGTTCCTGTTTGGCTTTCTCCAAGGCCCGTATGCCCTATTGCTGGCTTTATCCTTGGGTAGGGAAACCTTCCTCTGGTATATGTCTCCTTGCTGTTTAATATCCTTCTGCCCTTCAGCTCTCTGTTTGGCTGGAATAAACTTGGCTCTGCACTGTACTTTTAAAGGAACTTGGTTTCTCAGGAGGCAACTTCTTCCCCTGGATGCAAGCTAGGAACCTGGGCTATCTAGCTCCTCTCTAGCTAAAGTGCTAGCTTCACTCCCTTCTAGACTGACTCTTTCCTGTCCTGGACCTGACAATATATACTAGGGGTTCCCTAGCTCCCTCTACTGTCTAGGAGGAGGAACTACCCCTAACAGACCTGGTACAGGAGATAACAGGAAAAACACATAAAAACATCATATCAAATACAATGACCTTGTTCCACAAAAGGTGGGGAACAACGTGGCCCAATTGACCCTTGTGTAGTGCCCACATTTACCTAGTGGGACACTACACTTCTTCCTGAGTCAGACAGGGAACTTTTAATGGGGAATTTACTTTTACATTCTGCATTTCATCTGACAGTTTATTTTCCTCAGTGAATACAGTGGAGAAAAAAAATATTTAATAGTTTTGCTTTCTCCTCGTTGCTCTCTGCAACTCCCCCCTCATTGCTCTGTAGAGGGCCGACACCTTTCTGATTTATACTTTTTACCATTTATATAATTGAAGAACATTTTAGGGTTAGTTTTGCTCTCTTTAGCAATTAATCACTCGGTCTCTTGTTTGGCGGCTTTTATTAGTTTTTTTACATATTCAATTTTTTTCCTTATAGTTTTTGAATAAAAAAATAAAGTTTCAAGTTAAAAAAAGATAAAAACGCCCCTTTGCCCTCATTTTATAATAATAAAAAAGAAAGAAAAAACACACATATTAGGTATCGCCGCGTCCGTAACGACTGGTTCTATAAATATATCACATGATCCACCCCATCCGATAGATACCATAAAAAATAAAAAATTAAAACTGCGTCAAAAAAGCTATTTTTGTCACCTTACATCACTAAAAGTGCAACACTGAACGATCAAAAAGGCGTATGCCCCCCAAAAAAGTACCAATTTAACCCTCACCTCATCCCATAAAAAATGAGCCTCTACATAGGACAATCGCTAAAAAAAATTAAAAACTATGGCTCTGACTATGGAGACACTGAAACATGATTTTTTTTTGTTTCAAAAATATTTTTATTGTGTTAAATGTAAAAAAAAAAGTATACATATTAGGTATCGCCGCTTCCGTAACAACCTGCTCTATAAAAATACCACATGACCTAACCCCTCAGGTAAACACCGTAAAAAAAATAATTTAAAAAAGTGTCAAAAAAGCCATTTTTTGGTCACCTTACATCACAAAAAGTGTAATAGCAAGCGATCAAAAAGTCATATGCACCCCAAAATTGTACCAATCAAACCGTCATCTCATCCCGCAAAAATTATACCTTACCTAAGAGAATCGCCCAAAAAATAAAAAACTCAGACTATGTGGATACTAAAACATGATTTTTTTTGTTTAAAAAATACTAGTGTATAAAACTTAAATAAATAAAAAAAAGTATACATATTAGGTATTGCCGCACATGATTTAACCCCTCAGATGAACACAAATTTATAAAAACTATGTCAAAAAGCCATTTTCTCACCTTACATCACAAAAAGTATAATAGCAAGACATCAAAAAGTATTATACACCCCAAAACTGTACCAATCAAACTGTCATCTCATACTGAAAATAATGAGCCCCTATATAAGACAGCAAAAATTGGAGTAGGAAAGCACCACTTACTGGAAAACAAATCACTACTAGCGGCGGTGCTCGTGATGTCAGGTCCCGGCCTCAGGGACCCCCAAAAATGTAGACAAACTTTAGAAAGGTCACGGCACTCTTGATCTTCAATCCAAAAATTTAGTGTTTATTCACACCGAAAATGACAGCAACGTTTCGACATACAAGTCTTTCTCAAGCTATACAAGCTATGTATAGCTTGAGAAAGACTTGTATGTCGAAACGTGGCTGTAATTTTCGGTGTGAATAAACACTACATTTTTGGATTGAAGATCAAGAGTGCTGTGACCTTTCTAAAGTTTGTCCCCTATATAAGACAGTCACCGAAAAAATAAAAAAAACTATGGCTTTCAGAATATGGACTGAAAATGTGGAATATTTTTTTCAAAAAGGTTTTATTATGTAAAACTGAAACAAACGACCCCAAAAAGTAGTCATATTTGGTATTGTTGTGTCCGTAACAACCTGCTCTATAAAAATAGCTCATGATCTAACCTGATCAGATGAACGTTGTAAATAACAAAACATAAAAATAGGGCCAAAACAGCAATTTTTTTTACCTTGCCTAACAAAAAGTGCAATATAAAGCAACCAAAAATCATCTGTACCCTAAAATAGTACCAATAAAACTGCCACCTTATCCTGTAGATTCCAAAATGGGATCACTTTTTTGTAGTTTCTAATATAGGGGTGCATCAGGGGGTCTTCAAATGTGACATGGCAAGTTAAAATTATCCCAGTGAAATCTGCCCTTCAAAAATCTTATGGCGTTCCTTTACTTCTGTGCCATGCTGTGTGCTCGTACAGCAGTTTACGACAACATATGAGGTGTTTCTGTAAACTACAGAATCAGGGCAATAAATATTGAGTTTAGTTTGGCTGTTAATCCTTGCTTTGTTAGCAGAAAAAAATTATTAAAATGGAAAATCTGCCCAAAAAAGTGAAATTCTGAAATTTCATATCCATTTTCAATTAATTCTTGTGGAACACCTAAAGGGTTAACAAAGTTTGTAAAATCAGTTTTGAATACGTTGAGGGTGTAGTTTCTAAAATGGGGTCACTTTTTGGAGTTTCTACTCTAGGGGTGCATCAGGGGGACTTCAAATGGGACATGGTGTCAATAAAACCAGTACATAAAAATCTGCCTTCCAAAAACCATATGGCGTTTCTTTCCTTCTGCGCCCTGCCGTGTGCCCGTACAGCAGTTTACGACCACATATGGGGTGTTTCTGTAAACTACAGAATCAGGGCAATAAATATTGAGTTTACTTTGGCTGTTAATCCTTGCTTTGTAAACGGAAAAAATGATTAAAATGGAAAATTTGCCCAAAAAAGTGAAATTCTAAAGTTTCATCTCTATTTTCCATAAATTCTTGTGGAACACCTAAATGGTTAACAACGTTTTTAAAATCCATTTTGAATACCTTTGAGGGGTGTAGTTTCTAAAATGGGGTCACTTTTTTGGAGTTTCTACTCTAGGGGTGCATCAGTGTGGCTTCTAATGGGACATGGTGTCAAAAAAACAGTCCATCAAAATCTGCCTTCCAAAAACCATATGTGTAACGGTCACATACACACACAGGGGGGAGGGAAGTGACCACTGCGCTCTACCCTCACCTCTGGCCCTGCCTACTTGCCTAGCAAGCCCTAATGACAGGGGACAACTGGACGGCAGTCCCTAACTTGCAATAAGTGCAGGGAGGACAGACCAGATATACAAAAGAACATGAACGTACCGAGACAAATACCAGGAGAGCAACAAAGTACAAATGGAGCAAGCAGAGAATAGTCAGGAGAAGCCGGGGTCAGAAATACCAGGAGAGTGGCGAAGTACCAAAGGAGTCAGCAGAGGATTGTCAGGAGGAAGCCGGGGTCAGTATACCAGGAGAGCAGCAAAAGTACACAAGGAGCAGGCAGAGGATCGTCTGATATTAGCAGGAGGTAAGCACGCAAGGTCAGACACAATTGCAGGTGGAACCTAAATAACAGGCAACCTGTGGCCAGCAGACTGCCTGTTAAATACCGACTAGCAAGGGTCATGTAACATGGCCAGCGTCACATGACTAACCCTGCTGCATACAGCTGAGCACCGAGTGCCCAGCTCGGTGCTCAGTCTTATTCTGGTTGCTGGGGGAACAGAGGCCGCCGGCCGCGCTGAGGAGACGTGCGTGGTCGGGTCCGTCCCACCCCCTATCATCTAGGAGACAAGGACGCTGCACACATCCTCGCTCCTGCACAGAGGCGGAGCGCCGACGGCGCTGTGGAGAGTGAGCACATGGGGTCATTTTTGGGTGGTTTCTATTATGTAAGCCTCACAAAGTGACTTCAGACCCGAACTGGTACTTAAAAAGTGTGTTTTGGAAATTTTCAGAAAAATTTCAAGATTTGCTTCTAAACTTATAAGCCTTCTAACGTCCCCAAAAAATTAAATGGCATTCACAAAATGATCCAAACATGAAGTAGACATATGAAAAATGTAAAGTAATAACTAATATATGAGGTATCACTATCTGTTTTAAAAGCAGAAAAATTTAAATCTCAGAATGGCGTGGATAAGTAAAAACTTTTTAAAGTTATCACCAGATAAAGTGACACATGTCAGATTTGCAAAAATCAGTCTGGTCCTTAAGGTGAAAAATGGCCTGGTCCTTAAGGAATTAATGGGTTAATTGTACTAGGCAATGTCATTCAGGATATAAAGCCAGTCATACACATAATAGTCGACTGAGCGCTCATCTGGTCAACAACTATATTTTCCTATGCCTCCATACACATGCATACTGTGCAACTGACTGATTACTCTGGAGAGTGGCTTATCTCCCTGAGAACAAAATGATTGGGCATGTTAAAAAACATGTCTGACCCTATTCTCTACTTGGCTGCTGTTGGAGATGTGTGGGGAGGAACCCTTGAACATTACATGGTTGGTAGAATGGCTTAAACAGAAGAAAATACGCCTTCTGGAGTGGCCCAGTCAGAGTCCTGACCTCAACCCGATTGAGATGCTGTGGCATGACCTCAAGAAAGCGATTCACACCGGACATCCCAAGAATATTGCTGAACTGAAACAGTTCTGTAAAGAGGAATGGTCAAGAATTACTCCTGACCGTTGTGCACGTCTGATCTGCAACTACAGGAAACGTTTGGTTAAAGTTATTGCTGCCAAATGAGGTTCAACCAGTTATCTATTCCAAGGGTTCACATACTTTTTCCACCTGCACTGTGAATGCTTACATGGTGTGTTCAATAAAAACATGTTAACATTTAATTCTTTGTGTGTTATTAGTTTAAGCAGACTGTGATTGTCTATTGTTGCGACTTAGATGAAGATCAGATCACATTTTATAACTAATTTGTGCAGAAATCCATATAATTCCAAAGGGCTCACATACTTTTTTTTGCAACTGTGTATAAATGTGGTACCGTTGTAATCATACTGACTCATAAAATGAAGGAAACAGGTCAGTTTTACCGCACAGGAAACGCTGTAAAAACTGTGTTTTTTTTTTTTTTTTTATAATTCCACTCCATTTAAAAATGTTTCCAGCTCCCCACTACATTGTATGCAACAGTAAATGTTGCCATTATCTGCATCTATTCGGACTGCTATATATTACTGGATATTCTTGGAATTCATCTTGGATTTATTGTGGGACAAGAAACATGCTATTAAGTTGCTGAAGCTCCATCAGAACTATTGTACCGTTCTGGGAAAGATTTATATTTTTCTGTAACAGTGAATAGAAAGTCTTGATGTGTGCATTTGAGTCATTGCATTAAAGAAGGCTAATATACACAGCCTTCCACCATGTGACACATGAATGAAAAGCATTATGTTACTTGCACTTGATGCTCAACAGATTTGTGAAGCTCCTGTGCCACGTTTCTGATAAAGGATACAACAAATGTACTGTCACGGATGAGGTATAGGAGGAAAAACCAAACTGACAACCAGGAGGGAAAGGGAAAGCCACTAGCCCTCAACGCTAGGGACAGGAAAAGGTCCCCTCATAGTAACCCTACTCCTGGCCCTAACGCCTAACCGTATGGGCACCCATTGAAGGTAGAAATGCCCATACCCTGTAACCTGGGACCCTGGAGACCCTAGAGAGCCCTAAGAATATTTTCAGGGCTTAGGCAACCTGTTCCTTTACCGATGAAGGAACAGGGGTCTCCCTGAGGCCTAGTAACAACAATCAAGGAAGGGAAAACAAAACACAAACAAACGCGACATTTAACTTCTGTAGTGATGGAAGAGCAGAAACACCAGAGACGACCTCACACTAGCTCAGCCAAAGAATTCATTTGCATCCCTTCTTTTGTAAGTCTTCTCTTGACGATAAAGGCACTCTCTCCCCAAGGAGAGATAGTACCCCCCCAAATCCTGTCATAGGCCTCTCACCCAGTTATGCCAGTATTCTATGCTCTGCATTGATGAGGGGCAATCGCCCTGAAACAGATGTCTGCAGATGAGGTGCTGGCTTATTTAATATCCGAGTCATTTCTCAAGGTCTATTTAGAGGGTCGATTATTGACTTAAAGGGTAGCTGACTTACATCTGGTGGCATTAAAGGCAGAGCTTGTTAAGAGCTCATTCACATTCCTTCTTCCAGAGGAGCATGTATGGCCTATAAGTCTCCTTGTGCCGATTAAGGCACTGTCTGCAAGGAGATGCAGTACCCCCAAAAAACATTTCAAACGTACATGGAAACAGTACATTAATTTTTTTACAAATAGAAACAGTTGCACAGATACATACTCCAGGCCAATCTAACTACATGCATGGAGAGACCACTGCATGCTCGTTGAGTCACCATGCTCGGCAGAGAGCGCTGATCACTCTTGGACTTTCGGTGAGCATTTTTTTTTTTTTTTTGCACGAATCCTATTATAATTAATGGGACCCCAGCAGAATGCTACATCCCAATTTAGACTATAATTCAACTGCATAAGGATGTCCCATCCCTGGAGACTAATTAGCATATGCATGAAATTTTATGTTCAGATGAGAAAACTTTGTACGTACAGGTTTATGACTTACTGTATATCTTAGGGTATGGTCGCATCTGTACTACCTGATCCAGTAGTCTGTTCCTCTGCCGGAAGACTACCAGGTAGTGCAGATGTAAACTTAAAATTACTCTCAGATTAAGCAGCCAAGCAGTTATCCTTTAATCCTCGGGCAAATGGCATCACTTTACAGGTCAAACTATGCATGATCTCACAATGCCCAGCTGTTTTATGGCTCCGTGCACACTAAATACTTCCACAAGGAACGTTAGGTTGTTTACATGTTATGGTCCTATCACAGTTTTTGCTGCCATTTTTTAATGTGTTTTTGCTTCATTTTCACAGTAAACTGGTGCTATGATTGTAATACTTAGGCTATATTCACTCAAAAGTGAAAAAACTGTTGTTAAAAAAGGCAAAAACTGTCAGCTTTTAACAGCAGTTTTTTTTACTTATACCTTTCTGAGAAATAGACATTAAAAACGGTCCCCTGTAATTCAAGGAGGCTGTCGGTCCATGAAAATGGACAAAATAGGACATGTCCTGTGTTTTGACGTCTGTTATTCTCTGACCATCATAAAAAGGCTGCGTGAACAATACATAGACTACTTTTGTTATTGAAACTTACGTGTAACAGACGTAAAAAAAAAAAAAAAATGCTGTCACACGTCATGTGAATGTGGCCTTAAAGTGTTCTGCAGTTTGTTTAAACTGATGATCTATCCTCTGTATAGATCATCAGCATCTGATCGGCATGAGGTCCGACACGTGGGACCCCCGCCGATTAGCTGTTTGAGAAGGCCGTGGCGCTCCAGGAGCGCCGTGGCCTTCTCACTGTTTACCGCAGGCCCAGTGATGTCACGACTAGTATCAACTGGCCTGGGCGGGGCTAAGCTCCATTCAAGTGAACAGAGCTTAGCCCCGCCCAGGCCAGTGATACTAGTCGTGACATCACTGGGCCTGTGGTAAACAGTGAGAAGGCCGCGGCGCTCCTTCTCAAACAGCTGATCGGCGGCGGTCCCGGGTTTCGGACCTCCCACCGATCAGATGCTGATGATCTATCCAGAGGATAGATCATCAGTTTAAACAAACTGCAGAACCCCTTTAATTAATGACACTAGCTAATGTCTTCCTGCTGGTCCATATCTAACCAGAACATTGTAACCTACTCAAAAATACTGTAGGATGCAACATTTTGATACTAAAAAAATAATAATGGCTTAGCTCTGCCATAATCATCCTTACTTCCCACACTCCAGGTCCCTTTACACAGGACAATATTACAGCAGATTGCCATCTGGTGATCACTAGCATTTATATGAAGCGATCTCCTCCAGAATATGGAGAGGAGTGATCGCTAATGGCATCGTTCTTCCCCATACTGACTCGTTGTTTCCCGGCAGGAGATTGTGTTTACACAGCACAATCTGCTGCCGGTAAATGATAATTTTTGCGTGCGCACAAACGATTGGATTACCCGATGAATGAGCGTTTCACTCATTCATTGGGTAATCGGCGGTATATTTACACTACCCGACCATCGCTAACTAGAGTTACTATCAATGCTCATTAGTAGAGTTGAGCGAACACCTGGATGTTCGGGTTCGAGAAGTTCGGCCGAACATCCCGGAAATGTTCGGGTTCGGGATCCGAACCCGATCCGAACTTCGTCCCGAACCCGAACCCCATTGAAGTCAATGGGGACCCGAACTTTTCGGCACTAAAAAGGCTGTAAAACAGCCCAGGAAAGAGCTAGAGGGCTGCAAAAGGCAGCAACATGTAGGTAAATCCCCTGCAAACAAATGTGGATAGGGAAATGAATTAAAATAAAAATTAAATAAATAAAAATTAACCAAAATCAATTGGAGAGAGGTTCCATAGCAGAGAATCTGGCTTCCCGTCACCCACCACTGGAACAGTCCATTCTCAGATATTTAGGCCCCGGCACCCAGGCAGAGGAGAGAGGTCCCGTAACAGAGAATCTGTCTTCATGTCAGCAGAGAATTAGTCTGCATGTCATAGCAGAGAATGAGGCTTCACGTCAGCCACCACTGCAACAGTCCATTGGCATATATTTAGGCCCAGCACACACACAGGCAGAGGAGAGAGGTCCCGTAACAGAGAATCTGGCTTCATGTCAGCAGAGAATCAGTCTGCATGTCATAGCAGAGAATCAGGCTTCACGTCAGCCACCACTGCAACAGTCCATTGTCATAAATTTAGGCCCAGCACCCAGGCAGAAGAGAGAGGTCCCGTAACAGAGAATCTGGCTTCATGTCAGCAGAGAATCAGTCTTCATATCATAGCAGAGAATCAGGCTTCACGTCACCCACCACTGTAAGAGTCAATTTTCATAAATTTAGGCCCAGAACCCAGGCAGAGGAGAAAGGTCCCGTAACAGACAATCTGGCTTCATGTCAGCAGAGAATCAGTCTTCATATCATAGCAGAGAATCAGGCTTCACGTCACCCACCACTGTAAGAGTCAATTTTCATAAATTTAGGCCCAGAACCCAGGCAGAGGAGAAAGGTCCCGTAACAGACAATCTGGCTTCATGTCAGCAGAGAATCAGTCTTCATATCATAGCAGAGAATCAGGCTTCACGTCACCCACCACTGTAAGAGTCAATTTTCATAAATTTAGGCCCAGAACCCAGGCAGAGGAGAAAGGTCCCGTAACAGACAATCTGGCTTCATGTCAGCAGAGAATCAGTCTTCATATCATAGCAGAGAATCAGGCTTCACGTCACCCACCACTGTAAGAGTCAATTTTCATAAATTTAGGCCCAGAACCCAGGCAGAGGAGAAAGGTCCCGTAACAGACAATCTGGCTTCATGTCAGCAGAGAATCAGTCTTCATATCATAGCAGAGAATCAGGCTTCACGTCACCCACCACTGTAAGAGTCAATTTTCATAAATTTAGGCCCAGAACCCAGGCAGAGGAGAAAGGTCCCGTAACAGACAATCTGGCTTCATGTCAGCAGAGAATCAGTCTTCATATCATAGCAGAGAATCAGGCTTCACGTCACCCACCACTGTAAGAGTCAATTTTCATAAATTTAGGCCCAGAACCCAGGCAGAGGAGAAAGGTCCCGTAACAGACAATCTGGCTTCATGTCAGCAGAGAATCAGTCTTCATATCATAGCAGAGAATCAGGCTTCACGTCACCCACCACTGTAAGAGTCAATTTTCATAAATTTAGGCCCAGAACCCAGGTAGAGGAGAAAGGTCCCGTAACAGACAATCTGGCTTCATGACAGCAGAGAATCAGTCTGCATGTCATAGCAGAGAATCAGGCTTCACGTCAGCCACCACTGCAACAGTCCATTGTCATAAATTTAGGCCCAGCACCCAGGCAGAGGAGAGAGGTCCCGTAACAGACAATCTGGCTTCATGTCAGCAGAGAATTAGTCTGCATGTCATAGCAGAGAATCAGGCTTCATGTCAGCCACCACTGCAACAGTCCATTGGCATATATTTAGGCCTAGCACACAGGCAGAGGAGAGGTTCATTCAACTTTGGGTAGCATCGCAATATAATGGTAAAATGAAAATAAAAATAGGATTGAATGAGGAAGTGCCCTGGAGTCCAATAATATATGGTTATGGGGAGGTAGTTAATGTCTAATCTGGACAAGGGACGGACAGGTCCTGTGGGATCCATGCCTGGTTCATTTTTATGAACGTCAGCTTGTCCACATTGGCTGTAGACAGGCGGCTGCGTTTGTCTGTAATGACGCCCCCTGCCGTGCTGAATACACGTTCAGACAAAACGCTGGCTGCCGGGCAGGCCAGCACCTCCAAGGCATAAAAGGCTAGCTCTGGCCACGTGGACAATTTAGAGACCCAGAAGTTGAATGGGGCCGAACCATCAGTCAGTACGTGGAGGGGTGTGCACACGTACTGTTCCACCATGTTAGTGAAATGTTGCCTCCTGCTAACACGTTGCGTATCAGGTGGTGGTGCAGTTAGCTGTGGCGTGTTGACAAAAGTTTTCCACATCTCTGCCATGCTAACCCTGCCCTCAGAGGAGCTGGCCGTGACACAGCTGCCTTGGCGACCTCTTGCTCCTCCTCTGCCTTGGCCTTGGGCTTCCACTTGTTCCCCTGTGACATTTGGGAATGCTCTCAGTAGCGCGTCTACCAACGTGCGCTTGTACTCGCGCATCTTCCTATCACGCTCCAGTGCAGGAAGTAAGGTGGGCACATTGTCTTTGTAGCGTGGATCCAGCAGGGTGGCAACCCAGTAGTCCGCACAGGTTAAAATGTGGGCAACTCTGCTGTCGTTGCGCAGGCACTGCAGCATGTAGTCGCTCATGTGTGCCAGGCTGCCCAGGGGTAAGGACAAGCTGTCCTCTGTGGGAGGCGTATCGTCATCGTCCTGCCTTTCCCCCCAGCCACGCACCAGTGATGGACCCGAGCTGCGTTGGGTGCCACCCCGCTGTGACCATGCTTCATCCTCATCCTCCTCCACCTCCTCCTCATCCTCGTCCTCCTCGTCCTCCAGTAGTGGGCCCTGGCTGGCCACATTTGTACCTGGCCTCTGCTGTTGCAAAAAACCTCCCTCTGAGTCACTTCGAAGAGACTGGCCTGAAAGTGCTAAAAATGACCCCTCTTCCTCATCCTCCTCCTCCTCCTCCTGGGCCACCTCCTGTTCCATCATCGCCCTAAGTGTTTTCTCAAGGAGACATAGAAGTGGTATTGTAACGCTGATAACGGTGTCATCGCCACTGGCCATGTTGGTGGAGTACTCGAAACAGCGCAACAGGGCACACAGGTCTCGCATGGAGGCCCAGTCATTGGTGGTGAAGTGGTGCTGTTCTGTAGTGCGACTGACCCGTGCGTGCTGCAGCTGAAACTCCACTATGGCCTGCTGCTGCTCGCACAGTCTGTCCAGCATGTGCAAGGTGGAGTTCCACCTGGTGGGCACGTCGCATATGAGGCGGTGAGCGGGAAGGCCGAAGTTACGCTGTAGCGCAGACAGGCGAGCAGCGGCAGGATGTGAACGCCGGAAGCGCGAACAGACGGCCCGCACTTTATGCAGCAGCTCTGACATGTCGGGGTAGTTGTGAATGAACTTCTGCACCACCAAATTCAGCACATGCGCCAAGCAAGGGATGTGCGTCAAATTGGCTAGTCCCAGAGCTGCAACGAGATTTCGCCCATTATCACACACCACCAGGCCGGGCTTGAGGCTCACCGGCAGCAACCACTCGTCGGTCTGTTGTTCAATACCCCGCCACAACTCCTGTGCGGTGTGGGGCCTGTCCCCCAAACATATGAGTTTCAGAATGGCCTGCTGACGTTTACCCCGGGCTGTGCTGAAGTTGGTGGTGAAGGTGTGTGGCTGACTGGATGAGCAGGTGGAAGAAGAGGAGGAGGAAGCCGAGAAGGAGGAGGTGGCAACAGGAGGCAAAGAATGTTGCCCTGCGATCCTTGGCGGCGGCAGGACGTGCGCCAAACAGCTCTCCGCCTGGGGCCCAGCTGCCACTACATTTACCCAGTGTGCAGTTAGGGAGATATAGCGTCCCTGGCCGTGCTTACTGGTCCACGTATCTGTGGTTAGGTGGACCTTGCTACAGATGGCGTTGCGCAGTGCACACTTGATTTTATCGGATACTTGGTTGTGCAGGGAAGGCACGGCTCTCTTGGAGAAGTAGTGCCGGCTGGGAACAACATACTGTGGGACAGCAAGCGACATGAGCTGTTTGAAGCTGTCTGTGTCCACCAGCCTAAATGACAGCATTTCATAGGCCAGTAGTTTAGAAATGCTGGCATTCAGGGCCAGGGATCGAGGGTGGCTAGGTGGGAATTTACGCTTTCTATCAAATGTTTGTGAGATGGAGAGCTGAACGCTGGCGTGTGACATGGTTGAGACGCTTGGTGACGGAGGTGGTGGTGGTGGTGTTGGTGGTACATCCCCTGTTTGCTGGGCGGCAGGTGCCAACGTTCCTCCAGAGGCGGAGGAAGAGGCCGAGGCGGCAGCAGCAGAATAGGCCGAGGCGGCAGCAGCAGAAGAGGTAGCAGGGGGAGCCTGAGTGACTTCCTTGGTTTTAAGGTGTTTACTCCACTGCAGTTCATGCTTTGCATGCAGGTGCCTGGTCATGCAGGTTGTGCTCAGGTTCAGAACGTTAATGCCTCGCTTCAGGCTCTGATGGCACAGCGTGCAAACCACTCGGGTCTTGTCGTCAGCACATTGTTTGAAGAAGTGCCATGCCAGGGAACTCCTTGAAGCTGCCTTTGGGGTGCTCGGTCCCAGATGGCGGCGGTCAGTAGCAGGCGGAGTCTCTTGGCGGCGGGTGTTCTGCTTTTGCCCACTGCTCCCTCTTTTGCTACGCTGTTGGCTCGGTCTCACCACTGCCTCTTCCTCCGAACTGTGAAAGTCAGTGGCACGACCTTCATTCCATGTGGGGTCTAGGACCTCATCGTCCCCTGCATCGTCTTCCACCCAGTCTTGATCCCTGACCTCCTGTTCAGTCTGCACACTGCAGAAAGACGCAGCAGTTGGCACCTGTGTTTCGTCATCATCAGAGACATGCTGAGGTGGTATTCCCATGTCCTCATCATCAGGAAACATAAGTGGTTGTGCGTCAGTGCATTCTATGTCTTTCACCGCTGGGGAAGGGCTAGGTGGATGCCCTTGGGAAACCCTGCCAGCGGAGTCTTCAAACAGCATAAGAGACTGCTGCATAACTTGAGGCTGAGACAGTTTCCCTGGTATGCATGGGGGTGATGTGACAGACTGATGGGGTTGGTTTTCAGGCGCCATCTGTGCGCTTTCTGCAGAAGACTGGGTGGGAGATAATGTGAACGTGCTGGATCCACTGTCGGCCACCCAATTGACTAATGCCTGTACCTGCTCAGGCCTTACCATCCTTAGAACGGCATTGGGCCCCACCATATATCGCTGTAAATTCTGGCGGCTACTGGGACCTGAGGTAGTTGGTACACTAGGACGTGTGGATGTGGCAGAACGGCCACGTCCTCTCCCAGCACCAGAGGGTCCACTAACACCACCACGACCATGTCCACGTCCGCGTCCCTTACTAGATGTTTTTCTCATTGTTATGGTTCACCACAACAACAAATATATTATTTGGCCCAATGTATTGTATTCAAATTCAGCGGGATATAAATTTGAGGCCTAGTATTTAGGCGCTGGGTGACCGGTATGGATTTAGTGACAGAATTAGACTTGGAAATGCACAGAAGCGTGTGTGTGAAGTTATTCTGAATGACCCAATGTGCACCTTGAATATTATATACCCTTTTTGGGATAGATTTCAAATAGCTCTGATATAGCAGGAACCACTAAATTATGAAATTGCTAAATTGGGAATTGTACTTCAACCCAGAACAAAAAATGTGCTTTGACGGGCACTAAATAACTTTCCCAGCTACAACAGGACAGCGGTAACGAGAGATTTAGAGGGATTTAAATTTGAGGCCTAGTATTTAGGCGCTGGGTGACAGGTATGGGTTTAGTGACAGAATTAGACTTGGAAATACACAGTAGCGGGTGTGTGTGAAGTTATTCTGAATGACCCAATGTGCACCTTCAATATTATATACCCTTTTTGGGATAGATTTCAAATAGCTCTGATATAGCAGGAACCACTAAATTATGAAATTGCTAAATTGGGAATTGTACTTCAACCCAGAACAAAAAATGTGCTTTGACGGACACTAAATAACTTTCCCAGCTACAACAGGACAGCGGTAACGAGAGATTTAGAGGGATTTAAATTTGAGGCCTAGTATTTAGGCGCTGGGTGACAGGTATGGGTTTAGTGACAGAATTAGACTTGGAAATGCACAGAAGCGTGTGTGTGAAGTTATTCTGAATGACCCTATGTGCACCTTCAATATTATATACCCTTTTAGGGATAGATTTCAAATAGCTCTGATATAGCAGAAACCACTAAATTATGAAATTGCTAAATTGGGAATTGTACTTCAACCCAGAACAAAAAATGTGCTTTGACGGACACTAAATATCTTGCCCAGCAACAACAGTACAGCGGTGGGTAACGAGAGATTTAGAGGGATTTAAATTTGAGGCCTAGTATTTAGGCGCTGGGTCACCGGTATGGATTTAGTGACAGAATTAGACTTGGAAATGCACAGAAGCGTGTGTGTGAAGTTATTCTGAATGACCCTATGTGCACCTTCAATATTATATACCCTTTTAGGGATAGATTTCAAATAGCTCTGATATAGCAGAAACCACTAAATTATGAAATTGCTAAATTGGGAATTGTACTTCAACCCAGAACAAAAAATGTGCTTTGACGGACACTAAATATCTTGCCCAGCAACAACAGTACAGCGGTGGGTAACGAGAGATTTAGAGGGATTTAAATTTGAGGCCTAGTATTTAGGCGCTGGGTCACCGGTATGGATTTAGTGACAGAATTAGACTTGGAAATGCACAGAAGCGTGTGTGTGAAGTTATTCTGAATGACCCTATGTGCACCTTCAATATTATATACCCTTTTAGGGATAGATTTCAAATAGCTCTGATATAGCAGAAACCACTAAATTATGAAATTGCTAAATTGGGAATTGTACTTCAACCCAGAACAAAAAATGTGCTTTGACGGACACTAAATATCTTGCCCAGCAACAACAGTACAGCGGTGGGTAACGAGAGATTTAGAGGGATTTAAATTTGAGGCCTAGTATTTAGGCGCTGGGTCACCGGTATGGATTTAGTGACAGAATTAGACTTGGAAATGCACAGAAGCGTGTGTGTGAAGTTATTCTGAATGACCCTATGTGCACCTTCAATATTATATACCCTTTTAGGGATAGATTTCAAATAGCTCTGATATAGCAGAAACCACTAAATTATGAAATTGCTAAATTGGGAATTGTACTTCAACCCAGAACAAAAAATGTGCTTTGACGGACACTAAATATCTTGCCCAGCAACAACAGTACAGCGGTGGGTAACGAGAGATTTAGAGGGATTTAAATTTGAGGCCTAGTATTTAGGCGCTGGGTCACCGGTATGGATTTAGTGACAGAATTAGACTTGGAAATGCACAGAAGCGTGTGTGTGAAGTTATTCTGAATGACCCTATGTGCACCTTCAATATTATATACCCTTTTAGGGATAGATTTCAAATAGCTCTGATATAGCAGAAACCACTAAATTATGAAATTGCTAAATTGGGAATTGTACTTCAACCCAGAACAAAAAATGTGCTTTGACGGACACTAAATATCTTGCCCAGCAACAACAGTACAGCGGTGGGTAACGAGAGATTTAGAGGGATTTAAATTTGAGGCCTAGTATTTAGGCGCTGGGTCACCGGTATGGATTTAGTGACAGAATTAGACTTGGAAATGCACAGAAGCGTGTGTGTGAAGTTATTCTGAATGACCCTATGTGCACCTTCAATATTATATACCCTTTTAGGGATAGATTTCAAATAGCTCTGATATAGCAGAAACCACTAAATTATGAAATTGCTAAATTGGGAATTGTACTTCAACCCAGAACAAAAAATGTGCTTTGACGGACACTAAATATCTTGCCCAGCAACAACAGTACAGCGGTGGGTAACGAGAGATTTAGAGGGATTTAAATTTGAGGCCTAGTATTTAGGCGCTGGGTCACCGGTATGGATTTAGTGACAGAATTAGACTTGGAAATGCACAGAAGCGTGTGTGTGAAGTTATTCTGAATGACCCTATGTGCACCTTCAATATTATATACCCTTTTAGGGATAGATTTCAAATAGCTCTGATATAGCAGAAACCACTAAATTATGAAATTGCTAAATTGGGAATTGTACTTCAACCCAGAACAAAAAATGTGCTTTGACGGACACTAAATATCTTGCCCAGCAACAACAGTACAGCGGTGGGTAACGAGAGATTTAGAGGGATTTAAATTTGAGGCCTAGTATTTAGGCGCTGGGTCACCGGTATGGATTTAGTGACAGAATTAGACTTGGAAATGCACAGAAGCGTGTGTGTGAAGTTATTCTGAATGACCCTATGTGCACCTTCAATATTATATACCCTTTTAGGGATAGATTTCAAATAGCTCTGATATAGCAGAAACCACTAAATTATGAAATTGCTAAATTGGGAATTGTACTTCAACCCAGAACAAAAAATGTGCTTTGACGGACACTAAATATCTTGCCCAGCAACAACAGTACAGCGGTAACGAGAGATTTAGAGGGATTTAAATTTGAGGCCTAGTATTTAGGCGCTGGGTGACAGGTATGGGTTTAGTGACAGAATTAGACTTGGAAATGCACAGAAGCGTGTGTGTGAAGTTATTCTGAATGACCCAATGTGCACCTTCAATATTATATACCCTTTTAGGGATAGATTTCAAATAGCTCTGATATAGCAGAAACCACTAAATTATGAAATTGCTAAATTGGGAATTGTACTTCAACCCAGAACAAAAAATGTGCTTTGACGGACACTAAATATCTTGCCCAGCAACAACAGTACAGCGGTAACGAGAGATTTAGAGGGATTTAAATTTGAGGCCTAGTATTTAGGCGCTGGGTGACAGGTATGGGTTTAGTGACAGAATTAGACTTGGAAATACACAGTAGCGGGTGTGTGTGAAGTTATTCTGAATGACCCAATGTGCACCTTCAATATTATATACCCTTTTTGGGATAGATTTCAAATAGCTCTGATATAGCAGGAACCACTAAATTATGAAATTGCTAAATTGGGAATTGTACTTCAACCCAGAACAAAAAATGTGCTTTGACGGACACTAAATATCTTGCCCAGCAACAACAGTACAGCGGTGGGTAACGAGAGATTTAGAGGGATTTAAATTTGAGGCCTAGTATTTAGGCGCTGGGTCACCGGTATGGATTTAGTGACAGAATTAGACTTGGAAATGCACAGAAGCGTGTGTGTGAAGTTATTCTGAATGACCCAATGTGCACCTTCAATATTATATACCCTTTTAGGGATAGATTTCAAATAGCTCTGATATAGCAGAAACCACTAAATTATGAAATTGCTAAATTGGGAATTGTACTTCAACCCAGAACAAAAAATGTGCTTTGACGGACACTAAATATCTTGCCCAGCAACAACAGTACAGCGGTGGGTAACGAGAGATTTAGAGGGATTTAAATTTGAGGCCTAGTATTTAGGCGCTGGGTCACCGGTATGGATTTAGTGACAGAATTAGACTTGGAAATGCACAGAAGCGTGTGTGTGAAGTTATTCTGAATGACCCTATGTGCACCTTCAATATTATATACCCTTTTAGGGATAGATTTCAAATAGCTCTGATATAGCAGAAACCACTAAATTATGAAATTGCTAAATTGGGAATTGTACTTCAACCCAGAACAAAAAATGTGCTTTGACGGACACTAAATATCTTGCCCAGCAACAACAGTACAGCGGTAACGAGAGATTTAGAGGGATTTAAATTTGAGGCCTAGTATTTAGGCGCTGGGTGACAGGTATGGGTTTAGTGACAGAATTAGACTTGGAAATACACAGTAGCGGGTGTGTGTGAAGTTATTCTGAATGACCCAATGTGCACCTTCAATATTATATACCCTTTTAGGGATAGATTCCAAATAGCTCTGATATAGCAGGAACCACTAAATTATGAAATTGCTAAATTGGGAATTGTACTTCAACCCAGAACAAAAAATGTGCTTTGACGGACACTAAATATCTTGCCCAGCAACAACAGTACAGCGGGGTAACGAGAGATTTAGAGGGATTTAAATTTGAGGCCTAGTATTTAGGCGCTGGGTGACAGGTATGGGTTTAGTGACAGAATTAGACTTGGAAATACACAGTAGCGGGTGTGTGTGAAGTTATTCTGAATGACCCAATGTGCACCTTCAATATTATATACCCTTTTTGGGATAGATTTCAAATAGCTCTGATATAGCAGGAACCACTAAATTATGAAATTGCTAAATTGGGAATTGTACTTCAACCCAGAACAAAAAATGTGCTTTGACGGACACTAAATATCTTGCCCAGCAACAACAGTACAGCGGTGGGTAACGAGAGATTTAGAGGGATTTAAATTTGAGGCCTAGTATTTAGGCGCTGGGTCACCGGTATGGATTTAGTGACAGAATTAGACTTGGAAATGCACAGAAGCGTGTGTGTGAAGTTATTCTGAATGACCCTATGTGCACCTTCAATATTATATACCCTTTTAGGGATAGATTTCAAATAGCTCTGATATAGCAGAAACCACTAAATTATGAAATTGCTAAATTGGGAATTGTACTTCAACCCAGAACAAAAAATGTGCTTTGACGGACACTAAATATCTTGCCCAGCAACAACAGTACAGCGGTGGGTAACGAGAGATTTAGAGGGATTTAAATTTGAGGCCTAGTATTTAGGCGCTGGGTCACCGGTATGGATTTAGTGACAGAATTAGACTTGGAAATGCACAGAAGCGTGTGTGTGAAGTTATTCTGAATGACCCAATGTGCACCTTCAATATTATATACCCTTTTAGGGATAGATTTCAAATAGCTCTGATATAGCAGAAACCACTAAATTATGAAATTGCTAAATTGGGAATTGTACTTCAACCCAGAACAAAAAATGTGCTTTGACGGACACTAAATATCTTGCCCAGCAACAACAGTACAGCGGTGGGTAACGAGAGATTTAGAGGGATTTAAATTTGAGGCCTAGTATTTAGGCGCTGGGTCACCGGTATGGATTTAGTGACAGAATTAGACTTGGAAATGCACAGAAGCGTGTGTGTGAAGTTATTCTGAATGACCCAATGTGCACCTTCAATATTATATACCCTTTTAGGGATAGATTTCAAATAGCTCTGATATAGCAGAAACCACTAAATTATGAAATTGCTAAATTGGGAATTGTACTTCAACCCAGAACAAAAAATGTGCTTTGACGGACACTAAATATCTTGCCCAGCAACAACAGTACAGCGGTGGGTAACGAGAGATTTAGAGGGATTTAAATTTGAGGCCTAGTATTTAGGCGCTGGGTCACCGGTATGGATTTAGTGACAGAATTAGACTTGGAAATGCACAGAAGCGTGTGTGTGTGAAGTTATTCTGAATGACCCAATGTGCACCTTCAATATTATATACCCTTTTTGGGATAGATTTCAAATAGCTCTGATATAGCAGGAACCACTAAATTATGAAATTGCTAAATTGGGAATTGTATTTCAACCCAGAACAAGAAATGTGCTTGAACGGACACTAAATAACTCGCCCAGCTACAGCACTAGGGACAGATTTAGCTGGATATAAATTTGAGGCCTAGTATTTAGGCGCTGGGTGACCGGTATGGATTTAGTGACAGAATTAGACTGGGATATGGCCAAAAAATAAACAGACTATTGCTGGTTAAATGCACTTGGTGTGACAGCTTCACCCTGATGTAGGCTTTAGCCAAAAAACAACCACACCATTGAGGGTTAAATGCACTTGGTGACAGGCGCAGCTTGCCCCTGATTTTGTATATGGCCAAAAAATGAACAGACTATTGCTGGTTAAATGCACTTGGTGTGACAGCTTCACCCTGATGTAGGCTTTAGCCAAAAAACAACCACACCATTGAGGGTTAAATGCACTTGGTGACAGGCGCAGCTTGCCCCTGATTTTGTATATGGCCAAAAAATGAACAGACTATTGCTGGTTAAATGCACTTGGTGTCACAGCTTCACCCTGATGTAGGCTTTAGCCAAAAAACAACCACACCATTGAGGGTTAAATGCACTTGGTGACAGGCGCAGCTTGCCCCTGATTTTGTATATGGCCAAAAAATGAACAGACTATTGCTGGTTAAATGCACTTGGTGTGACAGCTTCACCCTGATGTAGGCTTTAGCCAAAAAACAACCACACCATTGAGGGTTAAATGCACTTGGTCGCAGCTTGTGCTGGCGCACCACAAGACACAAAATGGCCGCCGATCACCCCAGAAAAATGAGACTGACAAACGGTCTGTGCAGCCTAAAAACAGTGAGCAATTGAGGATCAGCAGCTCAATGATCCACAGCTGCAGATCGATCAGTTAATCAAGTCCTTTGGAGGAGTTAATCTGCCTAATCTCGCCCTACTGTCGCAGCCGCAACCTCTCCCTACGCTAATCAGAGCAGAGTGACGGGCGGCGCTATGTGACTCCAGCTTAAATAGAGGCTGGGTCACATGGTGCTCTGGCCAATCACAGCCATGCCAATAGTAGGCATGGCTGTGATGGCCTCTTGGGGCAAGTAGTATGACGCTTGTTGATTGGCTGCTTTGCAGCCTTTCAAAAAGCGCCAAGAAAGCGTCACAAAAGCGCCAAGAAAGCGACGAACACCGAACCCGAACCCGGACTTTTACGAAAATGTCCGGGTTCGGGTCCGTGTCACGGACACCCCAAAATTCGGTACGAACCCGAACTATACAGTTCGAGTTCGCTCATCCCTACTCATTAGCGATAATCTGTGCAATTCTCGGTCCGTGTAAAGAGCCCTTAAGACATAACTCTTTTACATGCAATGTCATAATTACTGAAACATATATTTGTATTCTAATATGTTACATATTGGAATTTTTTCATTCTTCCTCTTGAGGATAGGTCATCAATGTAAATTGATTCACATGCCCTTTAAACAATGATGTCCTACCCTAAGCATTGGCTACCTTTCTTTCATAAATGTTTTTTTTTTTATTACTCTATTTGCAAGATGTATCTTCCCCAAAGCCAGAAAAGTGGTGTAAAAAAGTTATAGGACTTTTTAAACAGCGTAAAACTTTTTGTGCAAGTGCCATTTCTACGAAGCCCTCGCCACTTTCTGCAAAGGGGACTGGAAAGAGCAGAGTATAGGTGAGGTCATTGGTGCAAATAATGACTGAAGTCTATGCCAATTTATGACAAGGTGTGCGTCTCATTTTAAATTTGGCAACAACTCAGGCTGCAAAGGTGATATCAAGACCAGAGCAGAAAATTACAGTATTGATAAATCTTCCCTAATATTCATACAATACTTTTTTCTTTTTTTTATGTTTTTCTTTTTCATTTAGGCAATGTCATGCCATTGAAAATTTAATATAAAATAACGTCCTTCTGTAGCAGTCAGCACAGAGTGATAAACCTGTATATACTGTGAATAGGCAATGCATTGTCAGTTTACTGCTGATATGATGGGAAACATGGTTGCCAACCACCCAGATATTTCTGGGCAGTCCAAAAAATACAGGACATGAAAAAAAATAGACGTGTCCGTGATTTTTTTAAGCAGGTTATTTTAATGGTAATTAGTATTATAGTACAGTTCCCAGTTAACACTGGTAATGAGTTCTTATCAGTAGGCTAAAGACATGTATTATTTATAAACTTTATTATTCATTATGGTTTTCAAACTTGTCATGCTGAAATTCCACACAATGGAAGAAGTTAAAGGGTTTCTCCGGGAATTAAGAAAATAAAACTACTGAAAATATTTAAATATTAGTTTATTATTATAAATATATTTCCAAATACCTTTCATTAGTTATAATTGCTTGTTTTGTCTGAGAAGCAATCATCAGGGGAAATAAAATGACCGCCGTCCTATTAGTACACATAAAACCTGCCCTAATCACACAGGAGGACAAGTTACTTCGCAACACTGAGTTAAAGAGCTGCTGCATCCTCCTCTTCTACTTGTCAGGGATTATGATCCTGAATACAGCTGATAAGATCTTCAGCTGAATGTCTGGGAAATGGAGTTTATGAGGAGACATGAAGTACAGAGAGGAATGTGGGGGTAATAAGCAGCAGCACTTGTATGCAGTCTCAATTACCACAGTCTGTCCTCTCTGTACCTCACGTCTCCTCATAAACTCCATTCACACAGAGATTCAGCTAAATATCTTATCAACTGTATTCAGGATTATAATCCCTGACAAGTAGAGCAGATAGGAGGATGCGGCAGCTCTTTACCTCAGTGTTGTGAAGTAACTCATTCACTTGTGTGATTAGGACAGGTTTTATGTCTACTAATAGGACGGTAGCCATTTTATTCCTCCTAATTATTGCTCCCTAGACAAAACGAGCAAGTATAACTAATGAAAGGGATTTGGGAGTACATTTATAATAAAGTAATATTTATGTATTTTCATTCTCGGAGAACCCCTTTAAAGAACTAGAGAGGAAGTAAAATACATGAAATAAAAAAAATTATACCCAGAAAACCACCCACCAGTTTTTGGAGAAAAAAACAAACAGATGGAAGTGAGTGTCTTTAATTGTTGAGTGTCCAAACTCTGAGACTCCTACTATTCAGCACAGAGAAGGGGCCCCATTACTGGATGTAGGACTTCCACTGATCAAACATTGATAGCCTGTCCTAAGTATGGGACTAAGTTGCATCAAATCCCTCTTAACCCCTTCTTGACATTTAAAGTACATTTCTGTCATTAAGCTGATAAAACAAAAAATGGCTTTGACAGAAAGAGTTTTTCCTGCCTGTCAAACTGTTCCCTTTGCAGTAGTCATGACCCCTACACCTCACCTCTCCATGTTTGTTAGTCAAAGCAAGCCCTGGGAAACATTAAAGAGCAAAGTAAGCTGGTTGTTGTTAGCAAACGGAGCAGGAAGATGATGAAAATAGAAAGTTATGCATTTAAACATCCTGCCAGGATGCACTGATGTTAAGAACAGGGGAAAGAAAGTGTTGACATGAAAAACAAGTACAAACCGGATTCCAAAAAAGTCGGGACACTATACAAATCGTGAATAAAAACTGAATGCAATGATGTGGAGGTGCCAACTTCTAATATTTTATTCAGAATAGAACATAAATCACGGAACAAAAGTTTAAACTGAAAAAATTTACCATTTTAAGGGAAAAATATGTTGAATCAGAGTTTCATGGTGTCAACAAATCCCCAAAAAGTTGGGACAAGGCCATTTTCACCATTGTGTGGCATCTCCCCTTCTTCTTACAACACTCAACAGACATCTGGGGACCGAGGAGACCAGTTTCTCAAGTTTAGAAATAGGAATGCTCTCCCATTCTTGTCTAATACAGGCCTCTAACTGTTCAATCGTCTTGGGCCTTCTTTGTTGCACCTTCCTCTTTATGATGCGCCAAATGTTCTCTATAGGTGAAAGATCTGGACTGCAGACTGGCTATTTCAGTACCCGGATCCTTCTCTTACGCAGCCATGATGTTGTGATTGATGCAGAATGTGGTCTGGCATTATCTTGTTGAAAAATGCAGGGTCTTCCCTGAAAGAGATGACGTCTGGATGGGAGCATATGTTGTTCTAGAACCTGAATATATTTTTCTGCATTGATGGTGCCTTTCCAGACATGCAAGCTGCCCATGCCACACGCACTCATGCAACCCCATACCATCAGAGATGCAGGCTTCTGAACTGAGCGTTGATAACAACTTGGGTTGTCCTTGTCCAATTTGGTCCGGATGACATGGCGTCCCAGATTTCCAAAAAGAACTTCGAATTGCAACTCGTTTGACCACAGAACAGTCTTCCATTTTGCCACACTCCATTTTAAATGATCCCTGGCCCAGTGAAAACGCCTGAGCTTGTGGCTCTTGCTTAGAAATGGCTTCTTCTTTGCACTGTAGAGTTTCAGCTGGCAACGGCGGATGGCACGGTGGATTGTGTTCACTGACAATGGTTTCTGGAAGTTTTCCTGAGCCCATTCTGTGATTTCCTTTACAGTAGCATTCCTGTTTGTGGTGCAGTGTCGTTTAAGGGCCCGGAGATCACGGACATCCAGTATGGTTTTACGGCCTTGACCCTTACGCACAGAGATTGTTCCAGATTCTCTGAATCTTCGGATGATGTTATCCACAGTTGATGATAGATGCAAAGTCTTTGCAATTTTTCGCTGGGTAACACCTTTCTGATATTGCTCCACTATCTTTCTGCGCAACATTGTGGGAATTGGTGATCCTCTACCCATCTTGGCTTCTGAGAGACACTGCCACTCTGAGAAGCTCTTTTTATACCCAATCATGTTGCCAATTGACCTAATTAGTGTTAATTGGTCTTCCAGCTCTTTGTTATGCTCAAATGTACTTTTTCCAGCCTCTTATTGCTACTTGTCCCAACTTTTTGGGGATTTGTTGACACCGTGAAAATTTGAATCAACGTATTTTTCCTTTAAAATGATACATTTACTCGGATTAAACGTTTGATCTGTCATCTACATTCTATTACAAATAAAATATTGACATTTGCCATCTCCACATAATTGCATTTAGTTTTTATTCACAATTTGTTTAATGTCCCAACTTTTTTGGAATCCGGTTTGTATATGGGCCCAAAATATGCAGCATTTCAGGTATTCTGGGTGGATAAAATTTCATTATAGAACAAGTGAACCCCTTTTTGGTATATAGTAAAAGAAATTGGAAAAGGTGACTTACCTCACTAATTCAGCACATGTATCCTTAGCAATAGTCCTTATGTTGGCAGTAACAACCAAATTGGTTTGTTTTGACCAGAACTTCGGATAAAAAGCAAATTTCTTTATTAGGCTACTTTCACACTAGCGTTTCTATTTTCTGGTATTGAGATCCGTCATTCATTGTCAATGGGGACAACACATAACTGAATAGAACAGGATGCTCCAAAATGCATTCCGTGCCATTTGGTTGCGTTCCCATACCGGAGACCAAACACAGCAAGCAGCAATCAGACAACTCCTTTAAGTCCAGATTGGTAGTTTTTAGCATTAAAATCCTAATTCTCAGTACAAGTTTTTGGATTTTAAAGGGATTCTGTCACCACATTTTACCCCCTACAGTAAAACATAGCTACTTGTAGATCTCCCTGAGCTGTATTAAATGATGCCCTTATTGACTACTATTCTTGATTTATTTCTTTATAAAATCGATTTTAGTGATATGCTAATGACTTACATAAGGTGCCCAAGGGGATGTCCTTTCCTAACTTGGTGCCCAGCCGCACCCCTCAGTCCAGTGCCCAGCGCCGCCTTCCTGAGTCCAGCGCGGCCTCTAATATAATATATTCAAGAGCCGGCGCGTTTACATAATCCCTGAGCCTGCTTGAAATCCTGCGCATGCGCACTACACACTGCAGTCTGCACCCGTGCGGACTACAGGTAATGGCATCGTCGAGCGAACTGCGCATGCACCGGTGCTCGACGATGCCATTACCTGTAGTACATACGAGCGCAGACTACAGTGTGTAGTGCGCACGCTCGAGATTTCAAACAGGCTCAGGGATTACGTCAGAGCGCCGGCTCTTGAATATATTATATTAGAGGCAGTGCTGACTCAGGAAGGCGGCGCTGGAAGGCGGCAAATTTAATGCTAAACAGTACGTATCCAAAATGACGGACGCACAAAACAGATCTCATTTTAAACTATTGAATTTTTATATTATTTCTGTAATTTTTTCTGGTATTATGTTAATTATCACATAGGGGGTGAAGGGCTGTGTTTATCAGCAGCTCTCATATAACGTGTCTGTAATCCATTTGTATTCTAGTTATGACTAAGACGAGAGTGAATGCTTGTCTGCAGTTTAATTAATACCATTCATTAAAAAAAAAAAAATATATATATATATATATATATATATATATATGGTTTTGAGCCAAAGTGCTGCTCAAAACAAAGTATTCTTGTAAATATTAGGTATACATGGATGGCATTACTTACAAATAGTAATTGTGAGTGACTAGTTCTAATCTTAATTATATGACATGCACATTAATGAGGGCAGTGTTGGACTGGGGTACCTAGGGCCCACCAGTAAATTTATTTTGGGGGCCCACCTTATAGATACATTCAAATATAATAAATAATTTAACAAGTTTTTTATATGAACATAGGCTGGTTGAGGTGCTGTACATTGAAAATATGTATGTAGTGCAGTAAGTCTAATGTGCTATGTGCCACTTGTGCAGGGGGTGGGAGACTAGGGGCCCACCTTGCTCAGGGGCCCACCAGGGGATTCCCCTGTACCCCTGTGGGCCAGTCTGAGCCTGAATAAGGGTATGCTGCTGTATTTCAGCTGGATATAATACACGAGACAGCAGGAATTCATTTTGTTCAATTACTTGCAAACATGAGTAAAGGCAGAAAGCAATTATACCAGTAGCAGACAGTATCTAATTTAAATGAACTCATTGACTGCCCAATTTAACCGGATTCTTTTGGAGAAATTAAAATATTAAAGGGTTCTAATACCTATTATTACCAAGCCACAGTAACTGCATGTGTATTACTGCTACTTACCATGCTTCACCTGTACTTACCATGAAACTACAGCACCTTCAGGTGAAGAACGGCAATTAGCAGGAATCCATATGTGGTTATTGCGGCTTGCCTACCACGTGTAGTATCATCAATGAAGCCTTGGAGACAGCTTTCAGACAGCTGTGATGCCTTTGCCTCCAAATTACAACCCTACATTAGGACCCTGTTATGATCTAAGTTCAGTTCAGCTGGACCACAGGACGGTCAGATGTATAGCCATGTGCATGAGCACATAAAGGTATTGTCAAGAATGAGAACAATTTGACTCTTTTTCCAAAACTGTGGCACACTTGTCCACAGGTTGTAGGTCGTATTGCAGCTCAGCCCCGTTCACTTCAATGGACCTCAGCAGCAATTCCAGACACAACCTGTGGTTTGGTGGCTGTTTTTGGAAGAAACAGGTTGGGAAAGGATGACCAAAGTTGGCCAAGCTGATAGATGGGACCATGCAGATGTTTGGGTCAAGTGTGGCCATAAAACACATAAATACATATAAACACCCTACATAGTAATAACTGTCCGAGTTGTTGGTGTTGTAATGGTATGAAGAAGTTATCCTTAGTTGTATGAAAATGCGTACTTCAGCACAACAATACAAATAGCTGTCTGGATCAGTCAGACATAAATCTAATATAGACATATACAGACACATATCAAATATATATGTATTCAGGGCTTTTTTTCTCAGAGAACTCACCCCCTCCCCTGGCCACGCCCCTACCCACCCCTAGGTCCGCCCCCTAAAACCACCCCTTTAGAGAACAGTAAGTAAGCAGCGACTCTAGGAACAATATATAGGGGGGGGCACAAAGATACCACAGTCAAAAATGGGGGGGCAAAAACTAAATAAGTATATACAGTATAAATAAGATTACAAAATATGAGAGAATTGCGGTATGCAGGGATACCTTTATAATAAAGCAATTTACTTATAAAAGAAGCTATTCAGTGGTCTGCTGTGCCATCCTCTGCTTTCTTCCGCGGATTCTTTCCCCTTCTTTCTGTCTCTCGTCAGTGCGCAGGCGCACTGTTATGGTGGGTCTGTGGAAGACAGACTGTTATGGGGGCATCTGTGGATGACACATTATGCCTCTCATTAGCCCTCATTTTGCCTCTCATATCAGCCCTTATGCCTTATTAGCCCCCATTATTCCTCTTATTGGCCCCCCATTATGCCTCTTATCACCCCCATATCAGCCCTTATGCCTCATTAGCCCCCATATCAGCCCTTATGCCTCATTAGCCCCCATTATAAGCCCTTATGCCTCATTTGCCCCATTATAAGCCCTTATGCCTCATTAGCTTTCATTATTGCTCTTATTAGCCCCCATTATGCCTCATTAGCCCCCATTATAATCCATTATGCCTCATTAGCCTTCATTATGCCTCTTATTAGCCCCAATATGCCTAATTAGCCCCATGATGCCTAACTAGCCCCCATTATGCCTCCAATTAGCCCTTATATGCCTCCAATTAGCCCCCATATGCCTCCAATCAGCCCCCATGTGCCTCCTATTAGCCCCCATAGCCCCCATATGCCTCCAATTAGCCCCCATGTGCCCCCATTTAGCCCCATGTGCCCCCATTTAGCCCCCATATGCCTCCAATTAGCCCCCATAGCCCCCATATGCCTCCAATTAGCCCCATAGCCCCCATATGCCTCCAATTAGCCCCCATATGCCTCCTATTAGCCCCCATATGCCTCCTATTAGCCCCCATAGCCCCCACTATGCCTCCTATTAGCCCCCATATGCCTCCTATTCTATTAGCCCCCATAGCCCCCATATGCCTCCAATTAGCCCCCATGTGCCTCCATTTAGCCCCATATGCCTCCAATTAGCCCCCATATGCCTCCAATTAGCCCCCATATGCCTCCAATTAGCCCCCATATGCCTCCAATTAGCCCCTATATGCCTCCTATTAGCCCCCATATGCCTCCTATTAACCCCCATATGCCTCCTATTAGCCCCCATATGCCTCCTATTAACCTCCATATGCCTCCTATTAGCCCCCATATGCCTCCTATTAGGCCCCATTGGCCTCTAAATACCCCCATATGCCTCCAATTAGCCTCCATATGCCTCCAATTAGCCCCCATAATGCCCCCAGCAGCCACATTTTTTATAAAATAAAATAAACACTTACCTGGAGGTATTTCTGGAGCGTAATAATATTACAGGCTATAGCTACTAGAGAGGGGTCGTTGATCCAGGGAGTTATTCTGATTGCCTGATTGGAGTCGGGAAGGAATTTTTTATTCCCCTAAAGTGGGGAAAATTGGCTTCTACCTCACAGGGTTTCTTTTTTTTTTCCTTCCTCTGGATCAACTTGCAGGATAACAGGCCGAACTGGATGGACAGATGTCTTTTTTCGGCCTTCTGTACTATGTTACTATGTTACCTCTCCAGCTCCTGGACGGATGCCGCCTGCAATTTTCTCCCTCCTCAGTCAACTGTGCTCTAAACTGGCGCGCACAGCGTGAGGTCACAGAGCGACCTCACGCTGTGCGCAGCCCTGCACAGCCGACAGCCAAGAACCAGGACGTGGTGAATACAGAGCGTTCACCACTTCCTGGTCCTTCGGTACTAATGAGCGCTTCCATAATGGAAGCGCTCATTAGTATTCACCTGGGGGAATCAGCGGGGGGCAAGGAACAACATGGGGGACGGGGCGAGCGGGAGAAAATAGGTGGCGGAACGCTGTTCCAGGGCGTCCCGCCAGAAAAAAAGCCCTGTATAAGATGTAGTGCCTAATGTAAATCTTATCCTGGCATGACAGACCTGACGAGCATTTCTTTACCTTCGTCAGAACTGTCTATATCCTCCTATCATACCTGCCTACAATAACTTTCAATCACTCACTGCTCCCTATTTGTTCATGGTTTTTGATGCATTTTTTTATGTTTTTTGTTAGTCAACAAAGGCTTCCAAGTCTGTGAGCCATTATGAAACACAGTTTGTATTCACTTGCAATGTGTTGATAGGTCCTTGGCAGCATGATTTAGCTATGACTCTTGTTTTTTATTTTCTGTAATTTTTGTGCCATAGAATGGGTGGACCACAGTATGCAGAAAGATGATCAAAATCAGGAATATTTTGTTTCGAAAAAAGACGACTGAGGGGCGATCTAGTAACTATTAGTGTTGGGCGAGAATGGCATTACAGTAATTGGCTGGCCGGAATGCCTTCTGTTTCTGTATTTCAATTTTTTACTTTCCTTTCAAAGATAGAACATGTCCTATTATTGTCCACATAACGGACAAGGATAGTACTGTTCTATTAGGGCCCAGCTGTTCTGTTCGAAATGCACATGGACGTCATCCATATTTTTTGCGGATCCGTTTTTTGCGGACCGCAAAATACAGAAAAAGCCACGCGGTCGTGTGCTAGAGACCTCAGAGAGAGCTGGAGATCAGAAGGGAGAGATAGTATAGGGAGTGAAATAGGAATATTTTAGTTTTTATACTTGTTATTGTCCTTTTAAGGACTATTGTGTGTGGCAGCAATATATATTTTTAGCGCAACCTGCGCTAAATTGCTAAAACTTGTTAGAGACCTAAAAGTCCTTTTAAGGAATATAGTTGTAACTGGCAGCAATATATATTTTTAGCGCAACCTGCGCTAAATAGCTTGCAATTGTTTGGCCGCTGCAGACAGCGACATTATCTACACTACATCTCCTGTGTAACATGTGCGCATCCAGTGTACTTTTTCTGTAGACTATGTCCGCTGCGGACAGTTACATTACCTGCGCTATATCTACTGTATAACACTTGCGTAACCGATATATCAGTGCCATTCAGTCAAATTTCTTTGCTGCTGGTGGCAGCGACATTATCTGCGCTACATCTCCTGTATAACATTTGCCTATCCTAAATATCAGTGACATTCATTCAGTGTAACTTTTTATTAGGCGGTGGTGACAGCGACATTACTTGCACTATACCTCCTGTATAACGTTTGTGCATCCTAAATATCAGTGACATTCATTCAGTGTAATTTTTTATTAGGCGATGGTGACAGCAACATTACTTGCACTATACCTCCTGTTTAATGTCTGCGCATCCTAAATATCAGTGACATTCATTCAGCGTAATTTTTTATTAGGCGGTGGCGAAAGCGACATTTCTTGCGCTATACCTCCTGTTTAACGTGTGTGCATCCTAAAAATATCTGTGACATTCTGTGTACTTTATTTGAGAATACACTTACAAAACCTGCGCTACTGTACGTATGACATACTTGCAAGCATATATACCATTTAATATGCGCAAGGCGAGCAGTAAGGGACGGAGAAGTGGCCTTGCTGCTGATGGTGCACACAGAGGCCATGGCCCCGGGCGCGGTGAAACTATGCCTGCTGCCAGAGCACAAGAAACACACTCATCCACGATTCATTAGCTTCATGTCCCAGTTTGCAGGGCGGCGCAGGACACCACTCTCGAAGTCATACCAGTGCGACCAGGTGGTCGGTTGGATCGCAGTAGATAATGCTTACAGTCGGTTAAGCACCACCCTGTCTTCCACAAAGTCCAGTCTCAGTAGTCAAGAGTCTGGTCAACAGAATCCTCACCTTGATACTCCTTCCACCCAGCATGGAGAGTCTTGGCAAACAAGTGATCTCACACTCGGTTATTCCGATGAGCTGTTTTCAATGCCATTCCTTAATTTGGGCCTCTCGCCAAGCCCGCTTGAAGAGGGACATGAGGAGATGTTGTGCCCTGATTCCCAATACTCTGGAGCATCCACAGTCAGAAGAAGATGACGGTGGGGAACGCCAATTAGTGTTTCATGAGGTGGATGATGATGATGAGACACAGTTGCCAATAACTGAGGTTGTTGTTAGGTCAACAAGTCAGGAGGATGAACAGAGTGAGGAAGTGGAAGAGTAGATGCTGGACGAGTCACTGACCCAACCTAGGAAGGTGGCAAGCCGAGCGAGGACAGCAGTACAGAGGAGGAGGGATCTGCAGCACCGCAACAGGCTGGAAGAGACTATGGGGTGGCAAAATGGAGAAGGTGGGACACATCAAACAGGCCTGCAACTATGCCCTTGCACAAATCTCCCTTGCCAAGAGGTAGGTGTTCCGCAGTATGGCTGTTTTTTTTAGGAAAGTGAGGACGATAAAAAAATTGTTATTTGCAACCTGTGCCATACCAAAATGAGCAGGGGCGTGAACACTAGCAAGCTCACCACCACCAGCATGATCCGCCACATGGCATCAAAGCACCCTAATAGGTGAGCCGAAAGCCTGGGTCCACAACCAGTGTCTGCGGGTCACACCACTGTCTCCTCTTCCCCTGTGTTACGTGCTGGCCAATCCCCTGTCCAAGACACAGGCCCGGATGCCTCCTGCCATGCACCTGGACCTTTGCAAGCACCATCAGCTAGCACATCCACTTCTGTGTCCCAGCGCAGTGTACAGATGTCTATACCCCAGGCCTTAGAACGAAAGCGCAAATACCCAGCCACCCACCCACAGACCATAGCACTAAATGTGCACCTTTCCAAATTGCTGGCCCTGTAAATGTTGCCATTTAGGCTTGTGGACACTAAGGCTTTCAGCAGCCTGATGGCGGTGGCTGTCCTGCAGTACTCTGTCCCCAGCCACCAATATTTGTAATGGAGTGCAGGCCCAGCCTTACACCAGCATGTGTCCCGTAACATCACACATACCCTGACCAATGCACTTGTTGGGAAGGTCCACTTAAGGACTGATACATGTGCTTTTGGCCAGGGACGCTACATATCCCTGACGGCACACTGGGTGAACGTTGTGGAGGCCGGGAGCAATTTTGAGGAATCAACACAGATGGTGAGTGGCGATAACGCTATTATCAGCGTAACCATCCCACTTCTGTCTCTACTCAAACGATCGCTGCTCACAATTAAGGCGGACGCTTAGCATGTGGAAGAGGTGGAAATGGGGGAATGTAACGGACCGTTCAGCACACAACTCCGTTCAGATGATATCCTCCTTTCAGATTGACAGGCAGTTACTGCAAGCACCAATTTCCCGAACTGCAAACTACACGAATCCTTCAACTCCGGAACAGGGAACACACGAACACTGGAAACCGCTGAACAGGAAAAGCATACAATCAGCTTACACTCCTGGCAATCAGCATACAATCCAATTCCCCCAATAACGAGACGACACTTCGTTTTGAGGTCAAGCAGAACTGACTGTATTGGCACATACAGCCTCTTTTCACAATCCACAAACATAGTACTGCCCACAGGGTTTGAAATACAACCAATCAATCCGTACAATACACACAGACACTCCCACACAAAATCCGCCCCTCTGTCTGTGATATGATTACTGAAAACAATGGGTAATATAATTATCACAGGCAGAGAAATACAGTTTTATAAAACATATCACAGGAACCCCAAAACATGCAATAACCCCATAACAAATATCCAAAATTCACCCAGATCCGTTCAGTAGTATGGAAGATACAGTTTAATGTAGATTCCGCAGAACATATACAGGCTATATCAAAAATAATTACTGTATAATGTGTCCCCTGTTGTATAGTTTAAAACTACTGCCCGATGTCTTTGTGCACCAAATATCGGCGAGATGGCACCGTGTAGAAAAGTCCAAACAGTGTCTGTGAGTTAAAAATGTCCGCCATCCATTGTTCTCACCATGTGCTTTATCCATTGTTCTCACCATGTGCTTCATCCATTGTTCTCGCCATGTGCCTCTGATACATGAAATGGTGGCTGTTGAGGAAGGGTTGAGACGTATGCATATATATCCATGCATGCCTGCAAACACGTGCGGGCATGTATGGTATATATATGCATACATTAACCACCGCATCATGGGGTGATGTGCGCAGATGTGCCCAGCATCTGCGCACGTCTGCCCATGGTTATCCCCAGGGGCTCATGGTGGCCCCTGTGGGAAATATGTGGTCCCTGGAAGCTGTGCCCCCTTATAATCCCCCTTATATTAGTATATATGTGCCCCCTTATATGTGTCCCCTTATAGTTAGTATATATTTCCTGTATGACCGTGTATATATTGGCCCTGTATGGCAAGTGGGGACATATGCATGTCCCCTGTATGTGATGCCCCAGATATATGCGAGGGTGTGTGTATATATAGATATGTGTGTATGTATTTGCACACGTGTCTATGTATATACACTTATGTCAGCATGACAGTATGTATGTGGGCTTATTGTTGCCCATTCATACCTCCGGTTCAATTCCAACTGTTATCAACAGAGTTGTTTAGAGAAAAACTTGTGCTGATAGCCTGTAGGATAACAGCTGATTAGCATCTAGTCCCCTTTTGTTCAGGCCCAAAGCAATCAGACTCTTTGGCACCATTTGTGAGGGGACCTTCTAACCAGAGACATCAAAAAACCACACTATGATGTTACATGCCTAAGGAAGGAGGAGGGGGCTGTTTTGGGGCTATAATAACCCAAACCGAACAGAGGTGGGCCTCTTTTGCAACCAGACTAGAACCAGAGAAACATGAGGACTGCTGCCTGAAGGAAGAGAGGCCCATTTTGGCCCTGGAGATGGCTGAGTATACGCTGGCATGGCATTGTACCTCCCTTGCAGTGCCAACCATATTCACCCCCCTTATTTCCCTACCACTATCCTAACCCTTTGTATCCCAGACCCCATGCTGCCCCTTGTAACCCCTGATATCCCTTATCCATTAACCCCTGCTGCGCCAGTCCCCTGTTAACCGCCTTCTCCTACTCTGCACACCTTCTTTGCCCTGCTGTGTCCCTGGCTGTATCCCTGGTTAACCCTTGCAGTTAGCGCCGCTGGTTAACCCCTGCATCCCATGGTTAACCCCTGCTCTGCTGCTCTGTTGAGCATGCAGCTGCTCTGCAAACAAACTGTATAACCCTCTTGTAACCCCGTAGGGACAGTATAGAGCTAGGCGGGTGGGTTGTTATACCTGTATGTGTGTATTGTATAGTTAGTTTGTGGGTGGAATTTGGGAACGTGTAGTGTAGTTTAGGATTGTATATGTGTAGTGCTGTGTATTGTTAGTGTATTGCGTGCTTAGTGTGTTAAATAAATACCGTTATATTTGTACCCTTTGTGTAGCGTGTACTTGTTAGCGGTAGCGAGTTAGTAAGGCGCATGCAGCTAGCATTAGTGATTAGTGTAAAGCATAGCGAAAGTATTGTGTATTTATTATATAAAGGCATAAATAGGCGGAGTCTTCACTAGACGGCTCCTCCTATTTAGGAATATTAATTATCGATATTCGCATAATATTGGTGATTAATATTCCCCCTTTACAGTGGCCATCCAGTAACTCCACAGTATGTCCCCAGATGGTTCTTAAAGGGCCATAATCCAGGGGCAGGAGGCGGGCAAACAGTCCCCTCCAAAACACCGTGGCGAAGTGGCTTTCGCCACAGGGAAGAAAGTACACAGGGTGATAACCAGATCGCCCTCGGTTCATCTTTTCAGCGCGAATTGGATGAATTGATGAGGAGGAGGAAAAGGAGCAGGAGACGGTTGCCTTCGTTACAGAGGGTAGTACCCATGGAAGTTTTATTCCATCTGTTCAGTGTAGATCGGTAGAAGAGGAGGAATAGGATGAGGAGATTGAGAGACATCCTCCAGATGAGGACAGCAAAGTCTTGTCTGTTGGGACTCTTGCACACATGGCTGACTTTATGTTAGGCTGCGGTACTCTGTCCCCAGGCACCAATATTTGTAATGGAGTGCAGGCCCATCCTTACACCAGCATGTGTCCCGTAACATCACCCGTGCCCTGACCAATGCAGTTATTGGGAAGGTCCACTTAAGGACTGATACATGTGCTTTTGGCCAGGGACGCTACATATCCCTGATGGCACACTGGGTGAACGTTGTGGAGGCCGGGAGCAATTCGTACCCTGGGATTGCACAGGTGCTACCGACGCCAAGGATTGCGGGCCCTACTTTCATCAGGGTTTCCTCCACTACCTACGTTAGTGGCTGCGATCCCCCCTTCTCCTCCTCCGCTTCCTCCTCCGCTTCTACCTCTGAATTATCATCTTGCAGCACCAGTCAGACATCAGTCAGTAGCTGGAAGCAGTGTAGCACTGTAGTGGGAAAGCGGCAACAAGCCGTGCTTAAACTGATCTGCTTAGGAGACAAACAGCACACCGCCACTGAGTTGTGGCAGGGGATAAGGGACCAGACTGAGCTTTGGCTCTCGCTACTCAACCTAGAACCAGGTATGGTTGTGTCTGATAATGGCCATAACTTGGTGGCGGCTTTGGAGCTTGGCAAGCTCACACACATACCATGCCTAGCCCACGTGTTCAACCTAGTGATTCAGTGGTTTCTCAAAACCTACGCCAATTTGCCTGAGCTACTGGTGAAGGTGCTTCACGTGTGTTCCCATTTCTGCAAAACATCTACAGCTTCCGCCGGTCTGGAAACGCTGCCGCAGCTCTTGTAATTGCCATCTCACCAACTGTTGTGCGACGTGAGCACGCGCTGGAACTCCACATTCCACATGTTGGCCAGGCTTTGGGAGCAGCAGAGGACAGTAGTGGAATACCAGCTGCAACATGGTCGTCGCCTCTCCAGTCAGCTTCCGCTCTTCACAAGTGACGAGTGGGCATTGATGTCTGACCTCTGTGAGGTTTTACACAATTTTGAGGAATCAACACAGATGGTGAGCGTCAATAACGCTATTATCAGCGTAACTATTCCACTTCTGTGTCTACTCAAACGATCGCTGCTCACAATTAAGGCGGACGCTTTGCATGTGGAAGAGGTGGAAATGGGGAAAGAAAGTACACAGGGTGATAGCCAGACCACACTCAGTTCGTCTTCTCAGCACAAATTGGATGAATTGATGAGGAGGAGGAAGGAGCAGGAGACAATTGCTTCCACTACAGAGGATAGTACCCATGGAAGTTTTATTCCATCTGTTCAGCGTGGATGGGTAGAAGAGGAGGAATAGGATGAAGAGATTTAGAGCCATCCTCCAGATGAGGACAGCAAAGTCTTGTCTGTTGGGACTCTTGCACACATGGCTGACTTTATGTTAGGCTGCCTTTCCCGTGACCCTAGTGTTGTACGCATTTTGGCTAACACCGATTACTGGTTGTTCACCCTTCTCGACCCCCGCTACAAAGATAACTTCTCATCTCTCATTTCTGTGGTGAAGAGGACAAGCAAAATGGTGCAATACCAGAAGGTCCTTGTGGAAAAATTGCTCCAAACATTTCCCGCTGACAACTCTGGCTGCACAGTACGTAGTTCCTTGGCCAACCGAGGAGGTGAGACGAGGGGAACACACAGCAGTTACAACAGAGGCAGGGCAGCATTTTCCAAGGCTTGGGACAGTTTTATGACACTCTGCCAGCACCCTCAACCTGAGTGATCCCTGTATGCCTTACAACTATTGGGTGTCCAAGCTAGACAAGTGGCACAAACTGCCACTCTACGCGTATTTGTTTTCAGGCATTGAGTTCCGTCACAGGGGCTCAATATCGGGGAAAAAATAATCAGTTTTATCCTAATGCATTCAGTCCCTCTTATGTTTTTTGGCTGGAGAAAATACCGCACCATGCTGCAGTTTTCTCCACGGCCAAAAATCCTGAACACTTGCCGGAATGCCGGAACAGGCATTGATTTCCATTGAAATGCATTAATGCCGGATCCGGCCCCAAGTTTTCCGGCAAAAAGGATCCAGTTTAGTAATCTGCACATGTGCAGACCTTTAAAAATGAGAAAAAAATAAATACTGGATCCGTTTTTCCAGATGAAAACTGGAAAGAAGGATCCGGTATTACAATGCATTTGTGAGACAGATCCACATCCGGATCAGTTTCACAAATGCATCTGTTTGCGTCCGGATTGCGTCCGGAAACTCCACACTGAACACAGGAGGGAAGGGGAAGAGTAACTGGGCCTGGAAACTAGGGAAGAAACAGGTTACCTCCTAGACAACCCTAATCCGGGCCCTAACTATCTATCAATATGAATAGACCCTGAAGGTAGGAATATTCACATGCAGGATACCTAGGCCTTTATATCCCTATTAGGCCCTGGAAAAGGTTAGGACCAGAGACAACCAATTCCTCCCCAGATGGATGAATGGAAGTCTCTGTCTCAGGCCCAGATACAAACAATATAACAAACACAAACAAACATGACACTTAACTTCTGTAGAGACGGACGAGCAGGAACACCAGAGACAAACTCACACCAGCTCAGCCAAACCCAAATTAAGCTATCTACCGCATAGTCAGAAGGGTGGGGTCAGACTATTAAGGGAAGTGGTTATTAATTCTATCAACACTGAATCAAGAGAAATCAAGGAGGCTGTTAGATTCCTCCACTCTCAGCCAATCTCCTTTATTTCCTGATATCAGTCACCTGAGGGACCGTGACAGATTGCCTCTGACTTCTTTACTGCACCAGAGGAAAGCTGCTGAACATAAAGAGACTCTAAATGTGGCTTTTATGGTGTATTGAATACACTGTATTCCCAAGCACCTCTTCCACCACTAAAAAGGGTATATGGTTCAATCTCCCTTTTCTCGTCCTCTTCCATCATATCAACATCGCTCCTAATGTTTTAGAGGGTTAGCTCAGCAGCGGGTCCTCAGCCATAATGTTTTAAAGGGTCACCAGCAGGCCCTCAACCATAATGTTTTAGAGGATCAGCTTAGCAGCAAACCCTCACCCCTAAATTTTTAGATGGTCAGCTCGACAGTAGGCACTCGCCCACAATTTTTTTTTTGATGGTCAGCTTGGCAGCAGGCCCTCACCCAGAATTTTTTTTTAGCTGTCAGCTCGGCAGCTGGCCCTCGCCCATAATGTTTTAGATGGTCAGCTCGGCAGCATGCCCCCGACCACAACATTTTTTAGATGGTCAGCTCAGTAGCAGGCCCTCACCCCTAATGTTTTAGAGGGTCACCAGCAGGCCATCAATCATAATTTTTCAAGGGTGTGTATGATGCCCTCCTTTATGTGTAATAAAGGGTGTATTGTAGTGCCGGTTCCCATTGACTTCCATTGTGCTTGGGTGCTTGGTAAAGCACCCGAGCATCCCGAAGTGTGCATTCGGCCTAAAGCACATCTTGTTCGTTTCATTTCAAATCCATTGTGGTGGTGTACAGAGCCAAATATGTTAGAATTGTGTTGATGTCCCGATATTTATGGACCTGACTGTAGCTTAAAAAAATGCTATTTTTTCAGGCATTTTTTGGACTAACAATATTGCCCAAAAAAAATGATATGGGTCATTTACTATGCTGAAATATCTCTAAATTAGGTGTATTTTAGGTGCAGATAGTGGCGCAATGGTTAATTGCGCTGCTATCTGCGACTTCACCCCACTAACGCCAGGTGTAAAATTGTGGGCGTGGCGTGGGCAGGGAAGTGGACGGACCCTGTTTTAGGCATAGAAAAAGGTCTAAATGTAAGACAGCAAGTTACATAACTTGCACCTCTTCATAACTTTGGTGGATCCACCGCCAAGTATAGGGGTTATTAAGACAGGCCGGTCTTAATATATGTGCTCCTATGTGTGAAGTAGGCCCAAATATACAAAGATATACTTTAATCAGATTGAGCAATTTCATGGATAACTCATTTCTTGTGTAGTGAGGAGACTTTATAGCATATACTGTAAAACCTCTCTGAGAAGACCACCTCCTTATCTAGACCAGGTTTCTTGTGACATATTTTCATATATTATGTATACTGCCAATCTTCCTTAAAAAAAAAAACACTTCCAGAAGAACACTTTTTAATGGAGTTTTGGGTGGTTGTCTCAAAGAGGTTTCCATGTACAGCGTGACATCCTCATATTTTCCTGGAAACATATTCCCGTATACAATCCCACATGTCAATGTGACTGCATTTGCAATTTCCATTTTCCAGATTAGTTTGAGTTTATATTTGCACTTTAATAGAAATGCTGCCAGAGTGCCTTATGTAATGAAAAATCTATGAACCGTGTAACGGCGGCCTTCATTTTGTGTTTATTTTTACGTTATTATGTTGATGATCATCATATGACTAAACAAATTTGAGGGGAATCTGCCTTCTGTTCCCCACACCTGCTCCTCCTGTAATTTTATTCAGTGTCTGCCAGTCACTGCTTTTTATAGAATTTTTTTGCAGGATAGCTAATGCCAAGTAGCTTCCTGCATTTACATATGTAAATTATTACATTTAGTCTGAATGGCGTCAAAGCTAACGCGCTTGTTTATACTGGAGGACGCCAGGATGGGAGAAGATACACTTGTGTCCTGCTGGATCTCGAAGATGGCGGAGAAGTAGACATCCTAAACCACTAATTCTATGAAACTTTCAGCCGACTGCAGTTAACTGAATGTGGAGACTGAATCGCAGTGATTTTGAGACTAGATTGGAGGGTTTTTCTGGGACTTCATACACATGGCCGATACATTAGAGGAAAGTTGTCTGAACCTCTCTCTCCAGTTTTAGTGGTCACAGCAGTCCCACCCACTTCCCTATCCGTGTTGTGTCCGCGATTTCCATGGACCCATAAACTTGAATGGGAGTGTGTGGTCCACATCACGGACCAAAGTAGTGCAGGTCTCTGTGATTTTTTTTACTGGTCAGTAAAAAAATACTGATGTGTGAACATCAATGGGTACAGCACATGTCCGTGAAAAACGGAAAAAGTGAACTAGGCCTAAGCATGCCCTAAACCTACCCACTAGTCACAGCAGCCTCTTCCACTACCCCACTAAAGCCAGCATCCCCCCTCATTAGTTGTAGCAGCCCCACAGTAGTTCACAGCGCAAGTTACTATTTTTCCTATTTCTCCCAACAGCTCCCTCTGACCTAGGGCTCATGCACACGACCATTGTTGTTTTGTGGTCTGCAAATTGCGTATACGCAAAACAGCCATGTGGACATACAGACACAGAAAGTACATGGAGTCATTTCGTTTTTTTTTTTGAGGCCCCATTGAAGTGAATTTTTCCGCATACAGGTGGCAAAAAAACAGAACGGACAAGAAGAAAAAAATACATGTGTGTGCATGAGGCCTTATGCAGTAGCCATAGCAGTCCCCTCTTATTTCCTAGTAGTCATGGCAGGAGCCTTCTTCTTCAAAAGTCATAGCCCATTCCCTGTCCTTATCAGTAAGTCACAGCAGGGAATTCCCTGTCGTTCCGCAGAGGACCACTTTAGCCCCCTTCCCATCCTAATACAGCTCCTCTTAATATACTGACCTCCTGCATATTGCTGCAATGCACCCACCATGTCAAGGTAACATACAGTATGACCATCCGATTGACTGCTGCTACTCAGAGATTCCTGTAGTATTCTGATACCAGAGCCCTAAGCTAGAGGAGCATCCAGCACTGCTATTACAGGTATGAGAGCTTCTATGTGCCTTCTCCTCACAGCCAGAATAGTCAGTGACTACATGCCCCGGCAATCTAATGTTTGCAGCTATACAGTATGTTGTGAATAGAGATGAGCAAATTCGTTCACACTTCGTTTGGTGGTAAAAGGTGAATTGCGTTATGGGTTCCGTTACCAAGGACCATAATGCAATTCTATGACGGAATGCCTTTAGAGGTATTCCGTTATTCATTCCGTCATAATAGAAGTCTATGGGCTGCAAAGCGGATCCGTCCGCTTCCGTTATGCTGGGGAGTCCTCTTTTGCAGCCCATTCCGTCTGTGGCGAAACCAACCTCGCCACTGTGTTTTGGAGGGGGCTGTTTGCCAGCCTCCTGCCCTGGGATTATGGTCCCTTAAGTTATTGGGTCTTAAGGCACTTGGGACTGAGCCCTCTGTCCCTGGATTGCATCATTTGCCTTACTTGCTTGGATTTTACTATTCCCATGGTGAGAACAATGGATGAAGCACATGGTGAGAACAATACATAGCGGCCATTTTAACTCACAGACACTGTTCTGACTTTTCAACACGGTGCTACCTTGCCTGTATTTGGTGCACAGAGACATCATTTAGTAGTTTGAAACTACCAAACATGGGACACATTTATTAGTGATTATTTTCTGTATAACTTGTATATTTTCGGTGTAACTGGCATAAAACTGTATCTTCCAAACTACTGAACGGATGTGGGTGAATTTTGGATATGTGGTTCACCCAGATCCCCCAGTTCCGAGGATATATTGGTTATGGGGTTATTGCATGTTTTGGGGTTCTTGTGATATGTTTTATAAAACTGTATTTCTCTGCCTTGATAATTATATTCGCCCTTGTGTTCAATAATCATCACCGGCAGAGGGGAGGATTTGTGTGGGTGTGTTTCTATTGTCCCATTGTGTGTTTAAATGGTGATGTCTGTCCTGTTGTCTCCACATGTGTATTGGCGATCTCCCTTTGTCCTGAGAGATAATTGGATTGCCCTCGGTTGTCTCTGGGACAGAGAGGAGGTAACCATGATGCATTGTAGGGATGTGTTGTATCTGTCCTGTATTTGCAAACAACTGTAATAAAAACCAGGCTGAGTGTGCCAGCATGTCAGACCACTGCTTGACCCTCAACACGGAGCCTTGTCTCGTTATTGGGGGGATTCCCTGTATGCTGTTAGAGACTTATTGCCAGGAGTGTAAGCTGATTGTATGCTTTTCCTGTTCGTCTGCTAGCAGCTATTCGCGAGGTTCCAGTTTGGAGTGCTATTTTGTATCCAGTTTGGGAGTTTGGTGTTCTGCAGTAGCTGTGCCTGTCTCTCAGAAAGGGGCATATCGCCTAAACGGATTTTAACTCCTTGTCTGCTGAAACGGTCCGTTACAATTGGTGGCAGCAGTGGGATCGTTCCTACAGCCAGAAGGACAGCTACAGGAGACACCATTTCTTTGGATTTTACAACTTAAGGGCAACGCATGTCTCAGTACAGCGACCCTAAAAGCACCAGGATGGAACTAGCAGTGGAGTACAGATACTCTGTTGAGGAATTTGACCGTATGATGTGGTTGCGGCTGAACTTCTTCAGACCCAATCCAGATGAGAAATCCGTGAAGTTCGTGAGGAGTCTAGTGTTCAAGACCCTACTATACCGGGCAGAAGGTGACGGTCAGCTGCCACGTTGGGTGGACCTCCATCGGAAGTTACAGTTGCAGACAGAGGGAGCCTAGTCTCCATTCCCCAGCGGCAGTGTGAAGTGCAGGGAGAGGAGAGCAGCGTCCTCCCTCCCCAGCGGCAGGCTGAGTTACAGGGGGCAGAGGTAGTTGTTCCTGCCCCCCAGCAGCAGAGTGATATGCCGGGAAGGCAGTGTGAAATGCAGGGAGAGGAGAGCAGCGTCCTCCCTCCCCAGCAGCAGGCTGAGTTACAGGGGGCAGAGGTAGTTGTTCCTGCCCCCCAGCAACAGAGGCATATGCCGGGAAGGCAGTGTGAAATGCAGGGAGAGGAGAGCAACATCCTCCCTCCCCAGCGGCAGGCTGAGTTACAGGGGGCAGAGGTAGTTGTTCCTGCCCCCCAGCAGCAGCATGATTTTTTGGGAATTGGGAGCCCAGTCTCCATTCCCCAGCGGCCGTGTGATGTACAGGGAATTGGGAGCCCAGTCTCCATTCCCCAGCGGCAGGCGGAGTTACAGGGGGCAGAGACAGTCGGTCCTGTCCCCCAGCGGCAGAGTGTCCAGCAGGGAATAGAGAGCCCAGTCTCCTTTCCCCAGCAGCAGGACACTGTATTGGGAGCAGAGACAGTCGGTCTCCCCCTCCAACAACCAGGCTCCAACCAGGCTTCTTCCATGGTAACGCTGGCACCAGGGCAGAGTACCGCTGATACCTGCCCACAAAGCAACCTCCACTCCAAGCCAGGGAGCAACACAGAGACCGGGAGTACCAGCTACCAATATCATCTCGGTGGATTCACTGGACAGAGACAGGCTACTAAATTCAACAGGTCCAGTATTGGGTTGTGGGTGGGCTGCCAGACTAACTCAGGTACCGACCGGCGTGAGGTCAGGTATCTGGTTAGTCTTCCCTGGGGGGGGAGATGTGTGGCGAAACCAACCTCGCCACAGTGTTTTGGAGGGGGCTGTTTGCCAGCCTCCTGCCCTGGGATTATGGTCCCTTAAGTTATTGGGTCTTAAGGCACTTGGGACCGAGCCCTCTGTCCCTGGATTGCATCATTTGCCTTACTTGCTTGGATTTTACTATTCCCATGGTGAGAACAATGGATGAAGCACATGGTGAGAACAATAGATAGCGGCCATTTTAACTCACAGACACTGTTCTGACTTTTCAACACGGTGCTATCTTGCCTGTATTTGGTGCACAGAGACATCAATCAGTAGATTGAAACTTCCAAACAGGGGACACATTTATTAGTGACTATTTTCTGTATAACTTGTATATTTTCGGTGTAACTGGCATAAAACTGTATCTTCCAAACTACTGAACGGATGTGGGTGAATTTTGGATATGTGGTTCACCCAGATCCCCCAGTTCCGAGGCTATATTGGTTATGGGGTTATTGCATGTTTTGGGGTTCTTGTGATATGTTTTATAAAACTGTATTTCTCTGCCTTGATAATTATATTCGCCCTTGTGTTCAATAATCATCACCGGCAGAGGGGAGGATTTGTGTGGTGTGTTTCTATTGTCCCATTGTGTGTTTAAATGGTGATATCTGTCCTGTTGTCTCCACATTTGTATTGGCGATCTCCCTTTGTCCTGAGAGATAATTGGATTGCCCTCGGTTGTCTCCGGGACAGAGAGGAGGTAACCTATGATGCATTGTGGGGATGTGTTGTATCTGTCCTGTATTTGCAAACAACTTTAATAAAAACCAGGCTGAGTGTGCCAGCACGTCAGACCACTGCTTGACCCTCAACACGGAGCCTTATCTCGTTATTGGGGGGATTCCCTGTATGCTGTTAGAGACTGATTGCCAGGAGTGTAAGCTGATTGTATGCTTTTCCTGTTCGTCTGCTAGCAGCTATTCGTGAGGTTCCAGTTTGGAGTGCTATTATGTATCCAGTTCGGGAGTTTGGTGTTCTGCAGTAGCTGTGCCTGTCTCTCAGAAAGGGGCATATCGCCTAAATGGATTTTAACCCCTTGTCTGCTGAAACGGTCCGTTACACCGTCATAGAATTGCATACCGCAATTCACCTTTTACCACCAAACAAAGATTGAACGAATTTCATAAGCGGAAATCCGCTCATCTCTAGTTGTCAATATGGGGTACAGGTTTCTGTTTCATTTGTATAAAGGATAAAAGGGTTCTTCTACAGGGAAGACTAAAAATATTGTGATGCTCAGCTTGAAAAAACACTTAGGCCTCATACACATGACCATATGCGGCCTGCAAATTGCAGATACGCAAAATATGGATACTGTCTGTGTTGCAACCACATTTTTCAAGGACCCATTGACTTAATTATGTGGTTAAGTATGGGACATTTATGTTTTATCAAAACAGACATACAGATGCGGAAAGCTCTATGTCCGTTCCACAAAAATATAGAATATGTCCTCAAAATGTGTACCACGCACCCACTGAAGTCAATAGGTCCGCCAAAAGAGATAATATCCCAAGAGCCTTATTAAAGGGATCCATAACCAAGCATCCATGTTAACACAGGCTGTCTACAATTAACCTCTAAACCCCCTATTAATAAGCAATACTGACACCGTTTCATCATTACCTTCAATAGGGGCCATAGTTAGATTCCGGCACTGGCACTTTTTATTGGGTGACCCCTATTGTAAAGACAAACTGCCCAATAAACCTTGCCTCACATTTTGAAGATATACCAACCTTCATGATATTCTAGCAGAGAGTAGGCTGAAGAAGCCATTTAGTGTCACTAGATTTTAGTGATATGTTGTTGCTTTTTCAGTTTTATTGAGAAAAATATGCACAATTTTGTTTTCAAAACACAAGCTTTTTATTTATTTTTAAATAAGTCAATTAATACCAAAGTAAATTATTAAAATGGGTTCCCTATTTTGTGTTGGTTGTTGCTATATATAATATACATCATTTTGTGTAAGTTGGTGTTTTTGGTTGTAGTTGGTGTCTTTTTTCTTTCTTTGTATTTTATTTGTTCCCTCATTAAAAGAACTCTGGGGGACAATGACATTTTTATTTTATTTTTGCACATTTCTGCTGTAACTAGGGCATCCAAAAGAGACCCAGTTACATGAGAAAACAGCCCCCTGTGAGGGCATTGTAAAGAGGCAGAGCTGATCAGGGTCTGCTAAGATCCTGTTGCTCTGCTCTGGCCCTGAGACACCCAGTGATCACATCATTGCCGGGTCTAATGGAGGAAACAGCATATCCACTTACTCATTGAAAGCTCCAGGAGCAGGAAGAAGCGATAATAAACCACTTCTGCCTTCTCCAGGACCTGAGCTGCTCCTGTTAGATTGGAGGAGTTTTAATCCCACGCTGCATATGTATGATGCTCTGGATTAGCCCAATACCAAACTCTGTACATGGACGTCGCTTGTTTGGGGTTCAATTCAACGTGAATGGTATACATGCCGTATATACATAAGCACAAACATGCTCTGAAATTGTAGGGTATATATTTGTTGGTTTGTAATGCCTTGGGTCCTGTTTTTTCTATTAGCATTTTTATGGCATCTATATATAAAGAAGGACATATGTATGTATGTTGCACGATCATTAAAAAACGTAACCATCGATTTCAACGAAACTTGGTATGCTACTTGGAAAGAAATCTTGTGGGGGTCACAGCTCTCGAGGACGTACCGTTTCTGAGATAGTCCCAAAAAATGACCTGCATTAGCTAATACAAGCCTGCAAGTCTTTATCTTCATATCCCAACTGCCATATACACGGTCACATGTCCCTTATCAGCCAATAGAAGCTCGCAGGTCCTTAGTCTCCACATACACACAGTTTTACTCAAGGTTTCCATAACAACCCAGCCATTTTTCATCACTGCTGTCAGCTTTAGGCTAGGGCTACACAACGAAATGTGTCGTGCAACAATAAGTCGCATGACACATAGGACACAACTACACTGCATTGTGTCACGCGACACCGATGGCACACCAATGTTGCACAACAATTTCTATAATGATAGTCTATGGTGTTGCACTGCGACATGTGACATGCTGCGACTGTGACATGACAGTCGCAGAAAAGTCCATCTTGGATGGATTTTTTGCAACTGTCGTGTCGTAGTCGCAGCATGTCACATGTCGCAGTGTGACACCATAGCCTATCATTTTAAAAATTGTTGAGACAAAATGTTGCGCGACACATGTTGTCGTGTAGCCCTAGCATTAAAGGGGCAGGGCACTGTGGAGGTCACTGTTAAAGGGACAGGGCGCTGTGGAGGTCACTGTTAAAGAGGTGTTCACTGTGGATGTTACTGTAAAGGGTGCAGGCCGCTGTAGAAGTCACTGTTAAAGGGGCAGACACTGTGGAGGTCACTGTTAAGGGGGCAGGGGCCACTATTAAAGGGGCAACTGCTGTGGAGGTCACTGTTAAGGTAGCGGTGTACTATGGAGGTGACTGTTAAGGGGGCGGGCCCCTGAGGAGGTCACTGTCAAGGCAGTGGGGTGCTGTGAAACTCACTGTTAAAGGGGCGGGCTGCTGTGAAGGTCAAAGTTAAGGAAATGGACTGCTGTGGAGGTCCCATTTTAAAGTGGCGGGGCACTGTGGGGGGGGCAGTGTTAAGGGGTGGGGGACTGTGGAGTTCACTGTTAAAGGGGCAGGGTGCTGTAGAGATCACTGTTATGGGGGATACTGTTGATATCTTTTAACGACACACACAAACATTAAATTAAATTGATTAAATATACCCGTGCAAAGCCGGGTCCTTCTGCAGGTACTAAATATATGTTACTCCCATGATGCCCCAGGATGATGGGCAGATGTCATGTTCTCTTTCCTCGGTGTTCACTGTTGACACCTGCTGAGTAATGTAAGAACAACCTAGAACAGTAAGAGAAGTGACAACGACTCTGAGGCTGGTTGTCAGTTGTCAAGCCCATTCTACTGTTGACTTTACAGAGGGGAACTCCATCCTCCTCTTCATCCCCACATCTACTGATTATAAAATGACCACGAGACACTAAATTCTGCTCCATAGGTTTATTAGGGAACGTCTCCTGCTACTTCGGGATGATTGCTGTTGATGGGTCTTCCAGTGACTGATGAATATTAGCGGGAGACGTTCTTCTCCTTCTTCACACCTGACGACGACGACGTCTGCGCCTGTGAACTGTAAGAAAATGGATGATGAGTTTCAGTCTCAGGTTTCCAACGAGTGCTGCCTCCCCGGCCTGGAACAAGGTGTATAGGGAGCAGGAGGTGATATGGCGGTACCTGTTCTTTCCTGGTGTTTATGGGCACTCGTCCTGCGGTACGTCCTACGCCTCCTCCGAGGGGTGCTACTGACTCTCTTCTTTCTAGATGGCATGCTGGTGGCGTGTTGGTATCTTTCTCTAGCAAGGAGCAGATTGCAAATGGCTGCCAGGCCCCAGGCCTGCTTTATATACCCTATGACATCACAACTTCATGACATCACATGCTCTGTATGGTCATTTGGCCACTCCCCATAGCCTATGACATCACAAAGCTGTGATGTCAAAATCGCCAGAGGTTATATAGAGGGGCAGCCATTAGTGACTTGCTCCCTACAAATGTAAGATGCCGACTAGTTATCACCATGACAACTACAAATGTAAGATGCCGACTAGTTATCACCATGACAACTAGAAAATGGCACCGATACTGGACGACAAGGAGTGGCGAGAAACTGCTTTCCTCCAGAAACAGCGCCACACCTGTCCATGGTTTGTCTATTGCAGCTTAGCTTCATTGAAATGGATGAGGCTGAACTGCAGTACCACACACACACAGGCGTGGAGTAGTTTTTGGAAGAAAGCGGACATGTTTTTCTATTCCTGGACGCAGCACAGCAGATTCTAGAAACTGAATGGAAGTGAAACTGTCTTTGAAACCAATCATAGCGCAGATTTAATTTCATACTCTGCTCCAGAAAAATTAAAGCTGCTCTGTGATTGGTTGCTATGGGCAGCAAAGACAGTTTCTCTTTCAGTCAGATTCATCCCACAAAAATGTTTATCATCTATTCAAAGGACGGGTGATAAATATGGGGGTACTCTGACTTCTGGGACCCCCAGCAACCCGAAGAACGAGGGGTGTTGGAGTGCCCTCACTGAGCATTTTGGTCCACCGCTTCTATGGGACTGACATGATCTTGTGGATAGGTGATAATAACTTATTTTCCGCGGATATTTCCCATTTAAGGTGCTGGCTTCCCACTCACAGACATATGACAGTGCAGTCTATCATGGGAAAACCAACGATTAATAAAGGGGCTGTCCATTATTAAAAAGACATGGCTGCAAATGTCTAAAAACAGTGCCACCCCTGCCACAGGTCGTGTCTGGTATTGCATCTCATCCTCATTTTAATATAAGTAGTGGATGGTTGTGACGCAGTTTCTGGAAGTGCCTCATACATATTCTCTACCTCTCATGTCTCTATAGTGCGCCAGTAATTGCCCCTCAGACATGGCTGGCACAGATGGCGCTGTCCTTGTGACTGACTAGCTTTTTCAGGACTTTTTCTACATCTTAAGGGGTCATGCACACAAGCGTATGTGCCCATGCCAGAATTGCAGACCGCAAACAGCGGGTCGCAACATATGTATAACGGATGAGCACCCATTGACTGGAATGTGTCCACAATCCTCGAGTTATGGAGCGGTGCGGAGTACAAAGACCCAATAAACAAGCTCTGATCAACTTCTATATCATTGATCGGCACTTATTTGTGGCTGTAATTGCCCCGTAGCCTTTAATATTCACTTTGTGGCTGAGTTGCTTCGGTTCCTTCCACTTTACAATAATATCGCTCACAGGTGATGGGGGAATATCTAAGAGGGAAGACATTTTATAGGGTGACTGCTGGGTGGCAGTGGTGACATCTTATTAAATGACAACGCTGAAATTCGGGAAACAAGCCATTCTTTCATAGATGTCTGTAAAGGCGACTGCAAGGATAGGTGCTGGATGATATACACCTGTGCTAATGGCAGACTACATGGCTAAGGACTGGATGTTATACACATGTGCTAATGAAAGACTGCATGGCTAAGGACTGGATGTTATACACATGTGCTAATGGCAGACTGCATGGCTAAGGACTGGATATTATACACATGTGCTAATGGTAGACTGCATGGCTAAGGACTGGATGTTATACACATGTGCTAATGGCAGACTGCATGGCTAAGGACTGGATGTTATACACATGTGCTAATGGTAGACTGCATGGCTAAGGACTGGATGTTATACACATGTGCTAATGGCAGACTGCATGGCTAAGGACTGGATGTTATACACATGTGCTAATGGCAGACTGCATGGCTAAGGACTGGATGTTATACACATGTGCTAATGGCAGACTGCATGGCTAAGGACGGGATGTTATACACATGTGCTAATGAAAGACTGCATGGCTAAGGACTGGATGTTATACACATGTGCTAATGGCAGACTGCATGGCTAAGGACTGGATGTTATACACATGTGCTAATGGCAGACTGCATGGCTAAGGACTGGATGTTATACACATGTGCTAATGGCAGACTGCATGGATAAGGACTGGATGTTATACACATGTGCTAATGGCAGACTGCATGGCTAAGGACGGGATGTTATACACATGTGCTAATGGCAGACTGCATGGATAAGGACTGGATGTTATACACATGTGCTAATGGCAGACTGCATAACTAAGGACTGGATGTTATACACATGTGCTAATGGCAGACTGCATGGCTAAGGACGGGATGTTATACACCTGTGCTAATGGCAGACTGCATGGCTAAGGACTGGATGTTATACACCTGTGCTAATGGCAGACTGCATGGCTAAGGACGGGATGTTATACACCTGTGCTAATGGCAGACTGCATGGCTAAGGACTGGATGTTATACACCTGTGCTAATGGCAGACTGCATGGCTAGTTTAATTTAAACTTTGTATTGCTCTAGTTTAGGACATTCGCCATGTGTGAAAGACCGGACCTGTGTGAATAAGGTCATAGGTCACATCCTGTTTTGGCGCCAGTATGCACATATACAGTATCTTTGTTCTTGTCATTTGAACTTGATGTCTGGCCTGATAAAGATGTAATTTCCACATCAAAACATGTCTTATTTTTACAATGTTAAATTAATGATCTTATCCCACTACTGCATTTCTTAGCAGCACTAGCTGTTTTTTCCCCCCTTTTTTTATCATTTCATGCTAGCAGTGATCACTGGATCACCTTGCTGAGCTGCAGCCTATGGATCTATACCATGTCTTGCCTATATATACACACAACATTAGGGCTCATGCACACAAAAGTATTTTTTGTCTGCATCCGATCCGCATGACCACAACCCGACCGGATCACGACCATACCGTGTGGTCTTACCCTTATGTGGGATGACTGCGCTATGTGGCGCCATGTTTACTGTACCTCTTCTTATTACATTACCATACAGGAATTGTCATTTTTGTGATATTTCTCCAAAACTGTGTAACACATTTCAATATGAAAAGGTTACATTTAATGAATACTCTATTGTAGTGCTTTTTATAAGGCTCTGTTCACACGAGTTTCCCTTTACAACAAAGTCATGACTGTTGTGCCATCCATTCTAAAGGGACACAGGTGAATCCCAACAGACCCTGTTTTTTTTATTTATTTTTTATTTTTATTTTTTTATAGTAAATTTTGCTCTAAAGCCTGTGCTAATCTTTTCATCATAAATACTGGAAAAGGTGATAGAAGCTCTAAGGGCGGAAACATTATTATTTTTTTTAACCAATGGGTGTTCATTACAAAGCTAAATCTTCTGCTTGAAGTTTTTGAAATTGATCGGCGCTAAAAACGTATATACGTTTTTTAGCGTACATACAAAAACGCATGGATTTAGATGGAGCTGTTTTTTTCCAGCTTCCTATTAATTTCAACTGGAGATTCAGCGCAAATTCTGCCCCAAGATAAGGCATGATGCTTCTTTTTTACCACGTGCTTCCTATTGAAATGAATAGGAGACTGTTTTGATGCAGAAACATTCCAAAAATCAGCACCAAAAAACTCTATGTGAACTGGACCTAACTGTGGCTCGGAACGCGAATGTGAACAAAGCCTTAAAGGGGTTGACCACTTACTTATGAATCAGACTGCAGAGAAGAAGAATACATGCATCGCACATCCACGTGCCATGATTAGTGTTGAGTGAACTTGTGTTTTAAGTTCGGCGTCTAAAGTTCGGGTTCGGGTTATCGAAGTATCGCGTTATGGATTCCGCTACCACGGACCATGACGCGATTCTTCGATAACCCGAACCCGAACTTTAGACTCCGAACTTAAAACACAAGTTCGCTCTACAATAGCCATGATCTATCGCTTCTCAGCACAATTTCTTAACATAAATGAGGTACTTTTTTACATTTTTATCAGAATCCACAGTCTCACTGGCTACCGCAAGGTGGCCTCTTTTGAGTGGGTCTCTACTCTTATGTGGCGCCACAATACAGCACCCGCGGGTGGTGAGACACAGCAGCCCAACATCAGTCAGGCGATGCCCCTTGGCACTGTGCAAGCACAGAACTACAGCAACAAAAGTTCACCTTTCCATCGGGTCTCAGAAACCATACTGAGACCAAGTTGGTATTAATCCTTCCATATAAATATATGCTCTTAGGCTACTTTGACATCTCTGGCATTGCCTGATTCTACAGTTCACACCGGACCTCCATTGACTATAATGAATGCTGGCTTTCAGCCGGAGAATACCACTGCATACCGTAGAATTCTGTGGGTTTCTCAGATCTCCTGCTGCTGCGTCACCCTCTCTTCTCTGGTCATGTGTCCCTTCTCATCTATGTGATATCTTATCCTGTGAAGGCTACCTCACCCA